>NW_020172455.1:5054369-5142467 GCF_003031525.2 Neophocaena asiaeorientalis asiaeorientalis | reverse complement strand
GCAAAAAAAAAAAAAAAAAAAGAAAAAGAAAGAACTGCAGCAAAATGGTTACAGTGGTTGTCTTCAGGCTCTCCAACTGTGGGACTCATTTTTCTTATATTTTCATCATTCAAAATTCCCTACTTTCATAATTAAGAAAAGCAAATGTGATGTAAAATTTAAAATAAAAATTTATCCACAGGGGCTTCTCTTATGCCAGGTAGGTGATGCCAGGAGCCCCTGTGTCTGCCAACACAAAATGCACGTCACTCTTGGCTGAAAGTCCTCTTTGCAGGCACGAACGTTCACATCCAGAAGTCATTACCTACTTGTAAGGCTAGAAGCCTTTCTTTCATCTCAAACTGTTTCCTGAAAATGCTACAACCATTCTGTGCAGCTGTGACAAACTCGGATGTTCAAGAGGGATATCAGAGTCTGAGGCTTTAAGTCCCCAGCCAGCCAAGCACACAGACTCTTCAGGGATTTTCTAGGATCTGCAACTGGACAAGGCAGAGTTTAGAATTTTCTGGCGCCTTCTGAGATGCCAAGCCCTAGGCTAGGTGTTTTACATATGATTCTCACTTAACTGTCACCACAAACTAAGGAGACAAATATAATTTTCTTCCACTTGGAAGAAAACAGAGGCTCAGAAAGCCTGGGTCACCTGGAGGATGTCACACAGCTGACCCGAATCCAGGTCTGTCCTGACCCAGAGGGCCCTCTTTCCCTGGTGCTGACTTTACCAGGCAGGACACTTGTTCCGGCAGCTGCTTTCACATAGCTTTCATGGCCTGTCTCTCTGAGGAGCTTTTCAATAGTGGGTGCATTTGTTTTAAAGCAAGACAAGAATCCTTCTCTAAGTACTGCCCTTGAGTGTGAGGGCTGAGAGATTTAACAGAAGGCTGATTCTGTCTGTGTGGTTAGGAGTTCCGTCAGTGCCTGGACCAAAAAGGGGCTGATGTTGTGCAGGTTTTGTCTTTATTAAAGCTGAAATGTTTGGTTCTCCTTTTAATTTTCATTCATGGCCAAATTTCCAAAAGGAGTTTTAAACTAATAATAATTGATAGTCCTGCAAATTTGCTCTCCTGTGTTTTTGAGTAAGACCCTGTCTTCACATTAGGCTCCCTGTCCTGGGGTTGAAATGCCTCTCTCTCATCTTCCCTCTGGCTTCACGGCACTCACGTATTCCTCCCTGATGTCTGAGATTCTATGTGAGGCAGAGGCTGTCCAACTGGGGCCGGACCTGTGTCCCCTGCTCAGTTCTCCCCAGATCAGGATGGCCGTGCATGGGAGGGGCAGGACACCTGAGCATATTTTGATGCAGGGGTTGGAGACCACTTAGAAAGCTAAGCTGAAGAGAAGGAGCCAGGCATAGAAGAGTCCCAGCTGGGGTCTCTCTCTGGTCTTTGAGGAGGAAAAGTGACCGAAGTGCCTGCTGTCTGATTTTGTGCCAGACCTCACTTTGCCCACGCATTGCGGCAGCCCTGGACAGACATGGAGAGTGCACCCAACTAGGTCCAGAGATCAGGCAGTGTCCTCCTCGGTGGGAGGAGCAGAAAAGGCCTTGCAGAAGTCTTTACCTTCCCCACTTTGCATCCTCACAGGCTGAGGAAATGTAGGAGGTAGAAAGAGAGCCTCTGCTGGACCTCAAGGAAAACCAGCATGGACGTTGAATGAATGTCATTCCTCAAAGAGAGATCCTTTCTGCCACCTCTTAATTTGCCCTTGGATTAGTGTGTGAGAAATGTTTCTCACTTATACTTGGGGAAAATAAGCAGATCAACTCAGCCAGGCCAAGGGGTGAGTTACTGAAGGCCCTTGGAGGATGTGCTGTGGTCCTGGGATGGAGGGAGAGGTCAGGGTTCATTTAGCCCAAGTCAAAGGTGTGCTAGTCTACACAGGCTGCTGTAACCAAATAGCACAGACTGGGAGGCTGAAACGGCACTCGGTTTTTGTTAAAATTTGGGAACCTGGGGGTCCAACATAAGGGCGTCAGCAAGTTCAGTTTCTCCTGAGGCCTCCCTTCTTGGCTTGCAGATGGCCATCTTCTCCCTGTGTTCTCACGTGGCCTTGCCTCTGTGTGCGGGCCCCCTGCACCCATCCTACTGGATTAAGGTCGACCCTTATGACCTCATTTAACCTTAATTACCTCCTTAAAGGCCCCATCTCCAAATACAGTCACACTGGGGGTCAAGGCTTCAACATATGAGTTTGTGAGGGACACAAGTCAGTCCACACAAGAAGGAGAAGCTAGTGAGAAAATGGCAGGCATCCTGAAACAGGACTAGAAAGCAGAGTCACTACTTGAGCTTAGGGATGAGGGGGGAGTGGGAGGGACTTGTTGTCCGCCTTCAGCCACCATACCTGGATTCCTCCTCCCAGGGCTATAGCCCCTGCTCTGTGCCAGCAGGAACACCTCAGATAACCTTGGCCACAGCAGAGTATTTCAGATACTCACATTTAAGTCAACTGTGCCACACTGTCCTAAAGATAACTTAAACAGATAACAGGAAAATACTCATAGAACAACCAAAGATAAATATTAAATATTAGCGTGAAGTGAAAATAAAGGAAAATAGTAAAGTAAGGCTATGGAGAAAATGATCATAGTACAGAAAAATTAATGCTGAGAGGTTTTACATAATTACTGACAGTTTCCTCCAATGTTCCATGTCCCTAATAACCAAGGCAATGGGGAAATTGTCAGTTATAAAGTCTGGAGCATCCACAGGACTAGCTGTAAACGCCTTGAGGATTTATCACATTGGCCTCCCAGCACTCTTCACAGGCCCTGACACACAGCCAGTGCTCACTAATGTGCACTGAAGAAATTAAATCCTTGGCAAGTGTATAATTTTATGTGTCAACTTGACCAGAAGATGTGATGCACAGATACTTGGTCAGATGTTCTTTGTTAGTCCGGGTGTGTCTGTGAGGATGCTTCTGGATGACATTAACATTTGAATTGGTAAACTGAGTAAAGCAGATTGTCTTCTTCTAATGTGGGTGGGTCTCGTCCAATCAGTCGACGACCTGAATAGAACAAAAGGCTGACATCCTCTGGTTAAGAAAGAATTCCTCTTGCCTGACAGCCTTTGGACTAGGACATCTGCTATTTTCATGCTTTCTGACTGAAGCTGAAACATCGGCTCTCCCCGGGTCTCAAGCCTGCCATTCTTCAGACTGAAACCACACCACTGGCTCTCCTTGTGCTCTGGCCTTTGGATTTGGACTGGAACTTATATCATCAGAACCCCTGGGTCTCCCTATACTTGCCCTGCACATCTTGTGACTTGCCAGCTGCCATAAATGCATGAGCCAATTCCTTATAATAAATCTCTTTCTAAATAGTCTAGTTAGATAGTGAGGTAGAGAGATAGATAGACAGACATATCCTATTGATCTGTGTCTCTGGAGAACTCTGACAAATAGTGAGTTAATTCATTTTTTAGCACCAAGGAGTGAGGGAAATTTCTCTTGCAAGTCTGAAAGAACACATAGTAATGTAGTGAAATGCATGTCAAAAACATTGCTATAGTAGATTAGAAAGTATTAGGAAATGAGTTTCTCAGTGTTTACTGTGTGTATGAATCACCAGGGGCATATGAATCATATAAGGCCTCTGATTTGGTAGGTCCAGGGTAGAGCCTGAGAACCTGCATTTCCAAGAAGCCCCCAGGTGCTGCAGCTGCAGTTTTCATGCACGTTTGAGCAGTGAACTCTTGCATTATCTCTCAATGCCAATTACAGAGATGAGGAAGGTGAATTTATCATGGTACTCATCCTACTGGAGCTGTCTTCCATCCCACCCTCCCTGCAGGTTCAGAATACCCAAAGCTCTGCTGTACTGGGCTTCAATTAGTCCCTTTGTTCTGAATATAGTTTTCCCTTCTGTCATGTATCCCTCCGAAGACTGCCCATGGATCACTCAGCTCTCTCTATCCCATGGCTATAAATTTGCGGGTCCTCTGGAGCCCCCTTGGATCGCATTCACACCTTACCTCTATAACGTGGATGCCATCTCTGCTTCTTTCCTCTTTTCCATTAATCCAATCCAATCTGCATTCTGTTTCCCAAGATACCGCAAAATATCTGGCCCACTGCTGGCTCTCTTCCTTACTTTTAAGCAGTTTCATGTTCTCTGCCAATTCGATGGGTATTTGGGGAAGGAGTAGTTACAATGTTCAGTCCACTTTCTTGATCCAGAAACCTGGGCCATTTTCAAAGGCTCTGCATGTGGCTCTTAAACATTATGCTGAACCAACAAAGAACATGTTGCCAAACTGAAAATCGTGTGCAGCTGGCTGCTCCTCCACCATTGCTCAGAACTGGGGTACACAATAAAATGATAAGACATAAAAAGTCTTTTTAAATCCTTTTTTTTTTAATTGAAGTATAACATGCATTTAGAAAAGTTGTATAAAACCAGCAGGGTTCAACTGTAGAATTTCATAAACTGAACACACCCATGTATGTAACTAGCACCCAAATCAAGAAATAAAATATTAAATAGGAGGTCGGAAGGCTGCCCTGTCCTCTGCCTTCCCCACTCCTTTCCTCCTCCCAAAGGTAGCCTCTATCATTATTACACAGGTTAGTGTATTTATGTAAAGGAATCAAACAGTATGTGCTCTTTTGTGCCTGGCTTCTTCTGCAAAACATGATCTCTGTAAGACACACCCATTTCATTTGTAAATTTGTTCATTCTCATTCCTGTATGGCATTTAATGTACAAATCAATGAGAGTTTACCTCTTTTTTAATAGCTTTATTGAGATATAATCCATGTGCCATATGATCCATCCATTTAAAATGTACAATTCAATACTTTTTGAGTATATTCACAGGGTTGTGCAGCCATCACTATAATCTAATTTTAGAACATTTCTGTTGTTACTAAAAGAAACTCGGAAGCCATAAGTAGTCACTCTTCATTTTCCCCCATGCACTTCTCCTCCACCTGGCCCTCAGCAATCACTAAGCTGCTTTCTATCTCTATAGATTTGCCTATTCTGGTTAACATATAGATGGTATCATACGATAGGTGATGTTTTGTGACTGGCTTTTTTCACTTAACATAATGATGTCAAGGTTCATTGTTGAATGTATCAGTTCTTCATTTCTTTTTATCACTGAATAATATTCCATTGTATGGATATACCATTTTTTATTTACCCATTCATTGGTTGACGAACATTTGGGTTGCTTCTAACACTGTAGTGAAATTTACATACACGTTTTTATATGGACATATGTTCCATGTTTCTTAGGTACATATGTAGAAGTGGAAATAATGGGATATTTGGTAAGTCTGTGACAAACTCTTTGAGGAATTGTCAAACAGTGTTACGAAGTGGCTGAACCATTTTGCATGCCAACCAGCAACGTATGAGAGATTTTGACTTTTCCACATCCTCACCAAAACTTGTTAGTGTGTTTTTTTGATTACTGCATTCTAGTGGGTATAAAGTGGTCTCTCACTGTGTATTTGGTTTGCATTTTCTGAATGACTAATAATATTGAGCATATTTTCATGTGCTTATAGGCCGTTTTATATCCTCTTTGGAGGGGTGTGTATTCATATTCTTGGCCCATTTTTTAATTGGTTGTCTTTTTAACATTTAGTTATAAGAGTTCTGTGCATATTCTGGATACAAGTCCCTTAGAAGTTATATGATTTACAAATATTTTCTCCCATTCTGTGGGTCCTTTTCTCACTTTCTTAATGGTGTTATTTGTATCATCAAAGTTTTAAATTTTCATGTAGTATGATTTATCAGTTTTCTCTTTTGCCACTCATGGTTTTGATGTTTTATTTAAGAAACCACTGCATGATCCAAGGTCATTAAGATTTAGTACTGTTTCCTTCTAAGAGTTTTATAGTTTTAGTTCTTATATTTATGATCCATTTTGAGTCAATCTTTTATTTTGTATGGTGTGAGGTAAGTGTCCAGATTAATTCTTTTGCATGTTGATATTCAGTTTTTCCAATACTGTTTGTTGAAGAAACTATTTTTCCCAAATGAATGGTTTTGACACTCTTGTCTAAAATCAACTGACTACAGGTGTATGGCTTTATTTCTTGATTCTCAATTCTATTCTATTGTTTATATGTTGATCATTATGCTAGTAGCACACTGTCTTGATTACTGTATCTTTGTTGTAAATTTTGAAATCAATAATTGTGAGCCTTTCAAATTTATTTTTTTTTTAATACTGTTTAGGCTGATCTGGGTCCTGTGCATTTCCATATGAATTTTAGGAAAAGCTTGTCAAATCTTGCAAAAATTGCAGGTGGGATTTTAAGATACTGAGCTGAATCTATAGATCAGTTTGGTGAGTCTTGCCATATGAACGATATTGTTTTCTGATGCATAGCTTATTATGCATCCTCTATCAGATCTGTAATTTACTTCATTGATGTTTTATAGTGCTCGAATACAAGGTTCGTCCTTCTTTTGTTAAACTTGTACCTAGATATTTTATTCTTCTTGATGTTATCATAAATGGTATGGTTTCTTTAACTTCATTGTCAGAATGTTTACTGCTAGTGCGTAGAAATGCAACTGTGTTTTGCCTATTGATCTTATATCCTGCAGAAATGCTGAATTTATTAGCTTATTAATAGATTTTTAGTGGAATCCTTAGTATTTTCTATTTATGATATCATGTCAACTGAGGAAAAAAAATGTTTGACTTCTTTTCCAATTAGGATGTCTTTTTTTTTTTTTTTTTTTAGCTTAATTGCCTTGTCTAGAACTTCCAGTACAATGTAAAATAGAAATTGCAAGAATGGGCATCCTTCTCTTATTCCTGATCTTTAGTGAATTTTAAATTTAGGTTATTATACTTTTCAACTGTTGGTCTTTTCATAATTTCTATCTCTTTACTTCTATGCTCTTTATGAGACAGTGTCATCTTACTTTCCTTGAATTTAGAGCATAGATTCCTTTAGTTGTTATTTGAAGGTATTTATAATAACTGCTTCTAAGTCTTTCTCTGCTAAGCTCACCTTCATGGGCAGTTTCTAATGCCTGTATGACCCTGTATATGGGTCATACATTCCTGTTTACTTTCATGTCTTACATGTTTTTGTTGGAAACTGGTTATTTTAGATAACATACTGTAGTAGCTGGATAGTAACCCCCCTTCTCAGAGGTGGTGGTTGTTTATTTCTTTAGTGATTTGGCTGAAATTAAATCTGTTACATCCATTTCCCTTGCAATGCATAGTTTCTCTTATTTGTGCTCAGATTTTTCCCCATGACTTTTTTATCTTTTAGCCTTGCTCTCTAGGAGCTACTCCTGCGTCAACATGTTGTGCTTAAGTTCCCTCAGCCAGTTACATCTTTACCCTTTCATCACTGAGTGAGAGTATGCTTTGAGATTGCTATCACAGATTAGGGAGTTCACGCGGTTTGTTTTATTTTGTTTTGTTTTGTTTTTGTTTGTTTTGTTTTGTTTTTTTCCCCATGTTCTTCCAGGGACTGGTAGCTTGGAGCTTCCCTCTATGGTAACCCCTGAGAATGTGCAGTCCTGGGCTTATACACAGTCCTCTGGTCTTCCAGGGCTGAGTGTGACTTTTCACCTTAAGAGCTTGGCTTACTACAAGTGGCCCCAGGTCAGAGTTTCTGGTTGGTCAGCGTGTGGGCAGAATTTATGTTTAAGCCCCTTGTGCCAGTGAGGCTTCTGCCCTGTGTTGGTGAGTCTGGGTGCTATCTGAGGAATGCTTGTAGGTCTGCCCCACAACCTGCTCTGATGGCTCTGGAGTGGGTGTGGTCTAGCACACACTCCCAGCTTCCCTGACCCCCAGAGTTGCCAGTGTTCCCAGAAGGGCTCTTCTTGGCCTCTCTTCTCCTGGTTCATTATATGTGACTTCTTGCTGCTCAGCCATTCACATGCATCTTAGATCCACCATCCTGCTCTTCATTAGTCTCCACCAAAGTCTCCATTCTTTTTGACAACACCCTTAGGGATGAATTTTTCCCATCCTGCTCCAAAGAGCCAGTGTTCTCAGGCAGAGCTATGGAGCTCTTCATCCTTGCAGCATGCCTTTCCCCTTAGGCAAAGCCCCTGAGTCCCTGCAGCAGTGTTGAAGGCAGAGGTCCACTTTTCCCAGAATGACACCTGTCTCTACAATGGCACTAGGAAAACAGCAACCCCTGGTTTTCTTGGCTTGTCCTTCCAGATATGAAACCCCTGCCTTAGAAGCTAGCTGGGATAGGGACCATACAAGGCCCATGATCTCAGCAGCTTCAGCTGGGGTAGAGCTCCTGCCCTAGCACTGGGGGCTGAGTAGGGAGAGACAGGTCATCTATGCCCACCTGCTAGAGCAGAGCTTCTTCAACACAGGGCTGGGGGTGATGAAAAGTGCTGCTAACTGTGCCTCCTGCAGTCAAACCACAGCTCCAGAGTTGGGAGAGAAGGCGCCTCCTCTTGCTGCTCTCACCAGACAGCAGAACTCCTGGAGCTGAGGCAGGTTAACGGAGCATGTTGTGGCTCAGATACTATAGACTCTTGATGATTATTCAGAGAAACAGTAGATTTTCTTGAATGAATGTTTTCCCATTTGCTGTGTGTGCTTAGAACATTTTCCAGAGAGTTTAAATGATGATTTTTTTCTTTTGAAAAAAATAAAACATCGGGACTTCCCTGGTGGTCCAGTGGTTAAGACTTCGCCTTCCAATGCAGGGGATGCCAGTTCGATCCCTGGTCGGGGAGCTAAGATCCCACATGTCTCACGGTGAAAAAAACAAAAACATAAAACAAGCAATATTGTAACAAAATCAATAAAGACTTTAAAAATGGTCCACATCAAAAAAATTGTTTAAAAAAAACAAACAAAAAAAGTGATTCTTACCAGTTAGTTGTTACTTTGCTGGGAAGAAGTTCTGCCAGGCTCCTTGTCTGGTCAGTCTGAAAGCTCCATCTCCTACCTGTTCTATCCTTGCTGGATATTTGGTTTGCTTCCCTTTTGGTTCTATTACACAATAAGGCGCCTATGATCAGCCTTGCGTACATTGTCTGATGAGCAGATGTACACCTTTCTGTTGAGTATACGCCTAGGAGTGACTTATTTAGTGACAGGGCTGCAAATGTTCAGCTTTAATTGTTGATATTATCAAAATACTTTCCAAAGTAACAGTACCTATTATACTCCCAATGTATCCTCCTTATCAATCTTTTCATAGACAGTATTTTAGTGGATTAAAAACATTTGAAAATTTTAAACACTCAGTTGTGAACCAAAATCCAGAAAGTGAATACAAGGATATACTTCTATTTTTTAGCATATTCTATTTTTAACGTGAAAACATGGTATTTGTAGTTTCTACATCCAAATACCTATTGCCATATATCTAACAAAGAGTGAGTCTAGGCAAAATAATCCCCTTCAAAATTCAGTTAATGATAAAAACTAAACATTTATTGAACAATTACCTCCAGAGTTCTGCATGGCCTCACCATTTTAGCACCACTTAAGTGCCTACAAAAAAAAGAGCTGCAATAACTCTGTCCCATACACTCACATCAATAGTCCTGGGCTCTCAAGCTTCTCCCACGTCCTCACCCTTCACTTTCTTCCATGTTACTTCCTCTTTCCAGATTCTGAAAAATTTGGCTTTTTGTGTCTGAGCTATTTTCTTCTCAGGATATGACAAGATCCACTTCCTCAGTTCTAACTTTTGAATCTCCTGAGACATAGATTAACATTCTGGTTCTTCCTACTCTTGGCTGTTATCTATAGAGGGTACTGTAGTTGACTCTCCAATATCTGGACTCGTGTTTCCCTGATGCAATGTAAGTTTGAGAGCTGAACTCAAATCAAGTTGTGGGAATAACTGATCTAAGAGTATTGCCAATTAATTAACTCATACTGAGCATATGACAAAATTTGGGCTAATAAATTATGAGGAAAATGTTTCTAGAGGCATCTTAAGAAAGGCTACAGTGCCTCTCTCTCTCTCTCTGTCTCTCTCCCTCTACCACTGGATGGGAACAAGACAGCAGAGTCCTGAGTGTTATTAGCAGCCCTGTTTAAGAACACGGTGGATTGAGGGTTGGGGGTTTGGGATGAAGTCAATAACATGGACAGCAAACCAGGGTTGCCAAGAACTCGAGCCTTATTTACAATCGCTGAAAACACCAACATCAACCCCTGAAGTTTCCCCTATCTCTGAATTTAGTTATTTGATATAAAAAATTATGTTATTGTTTGATCCAGTATAAGGCAGATTCTTATAGCCTATAGCCAAAAGAATCCTCGAAGATTAGTTAACTTTTTTGAGTCTTATTTTTTTACTCCATAAGTGGAAGAGAAACAATGGTTTCCTCATAGAAATTTTGTAAAAAATTTTGTAAAAATTTCATTAAATTGTACATGGGGATCCCTCACTAAAATACCTGGCACATGGTAAAGACATGTTAATTTTTGTTATAGGAACGAATGAATGAGGGAATGAATGAAAAATGCTGTTTTGACAGAAAGAGATGTGGAAAGGTTGAATTATAATTCTGCTGGAATGTAAGCTCAAAAGGTCAGGGGTCCTCCATGTATCCCAAGCCTCTAAAAATACTACATGACACATATCAAGCACTAAACACATATATTGTATTTTATAAGCTCGTGAAGTCAAGAATAAATGTAAGTTTATTGATTCACCAAGTACTAATGAGCACCTACTGTGTGTCATGCATTGTGTGAAATTGTGACGGTGCAGTGATGAATGAGACAGTCCCCACAAGCTTATTCCCAAGTGGGGAACGGTGGATCGGACCATAGGTCAGTAGGAGGGAGTGTACAGTGCAGAACCATACAAGGTGTAGTGCGTACATGAAGGAGGAAAAACCAAACTATGTGCGAGGGACTAAGGAAAACAGCACAGAATGAGATCTGAAGGATGAACTGGAGAAGATGACGGAAATGGAGGCTTTTGTGCATTTCAGGCAGAGACCCAACAGGTCACAATATCTGCTGGTGGTTGCTGAGTGAATGAGTTGCAAAGACAGATCAAGCCTGTCTGAGGAGTGGCAGGAGGTGAGGATGAAAGGGAACTAACTAGAGGTGAGGTCAGGGATCCCAAGCCAGTCACTTAGTTTTTCTCCTGTAAGAACGGTGGAAGATTTTGAATAATCTCATAAATTCTCTGATGGTCAGATCTGCAGAAGAACATCATTCTGGATTCTACAGACTCTGCTTGGGTGTGGGATGTGTGGGATCTTGGAGGGGTAATTAGGGTTCAATCCGAAGTAGGGCAAGATCAAAGCAAACTTGAACCCTCAACTCTGTTCTCAGAAAAAGAGGCAGAATTGAGTCTTCTGCAGGCAACTAAAGAGCCAGAGTTACTCGTTCCCTGTGAGACTCACCAGCTGGCTTAGATAGGCCAACTTGACTCTCCGGATACATTAAGAGCTAGTTTTCGCTCTTACAATTTTTCATTAGAGCCACACGCCTGTGTCTCCGACTAAACGTTGAGTTCCTCGTAAAAAGGGCAAGGTTTTTTAATGATCCTAATGTCCCTCTCTCTTAGCATAGAGCAGCACCTCTACTGAATGTTGGTGCTTATTAAATTACTGATGAATTAACAAATGAGAAATTGGAAAGATGGAGTATTATCTTCTAATGATTATTACCATATATGGTGTGGCCATTTATATTCATTTAGCACGAAGACTTAGGAAGTGCAAAGCTATGGTGTCAATCATATGAAATGCTATTGTGAGACATATATGCTATTGATAGGCATTTATGCTAAAATAGATATTATTGTACACTGATAAAAGGAGTTAAAACATGCCACACACTCCTCCAAGGACTTTGCAAATATCAACTCATGTAATCCTCACTCAGCCCCATGTGGCATGTGCTGTTATTGAACTCATTTTTCACATGAGGAAACAGATACAGAGGTTAAGTAACTAGTACAAGTTCAAAGAGCTAGTAAGTGTCAGGATTCCAGTCCAGGCAGCCTGGGCTCAGGACCCTCACTCTCCACAGCCAGGCCAGAGACCCATAGAGGGTTCTTCTCCTTGGCCTCTCGAACTTATTCACACCCCGTTTGGGAAAATTGTCTGGTTTTATCAAAATTGTTCATTATATTAGATTTTGACTAATAGAATATGAGTTCTTTAAGAGCAAAAATCATATTTCCCAGCACCTTTCAGAGTGCCTAACATATAATAGGTGCTGATTTTTTGTTTGTTCTTGTTTAATCAGTAGAAGAGTTACTGAGTGGTGGTGTCACCGCAGACATCTGGAAGAGTCTGAGGGTAAATGTCAAGAACTATAAATGCTTAAGTGTTCAAACCCCTGTTTCTCAGCTCCGCCTTCAGGATCCCTGGTGTCCAGTGAGATAGTCAAAGGCGTTTAACAAAAAATGGCTGTCCAGTTGAATGCTTAAGAAACATAAAATGCATTATTTATGGTCCCCTTTCGTGTTGTGTAAATAAGTGAAGTTATGTTATGGTCCACCCACCAGTGGATATTTATATTCGGTTCTATGACTACAAATTAATTCTTAGCAACATCTTCACCAGAACCTCCTTACAGAGTAATCTTATGGAATATAAAGGTGGTTTGAGCTTGCCTCGAAGACTGTAATTTAAAAGTCATTCTAGGAGTAAGAGAAAGAAGAGAAAGAATGGAAGGAGGGAGAAGACAGCCAAATAGTTATTTGGATAAAGGAAAGTTTCCTGAATCTGGAGAGGGTTCAACAAAAGAACAGTCCTGCAAGGGATGAATAGAACAAACTATAATTATCTATACATTCAGCCTCTAGGTAAAAGGGAAGAGAGCAGGGGAGGCCTTCCTGGTGATTCAGGTTAAAGTTTCTAAAGCCCCCTGTGAAGAGACTGAATTCCCAAATCTACAATATGTTAGAATCTTCTAAACCTTGCTTTGGCCGAGCCTTTGATTCCCTTATGAACTCTGAATTTAGTGAATTTAAATGCACATGGACTTTAGGAGGCTTTGAGCTGGGGCCAAACTTAGGTTATCATACTGAAAGCTTTTTGCAGATACATTAATTTACCTTAAAGTGTAGACATATGAGCTTTCAAGAGACCTAAATGGTTGTATCTCATCCAGTTAGGGTCCAATAGCCCCGAGGAATCCGTGTAACTCAGTCTCTCATCTCCATGTAGATTGGTTTCCAAACCATCCAGGGCTGAATATCTTTAAAAGTCAGTTGGCATCAAAAGATACAACTAAATGCTTCCTCCTGGCACCTTTTTCCATTTTCTCTTGGAATATCAGGGTTGTGCTGCAATCTCCATGCTTATCCCCTGGGTCCCTGGGAGGTGAATGAACGTCCTCACTGAACTTCCTCCCAGCATCCTTATTTTCTCATCTCTCCACACCAGCTGTCTTTTTTTTTTTTTTTTTTTTTGCCGTGCTGTGCGGCTTTCAGGATCTTAGTTCCCCGACCAGGGATCAAACCTGTGCCCCCCGCAGTGGAAGCACAGAGTCCTAACCACTGGACCACCAGGGAATTCCCCACATCTGCTGTCTTTATTTTCCCCCAACCCTTCCCCCAATTTACTTTTTACCTGCTACAAGGGGGAAAAGACACAAAAATAATATTTACCAAATAGTCTCTTTTTAATTAAAAAAGACGGTAATGACTTCAGTTCAATAACTATTAACGAAGTCTCTACTAAGTGTCTGACACTAGAAGAATAACAAAATTGACAAGGCACAGCCCCTGCATCAAGCGTAAAGAGTTAAGAACAAACATATAGAAACAACTAAAACAAGAGTAAGAGCTGTAGCGTTTTTAATGGGAGAGGATCCACAAATTTAGGTTGTGTCCCTCAAAGCTTGGCCCATGGATCTTCTGCATCAGAACCATCTGAAAGTTAATTCAAATAGATATCTGGGGGGTCCATGCTAGACTGGGCAAATCGGAACTTCCAGAGGCAGAACTCAGGAATCTTCATTCTAACCAAGAGGGGAACCCGGCAAAACTGAGTATGCTGTTCTCTGAACGACCTACAAGAATCAGAGATCTGTCTTGAAGGCAGGAGAATTAAGGATGCTTAAAACTTCAAGAATCAGAGATCTGAAAGGCATTCTTTGCAGAAGGAACAGCAAGGCAACGGCAACATGAAAAGCCTTGGGGAGCATATTGGAAAACAATCCAATCGGCGAGGGCACAGGATATGTGAAGAAGAACCACAGGCGATAAGCAGAGGCCTGAACTTCTGTCTTCTGCCCTAGTCAAGGCGACTATCATTTGTTTGCAGACTGCTGAAAGTGAAATCCCCACGTCCGTTAATTTTTGTTAAACCTCTTATCTCTGAGGGTATTTAATTTTTAATTTCTTTTTCACTTACGTTGGTTTCCTAGCATGAATTTAGTGAAAACAACTTAAGGTGGTTTTTTTTTTAATTAAATCAACCTTATTTAAATTCTGGCTCCATCACGTATTAGCTCTGTGACCTTGTGCTAAGTCAGCTATCGTCAGTGAGCCTCAGTTTGTGCCCCAACAAAGAGATATAATATCTAATCACTGTAGCGAGCGCTTAGCAGGGGCAGAAGGGCACAGCTGGAGGGCGCGTGGCACCGAGCATGCACTCCGTGAAGGGAAGCCCTTCTAAGTGTTACTGGGCTCCCAGGACACTGGGAAACTGGTTTGCTTATTCTTGACTTCTCCGTGGATTTAATAACTCACGCTTTTGATTCTAATCTTCAGATTCAACTGTCTACCTGGCATATTTACGATCCCACTGAATTTCAACTTGTGAAGCTCTTTTAAGGCGCGTCAGCCTGGGATAGCACTGGGGCCTTGTGTTAGCATGGCCTGGTGCCAAAGGCAAATGTTTAGACTTGGCTGAGGGCTTGACGTTCAGTTAGCGCTCGATGCTTTAAAGAAAATGCAAACCCGGGAGCTTTTTTGGGAACAGAGGGGCTGGCTTCTCCGCCTTACAGCCACACAGGTGCACTGCCTCCTGGTGACAGGGAGCAAACGTTTGACCCAAGAGTCCGAAGCCATGTCTCAGGAGCCCCTGTAACCAGTGCAGCCCTGACTGCGGGGAGCCCTGTTTGACTTGGCCATGGGCCCCACGAAGCTGGCAGCGGGCACAACCCAGAGGAAAACAGCCTTGACATTGACTCTCATCACTGCGGTGCTCAGGGCCACCTGTGGGTTTCACAACCTACCTTCCCTTTCCCACAGCATCCTAGCCAGTTCGTTTGCGTTCCCAGAAAAAAAAAAAAAAAAAAAAAAGAGAGAGAGAGAGAGAGAGAGAGAGAGAGAGATCCTATTGCTCTCTTTGCTCCAAAGCTCAGTACCTGTTCTGGGTCACTGCCTTAAGGCGCTCACCTGTGCACACCTCTGAGCGCAGGCGTGGGGCCAGCTGCTCCATCAGAAGCCTTTGTTAATTCTGGGTCTCTCTCCTGTTTCGAAGCATCTATAAATATACACCTTCTGCTGCAATGGGGAAGAAACAAACATTCATTAAGCACCTGCTTCATGCCAGGTGCTTTCACACACAGAACCTTGTTTAACCCTCAAAGCAGCTCCGTGAGAAAGGAGTTAATATCTTTAGGTATTGGATAAGGACAGTCAGGTGGCACGTCAGAGAAGCCGAGATTTGGACCTGGCCTTCTGACTCTAAGTTCATGATCTTTCCATCTAATGTGCTGCCTCTTACCACGTTATAGAAAGAGCAGCAGGCAGGGACAGGAGACATGGATTCCAGCCCAGGTTCTGACATTGGCTGGCCAGAGATGAACCCTCCTGCCATCTCAAGGTGTCTGACTCTTTTTATGGAATGAGGGGCTGGGACAAGCTGCCTCTAAGGTCCCTTCCAGTTTTAATATGTATCTTGGGCTTGCATACAGCACCAGAGACCACAGATGGGGAGTGGGACCCTTGGCTGCCTTGAGCCAGTCCCAGCCAGAGGAAGCTCTGTGTGTCTATGGACAGCAGTGGTCTTGATGGAAATCCATCCCAAAGTGGTGACACAGTTGTGTGAAGTCTAAGGCGTGGATGGGTCCCTTTCTGTCCCAAGACAGACAGACAGTCTTCAATAAAGGCGATCTGAACAAGGGGAAGAGATAACCCACAGCTGTTTCCAAGAACAGGGACTGTGGTTGTTGGCACGTGCCTGACACTGCTGTGTGTGTTTCATGTATGTATACTGATCCGCGTCACCTTCACAACACTAGGAGAGAAATACATCTATTTTCTGCATTTTGCACATATGTGAGGATACAAAAGCTCAGAAACCGCACACACAGCTAGTATGGGAGGGGCTGGGATTTGAACCCCATCAGTCACTCTTAACCGTTGCATTCAGTGGCTCTTAGACAAAGGGGTACAGTTGGGAGCTCCTCATTAAGGAACTTGCTCTGTATTTTGAAAGAAGAATAAAAATAATGGTTATTGATTGGCCAGACTTGGCTGGCCATTGTCACCTGTGTCATTTCACTTAATTCTCACAGCAGCACTTCAGGTAGGTGACATCTAGAGGGAAGCATGACCAAGAAGTTAGAAGGGATCTGCTGAGAGCGGGGCAGAAATTCCTGTCTCCCCGTCACCTTTCTGACCAGACACCTGTGCTCTTTTCACCACCATGCTGCTTGAAGCATGGGAGGATCTCTGGCTAACCCTCCCCCCTGCCCTGTGTCTGCCTCTCTGTCCCTCATAGGAATTAGGAAGTAGAATGGACTGGTCACTAGTACAATCTTCCCTACTCATTCTTATTTTGGGAGGGTCCTTCACTGACATAATGGAAATCAAGGTTGTTAAAAATAATCCTGCATAGCCTAGCACTTATAACTATATATTTAATTATTACTTTATACATCAATTTCTCCATTAACCTGAGGTGTTTGCATGCAGGAAACACAGCTTTCACCTCTGCTCTCCAAAACCTCGCGTGCAGGTCACTGCACAGGTGCAGGGTCACATTTCCCTCTTTCTGTGTTGTGAGCTGGTGCTTATGACGCCCCAGGTTAAATATGAGAAAGCAAAACAGAAACTGTGTTCCGCTGCCAGGTGGGAGCCGCAGGCTTTGATTCTTCTCTCTGAGACTATTCGGAGGAGAACTGACTGTTTACCCAAAGGCCGTCGGGAAAACTCTAGAGCTGAAGGTCCAGTATTATTGTCTGTTTTAAAATGTATTAAAGAAACAGAAAAGTGGATCGAGTTAGTTTCTGAACATACATTCAGACAGCCTTGTGGTGTGGATTTTATTTATGGAATCATCTTGCTAATTAAACAAAACTAACTTTGACACCATTGGAGCTTAATGTTTTAAGGTAACCGGAAAGGCAGAGGGAGAGAGAGGCTGTTACAAAATAAAGACATGTTTCTCAGTGTTCCTACCTTCCCTCCCTAGGTGCACAGAAATGATACATGTCTGCTGCTTAACCCTCTTTTTATACATGCTTTGTCGCTTCATTTCCCGGAATCGCGTGTGTCTCTAACCTCTACTTACTTACTAAAACGCGTGACAATCTGTTCGAAGCTAATCCTACTTGAAAATTAGGCAATAGTCAAATTGTTTCAACCTGGGAGAGAGGAAAAAATTCATCTTCTGGACTGTCTGAGGACCTCGAGATAGGATACCAACTTCGACCAGAAACTATTCACCTTCTTCCTAAATCGTCAAGGCATAAACAAACAACAACTGGAAAATGCCAAGCATCAGAGTTGAACCTGAGATCTCAACGTTTCTCACTGATGTAAGAAAGGACAACATGCTTTTGGAAATTATTAGAACACAGGTGCACAGGAAATCCAGAGGCTCTCCCTCAACTTTTGGCTCCTTCCCGGGTCCTGTGTCAGCAGAGACAGTGGCCGCCCCACAAATGAGGAGGCTTCTGATTTTAGTGAAACGCGCAGCAGTGATGAATTTGGGGTGGGTGTCTCCTGGAATACCAAGTAGCCTCAGGAAAGGTCGGTTTAATTCAAAGTTTTTTTTCCCCCATAAATACGGAAACCCAGGACATAAGGAAAGAGGAAGCTTAATGGTGTGTGTGTGTGTGTGTGTGTGTGTGTGTGTGTGTGTGTCTGTGTGTGTGTGTCTGTGTGTGTGTGTGTGTGTCTGTGTGTGTGTGTGGGGGGTCTGGGTGTCTGTGTGTTTCCCCAGAACTTTGGGTATGAAGGCAGGATCAGGTTATTGACTTGCAAGGACTCTTACACACTAACTCCGAGGTGCCCTTATGTCAGCCCACGGAGCCCATGCTGCTTCCCTGTAGCCTGACTTGCCTCCTAGAATCATGTTCCTGGGACCCACTTCTGACTTGTGGAACCGGAATCTCCAAGGAAACATTTGAGGATCAATGTTCCTAAAAAGCTGCCCAGGTTACCTTAATGCTTATCTTGGTTTAGCAACTCTTTAGTTAAATCCTTTATTTTATGAGTGGGAAGGGTAAGATCTTAGTACATTGGCAGAAGTGGCCCAAGGCCACCCATGTGGTGAGTGGTGGAGCCCCCGTTCCCACCCAGGCCTCCCCATTCCTGCCGCAGCTGCCTGCCCAGTGTCCCTAGGACCCAGGGCGACACAGACATGTGGTTTGCCTGATTCAGGTTTCATTTTGAAACCTTTCTGTTTATACAAGAGGAATCTCCTCTCCCTTGGCAGGGTGCCTTCTCTTGCACCACAAATAATGATTCCTTTCAAACAAAGCTAAGCTTTTCTAAAGCTTGGAAAATCTATCATAATCACAGTGTAGTTTCCTTCTTGTAAGTTCTCTGAAGAGCCTAAGCCATCTTCTTGCTGGGCTGTGGGGAAGGGAAGCTATCTCACATCTCATTGTCATTGTAAAGTATTGATGGGGTAATTTTATGGGCATTAATCCACTTAATTTCTTTCATTTGTCTAAAATAAAGAATGTGTTTTATGACCCAGGGCAGGGCCTAGCAAATTTGTTCTGTAAAGGTCAGAGAGTAAATGTTCTCTTGGCTAAATAGTCTCTGGAGACTATCATTTCTGCTATAGCAGGTAGCCACAGATAGCACCTGAGCAAATGGGTGTGACTGAGTGCCAATAAAACTTTATTTACAAAATCAGGTGACAGGATGGATTTGGCCTGCAGGCAATGGTTTGCTGACCTTTGGTCTAGGAAACCTAAAGCTCCAAAAAAAGGAAACAAACAAACAAAATGGTTTGTCCCTAAGCAACTCACAGTCTAGGTTAGATGGAAGACCTAAATTTGAGGTAACCGATGCAGAGGTTCGAAAGAACTGCCTAGGGCTTCCCTGGTGGTGCAGTGGTTGAGAGTCCACCTGCCGATGCATGGCACACGGGTTCGTGCCCTGGTCCAGGAGGATCCCACATGCCACAGAGCGGCTGGGCCCGTAAGCCACGGCCACTGAGCCTGCACGTCCGGAGCCTGTGCTCCGCGATGGGAGAGGCCACAACAGTGAGAGGCCCACGTACCACAAAAAAACAAAAACAAACAAACAACAAAAGAACTGCCTAGTTTTCATGTTATAAAGGTCAGGGAAAAGTCATTGCCAGATCAAAGGTCCACAGGTGGCAGAGGGAAGGCAGGAAGGGCTGGGGGCCAAGTCTGAGGTTCTGGCCTCTCCTGGGGGTCCTCACACCCACATGGCCAAGGCCTCCACCCACTCAGGGAATTGCTGGAAGCCTCCTCTCCCTGCGGTGCCCCTCCAACGCCCTCTACTAGAAGGCTTAACATGGAGGCTCCCTTTCAAAGAAATACCTAGAGGGGCTTCCCTGGTGGCGCTGTGGTTGAGAGTCCGCCTGCCGATGCAGGGGACACAGGTTCGTGTCCCGGTCTGGGAAGATCCCACATGCCGCGGAGCGGCTGGGTCCGTGAACCATGGCCGCTGAGCCTGCGCGCCCGGAGCCTGTGCTCCGCAACGGGAGAGGCCACAACAGTGAGAGGCCTGTGTATCGCCAAAAAAAAAAAAAAAAGAAAAAAAAAAGAAATACCTAGAGGAATTCTGCTGTTTATCAAAGAGCATGTATTGAAAAGGTGCATTTGGATCTGAGAAGCAATAAATTGATAATGGACATGGCCCTATTTCAGATTCTTTGTTAAATTTCTCCATAATTATTGTTCTGTTTCCTTTCTCTTACTGAAGCAATTTTTTGATAACTTGGAAAATGATTCATTTCATGTGATTTCAATGTTTCTTAAGTCTATAATTATTATTTTATTAACGTAATTTTCAATGAATAATTTCTGTTAATGTAATCATTAATGCCATGCATAAAATCATTTTATAATTCATTTAATCTTTGTACACGCAACCTCTCACAAACTACCTTTCCACCAGTAGCCACCAGCTTACCAGTTCCCCTCACTTAATGCTCCAGCTGATGCCAAAATCTTGGCTCTCTGTGCACCAGTTCCAAACAGAAATACGGAGACAGAGTTATGGAAGAGAAAGACCGAGTGGCTTTATTTCTTTGCCAGGCAAAGAGGGAACACAGTAGGCTAGTGCCTCAAGAACTGTGCCTCCCTCCCGGGGGAGTAAGGAGAAGTCTTATAGTCAAGGAGGTCAGGAGTAAGTGATAAGGAGCACGGCGGTAACAGTCTTGCATTCTTCTTTCTTCAGCAGGGTTTCCAAAGCGTGGGGTTGCTGACAAGATGAGGGTCTCAGGTGGTCTCCTAATCTGGATGAGCTTCTCTGGTCCCTTTAATCCTGCCTCAGGTGGTCTCCTGGCTGCTCCTCCCTTAATTAGCAACTGTTCGAATCTGCTCTTTGGAACTCAGGTAAGGTTATGGAGGCTGGAGTCTTGCCTACAAGAAATGGGGAACAAAAAGACCTCCCTGCCTGGGAGCCCCATAGGGCCCCACTCAGTTTCACAGCCTTGCAGGCCTGACTGTTCTTCAGACCTGCGTAGTGGTCTCCATTGCTGTCTGCTGTGCCTGGAACCCACTCCCTGCGTACTTCTGCATAGCCCTCCACTCAGTTTCCTGCAAGTCTCTTCTCAAAGTCCACCCAATCAGACAGAATGTGCCTGCCTAACCTGGTCAGAACAGCATTCACACGACTTTCTCTCCCTTCATCCTGTTTTATTGTAAGCCGCAGCACTGATCAAGCTCTGATATTGTATACATACCTTCTTTTTTATTGGTTTATCTTAGTTACCTCCCATTACTGGGAGGTATGCTAGAAAAAGCAGGGACTTGGTTCCTGTTTACTGCTGTATACTCAGCACCTAGAACAGTGGCAGGTACATAGTAGACTGGCAATCCATTTTTGTGGTTGGACCTGTTGTGAGAATTGGAGTTGAAGCCACTTAACAATATTTGATGCAGTTAATTGCTTGGTGAAATTCATGAAAAATCGCAGGCATAAGGGCGAAATGTTCCTAATTTTGCTGGTGATTGGAGAGGAGCTCAGGTAAAGACTTGGTGTTGATGGATGTCAGTCCCTTAGTAAAACCTGTACATGCAGCTGTGCATTTTCCCCACCCTCTTACAATCTTCTTTCTGTGTTTGGGCTCATGGCAAAGTAACATGGGAATCCCTGGTCCAACCTCCCAGCCCCCGAGTTCGAGTTCCCCACAATCCTTTCCCTGCTGCCGGCTCCCAAGCCCTTGGGACACCCTCTCACCTGCGTGGAGTCTTCCCTGTGTCCCTCATTCCTTGTTTACCCCTCACAGTGAAGACTTAGCTTTTCTCTCCAAATACATGTGGAGCCACCAGGGATAAAACTGCATACTCTGTTCTTGAGGGTCCTTGGTGTAGGAGGAATCTTCAGAGTCCATGCTGGTGTATAATCTCCCGTCTGCTGGTCCACTTCCTGAGCCTGGCAGACTACAGTCTGTGTGAAAGCAGGCGGGTGGAGAAGGTAGAACATTGGTCAGATGGGCTGTGAGTAATTCGGCCACAGCGCCAGGAGGGCAACATTCACATGAACACTTCCCCTGGCCTTCACTCTCAACCACCCAAGGCTTTAACTAATGTGATTCTGGAAGATGCTTTTGTTTTGCAGTCCAAAATACGTGGGGGAAAAGGCATAAGATTGACGTGGTGCCTTGTTATTTTTCCCCCCAGGAGATTCCTCTTTAAAAACTTACATATGTTCCCTTTTATTGGCTTACTTGCAAAGAAGGGAGTTTGAACCTATGGAATTATTATAATTGTACATCAAGAAAACCCAACTCTGAGAACTGTTTCTATACACACATTAAACTAATTTCCTCACTGAAAGGCCCTGACCAATGGGCTTCCAAAGTGACCCAGAGAAATGCTGATCATTCCTGCCTTAATTTTCCTCTTACTAGAGTGTTCTGTTTTCTTCTAGGCAGAACAATTCTGACAAAAATATCGACAGTATTTCCCAGACCTTGTTAATCAACCACACCTAATTTTCTATGTTCGTTTTCATCTATTTAGAAGCATTATACAGCTATGAACTTTGTCAGCATCACAAAACTGCCCAGTGAATAAAATATGATCTGTATCAGGCAGTCACAAGTAGACCCCTAAGTAAACTCTAGTATGGGTGTTATAATCTTACAGAACTTTAGAACTCAGAGATAAACGCCCAAAAGGACTTTACTTATTAAAGGAGATTAATGCAAATACTCCATTTCATTTAAACAAAATCAAACAACCTGATGGAGAAATAAAGATCAGACATCCCTTACAGCATTATCCCAATGGGCATGAGTTAGCTCTCCAGATCTAGAAGAGGGTCCCAGGAGCCTGAGTTGGGCACAGGTGTTGGGGAGCCGGGAGGGGGATACATGGGAGGCAAGAATGTTTGGTCTGCATGGTTGGGAGCTGAGGGTCCCCCAGGAAGAAACTCAGCGGCCAAGTAGATGAAGCCTGGTCCATGCCTGTTAAGGAGCTCCACAGTGTACTTTTAGTGATGTTGGACCCACAGTTACTTAGCGCTGGGCTGCTGGAGTATCGGCATGGCTCAGATCTGCACATTAGCACACAGAGAACACACACGTAAACTCCTGTTCTCCTGCTCTCTCTTCTATCCACTGCTTTCCATACGCCTCTCCAGAGGACTCTTTCCGGCCTTCTGGAAGTTGCTGCAAAGGAAGGGTGGCAAGCAGGGACTGTGAAGATTTGTCAGCCCAGATGTCAGTGGACAGAGGAGAAGCTTTGGTGGCTTTGGCCAGAGGGAAGAACAGGGTGGTCAATGGATTCAGAGAGAGGGGCAGGAGGCAGGGTCAGGGGTAGAGGTGGGCTGCAGAGGGGTGAGAGGAGGAAGGAGCAGCAGTGGGGATGAGGGTCACCAGGTCCATCCCCGCAGCCTAATGACCAAAGCTGAGGGGCTCCCGCCCAGTGGGCAGGATGGCAGCATCAAGGTCTGGGGTCGAAGACTCTTAAACATGTGCTCAACTCCCTGGCTTCTCTGCAAAATGGTGCAGGAGCTGGAAGGGGCTGAGAAGAGGCGCCCACATGCCTTCTCCTGTAGCTGGATCTGGGAGAAATGCCAGAGGGCAAGGGCACTGCCCTTGAGGCAACCAGAGTCTGCTCTGGAAACAAGGCCACCAAATCTAAGTCCAAGGACCCTCTGGTAAGCAGAGCACTTTCTAAAATGCAGACCCTGGGGAGAGTAGGGCTGATGGGGTCAGCCTGATGCTTGGAGAGGTAAGGCCACCAGCCCAGGGGTTCAGAACTGATGAGTGGAAGCCTGGATGCCACAGATGTTAAAAGTGATGGACAGTGACTGGGGAGGCCCATCCCTAAATTTGCAGGGTCCAGGGCAAGAATACACAGAAAGGCCCATTAGTCAAAATATTTGAAAGTTATAAAGCAAAGCAAGAAACTGTGAACTGAAATATTTTTTCCACCACTTTGACAAATAAAACTTCAAAACACAGATCAAAAATTATGTTTTTTATGTAACTAAAATTCAGCAAAATATCAAAGATGATTACATTTAATTATTACTACACATGTCTGAGTGTTTTGTTGATGGGCTAATGATGCTTGAATAAATGATAAGATAAAGCTGGACAATTCATATATTATTGTTAAAAAATTTCCTTTCATGATGGCTACCTCAGTTTCCCTTCCAGGAACATATGATGATAAAACTCACTTACACCCTGAGCGATGCTGAACCTGTGGACAGAGGCCGTGCACCACTTAATCTGGCTGCTGTAAGTATTTAAATACTTGATCAGCATGTAGATTTTCCTTGCACTTAATGTATGGTACTTTCAGATGCGGGAAAATTATCTTTAATTTTGAAAAGGGTGAAGAGTGATAAATGTCAAAACATAACACAAAAATACAGACTCTAAGTGAGTACTGATAGGTAGTCAACTTGACAAATATATGAATGGAGGAAAATGGTGGTATAAACAGTTTTCGTATAAGAGGATATTTTAAGCAGTGAGCAAAGGGGTGATGTATTTGATAAATTATGTTGGGACAAAAAAACCCATCAAATTGGGAAAAATGTCATACTCTTGACTCATGTTGTATTCAATTTTAGGCACAGAGAGAGATTAAAGTGTTACTATCCCCCCAAAAGATGATTTTATTCATTGTTTTGAACTTTTTGTACATTTTTACAACTTCTTTAGTTGATGCAGCCAGTGATTCTGTCAAATGACATTGATGGAACTGCACTTGATTGGTTTTTGGCTGATTTTAACTAGAATGCTTCTAGTGTTTCCCCTATTAAGAAAAATGTTGGCCTTTAGCTCAAGATACCTGCCATCATTTGAGAAAATATCTTTCTATTTCACTTCATTAGTGCACTGATAAGGAATTATAATGTTTATAAAATTTCTTTTTAACATCTATGAAAACTCTCTGTAAAATGAATTGTTGGACCCTTAGAGCATATTTATTTTTAAGGCTTTTGAAATGTATTTTCAAACTATCCTCCAGAATCCTTACCTCAATTTAGACTCATGCCAAGGTATATAAGTCTAAAAGTTTTAGATTTCTAAAGCTTATTAGAAGTTTATATCTTGGTGTATATATTCCCTCATCTGCTGGCCCACCCAAGATCAAGTAAACACTAAGTCTCCTGGGTATCCTTCCAGTGTTTCTTTAAGCACAAAGAATACAAATATATAATTTCCCTCCTTTTGTCTGCAAGGGTTAAATATGTTTGAAGTATGTTTGTATGTACCTATAGAGCCTATAGAGCACTGTCATTATGTTTCCTAACAGCTGGATAGGATTTCATGTATAAAGGCAGCACCAAATACTCAGATAATACCCTATTGATGGGCACTTAGCTAGTTTTCAGTACTCTGCTATTGCCTCAGTGCTGGCGGGTGGGTAATGCTGTACATTCATCACTTCACGTACCTGCAAATATACCCACAGAAACCTCCAAACTGCAGTGACTTGGTCCAAGCCTACATGCACCTGTAACGCTCAGAGTTCTTGCTGAATTTTCTTCCAAAACGGTTTTAATGACAAATAATCCCATCATGCATGTCTGACCACTGACACAGACTGCCAACAGTGTTGTGAAATTCTTGACTTTTGCTGATCCCAGAGATGAAAAATGGTACCCTAGTGTAGTTTCTTACATTACTCTTTTCATATTGTGAGAGAAGGTGAGCATCTTTTCTTATGCTAAGAGCCATTTGTAATTCCTCTCTTGTAAACTGTCCATACACCTATTCTTCTCTCAAGTTTCTATTGTTTTGTTTGTTATTTTATTAAAAATTTCCTAGCATTCCTTAGGTATGACAGAATTCAGTCCTTTTTTGATAAGAACTATAAATATAGTTTTCTCACTTATATTTTGATTTTGCTTATATGATTATTTTTATGCAGAAGGGTCTTTTTTTGTAGTTTGTTTATTTTTTTTACTTAGTCAACTTTATCATTATTTTCCTGTTTGACTTTTTAATTGTGACCCGTATTACAATGGTCTTCCTGAATACAAAACTATAAGGACATGTCCCTGTGTTTCTTTTAGTATGTTTATAGTTTCACTTTTTACATTTAAATATTTGATCATTTTGGAATTACACTGGCATATGATTTAAGGTATTGATCTATGTTTAATTATTCCCATCAGAAATATGTTGAAAAGATTTTTCAAATTTACTGATATTTTTCCTACTTATTATTTTTAAAAACTTTATTGCATTATAATTAGATGTTGTCTGTACTATGATTCACTTTGAAATGCACTCAGTTTTATTTTGACCTAATATATGACTACTTGTCATGAATATTGGAAAACCTCAATATGGGAGCAGAGAGTAATCTTCAGAAATCAGATGTACTCTGTTCATGAAGTCTTCTGTAGTTGTATTGGGCACAAACTTTGTGGGTCTTCTCAGTTCCATTGACTGTCTCCTTTCTCTCTTGTCTGTGCCCTGTTTAGATCAGTTCTCTTCATCATACCCAGAAGTGATGGAAATGCAATGGCAGGATGAAATGCACTGCACATGATGGAGGGCAGTGCCCACAATGAAGTGAAGCGCTCAGGATGAAAAGCAGTGCATGTGGCGTCTGCCTTCCTGAGTGGCCCCAGACACTCCAGCTTACGTAACCTGGGAGGGCCAGGTGGCTAAGCTCCTATAGGTGAACTTTGACCACTTGAAGTCTGGCAGATAGATTCCTCTTTTTTCTCTCCTTGCAGAAACTTTCTGAGGTGTAATTTCTCCTTGAAAATCTACCTGAGAAGCAGCCTACACTGAGTGAGCACAATTGACAAAATCCCTGAGAGGCCAGCGCTGTACCACAGCCTATTGCATTTCCCCAAATCTCCCTTTGACTCACTTCCTTTGTCCTCATTTTCACAGTCTTGGGTTTGAAATTATGTCAGCACTTTAATCCTTGCTTTATGGTTTTCTTTCTAGAAGACCCAAGCGAAGGAAATAGTCTTACTTATTTTTTATCTGTTTGATTTATGGCTAGAAAGAGATAAAGGGTATAGATGAGTTTATGTATTTTACTCCTGCTATGTTTCTATTTCATCTTGTATCTTATAATTTCTACTTTATAAGTGTCTCTGGTGTGTTAGTTTGTGCATGGATTTTCACGACTCTTCATACAATTATTCAACAAATATTTATTGAAAACTACCAAGTGTCAGGCATTGACCTAGGTCCTTGGATATAGCAATAAACAAAAGTGACCAAAATTCCTGCCCTTAAGTATTTAGATTCTAGTACTTATTCACTGTGGAGTTCAGCAATGTAACATGGTGTCTTTAGGTCATTTTATGTTTTATGGAGTGAATTCCATCTTGTCTGACATTAAGATCATTGCCACTGCTTATATAATTCTTGCATTTGCCATTATGCTATGCCTATTCATTTAATTTCAAGCTTCCTCAATTATTTTGTTTTAGATGTGTCTTTTTATACAGCATAGAGTAGGATTTGCTATTTTGTTTTGTGATTCTTTTTGAAAATTGTTTTTTTGGTGGTAGATAGGATAATCTATTCATTTATTAATAAGACAGATATGCTTGAGCTTGGCTCTCATATAAGTCAAGGTTCAACTTGAGAAACAGGACCCTTGGAGATATATATTAAAGTAATTATCACAAGAGATTGACTCACATAGTTGTTGGGGGTGACTAGGTGAGCCCAGAATCTGGAGAGCAAGCCATCGGAAGAAGTAAGCTGGAACTCCCAAGCATGAACTGAAACTGCTGTCCACAGGTTGAATTTCTTCATCAGGGAAGCCCAAGCCCTGCAATGAAGGCTTTTTGACTGAATCAGACCCACACAGATCCTCAAGGAGTCTTATTTACTTAAAGCCAACTGATTATGGACTTTACTTACATTTACAAAATATTTTCACAGCAACACCTAGATTAGCATTTGATTGGATAACCGGGGATTGTGTGTCCTAGACCAATTGACATTTAAAACTGACCCTCACATGTTCTTTGTTGATTTGTAGCTTAAAATGTCTGTGTAGTCCATTTTTATGGTCTTTGTTTTTAATTTGTTGTAATTTTTCTAATAGTTAGAATGTCTTGTATTTTTCTTCAAATGGTTGCCTTTAATGTTAGACTTTAATGCAAAACCTTTAGTTTCTATTTATTTAGACAATATCTACTAGTTCTCTAACGTGAACAGTGCTGAAAATGACACGTGTCTTTATCCCTTCATGTCACCTTCTTCTGCACAATCCCTTAATTCTATACAATCCCTTAATTCTGTCTTTGTTAATATTGACTCTTGCACTGTTAAAAATGCTTATACACTGAGACTTGATTTCTCAGCTTTAAATGGTATGCTTTGAGGCTCAGCTATTACAGCTGAGGTATCAAAAACTTATTCTACCTCAATTTTCTTTCTTCTTTCCTCCCACTTTTTGTTAGCTGAGTCATTTATTTATTTATTTATTTATTTTTATTTTGCGGTACACAGGCCTCTCACTGATGTGGCCTCTCCCGTTGCGGAGCACAGGCTCTAGACGCGCAGGTTCAGTGGCCATGGTTCACAGGCCCAGCCGTTCTGTGGCATGTGGGATCTTCCCGGACCGGAGCATGAACCCGTATCCCCTGCACCGGCAGGTGGACTCTCAACCACTGCACCACCAGGGAAGCCCTGGTGTTGGTTTTTTTAAGGGGAAACAATTGGGAGAAAATTTTATTGCTACATGGCAACTGATCATGTGCTGTCAAGTTTTTTGCATTTATTTCTTAAGTATTTTTACATCACTTAGCAATGGACTGCTTTTTCTTACATCCTATTTATGGGAATTTCTGAGAGTGATGGGTGTTGGGGAGAAACTAGTACAACAGAATAGTAATCCAAGGCTCAAAGATGAAAGGCTCCCTGGATTCTGCGGCCACAAAAACTTTTTCCTTCTAATCCTACATGGGAGCCAGTCTGTACCCTCCCTTACCTTGTCTCTGATTCAAACCAGGTTCAGAAACAATTCCACCGCCATCCCTGCTCTTCACACTGTCCAAACCTATTGTTGCTACACCAGCTGCAAAATGTTTCCTTTCAGGGTGACCCTCTCACTTTCAAGAAACAGATTTAGCTGGTTGATTCTAAGGTCACTTGCAGCGTATCTCTCAGGCTCTGAGCTTCTACTTTTACCTTCCTCACACCAGAGTTTTGCATGGTCTTGGCTCTTTTTGACCAGTTTTACATATGTTTTAGAAATCTGTGAATCGTATATGTGACCAAGTTCCACTAAAGATGGAGATTGTACCTTTTTTTTACATTCTCCCTTTTGCTTTGTATAGTTTCCAGGAGGAGAAAAGGAAGAACTGCTGACTCAGTAGATACATTCACCTAGTTTCTCAAGTCCTTTTGACACAGAATGTTCTTCACTCATATCTTCTGTTGTGTCATTCTCCATAGATTTAAAAATCTGAATTCCTCCTGTCCAGAAGAATTTTTTTACCTTGTTTCCAGGTAGGTAGTATACGTCAATTATACCCTCAGGTTCATACAAATGCAAATACATGTACACATCTATGACAACAAATAACAAGGATAAGTCAATAATTCTCAACTTTACCAACTATACTGCACTAATATTTTCTTGTTCCATTCTGTTCTACTTATTTTTTTAATGTTTGTCCTGGTCCACTAATTCAGCATGGTTCATTAGTGGCTTACTACCCTCTCTATGAAAACCTCTTATCTGGAAATTTTATTCATTCTGCACCTAATATTTTTTGAGTGTTTTCTATGGGCCATGCACTGTGCTAGGTGTTTTAATATGACTGTGTATAACATATGCATTCAAATATGACATCTATCCTCATGAAAGTTTACAGAAATGCCACCAAATGGTCAAGAGAAATAACAGCAATTGTACAGAGGATGTTAATTGCATCATAACTGCTTCACACATATTATCTAACAGTTAACAAATAATTTGAAAATTTTACGTAACTTTTCTTTTTTTATAAATTTATTTATTTTTGGCAGCGTTGGGTCTTCGTTGTTGCTGCGTGCGGACTTTCTCTAGTTGTGGCGAGCAGGGGCTACTCTTCATTGTGGTGCACGGGCTTCTCATGGCGGTGGCTTTTCTTGTTGCAGATCACAGGCTCTAGGCACACGGACTTCAGTAGTTGTGGCACGTGGGCTCAGTAGTTGTGGCTTTCAGGCTCTAGAGCTCAGGCTCAGTAGTTGCAGTGCACAGGCTTAGTTGCTCCATGTCATGTGGGATCTTCCTGGCCCAGGGCTCGAACCCGTGTCCCCTGCATTGGCTGGTGGATTCTTAACCACTGTACCACCAGGGAAGTCCCTACCTAACTTATGTTTTAAAACATGTGTACCAGTTAGGCAGAGATTACACTGTTTTTCAATAAGATGTTTTTAAGGGTCAGTGATTTTGTGACCCACTCAAGATCACACAGCCAGTAAGTCACAAAACTAGACCATAATCTTCGTGCTTTAATTCTTAGTCATTATCCTTTACATCACATGAATGTAGAATCAATTAAAATTAGTAGCTGTCAAAGAAGATCAAACAGAGATTAAATAAAACTTTACTCAAAAGAATGAAATATCAGCACTGCATAAAAATAACTTGCATTAGTAGTCAAACATAAGTTTTAGGGAACATACTACCTCAAAATGTTTGAGTAGTAAAAAACCAACAGCAGCAAAAACAGCACATACATATTCACATAACTCACAACTCATGGTGCTATTTAAAAGGGGGATCTTGTTAGTGACCACGTTCTCCGGAGCTTTGCTGTCACTTGATAGTGTATGTGCTCCAGTTCAGCTGAGAAAGTTGACTGAAGGACTCCTCATTATATGGACATGTCTGTATGGAAGGCAGATTGGGGGCTGTGGGGAGTCATGGACCATTCCTAACACTTGGAGTTTGATATCTGCAAGAAACACGGCCCCAGTAGCCTCTTCCAGAATCCTCATCTCTTGACAGAATAAATCTCTGGATGAGGGTCATCCTTGTGGAGATCACTCAAGACTCAGAGAAAGCTGACTGCAACCTCTCCAAGGACAGACCTATTCAGAAGACAGCAAAGGACCCACATTCCCAGGAAGAGGGCATTTGACATGAGGGAATGAGTCTGGCAGAGCCAAGATCCCTCCATGAAAAATAAAGGAGGAGGAGGCAATGGAACAATTTTCATCAGAGTGATAACCCTCCCTCGGAAGTGCTACACCCTGACATGAGTATTTGCTTCTTAGGCCTTCCAGAACCAACTGTTTACTAACTTTCTCATGGGATCAGGTCAGCAGTGTGTGCTGACTGTCCATGACTCGGCCTGTATCCGATTTTTGCCTAAGCCAGTATCAACCCCTGCCAAGCAGACGCTCTTGAAAACTTGTAGCGGGTGTCCTTGTAGCTGGTGTCCTACAGTTGGTCAACAGCAGTCCAAGACGATCAGATTCCAGCCACATCTGCAAACTGAGCTGAGGGTTTGAACATAAAAATATTATGAAAGAAAACTATAAAGCAAGTGTTGAACGGCTCTGCAGAAGGAGAAAAGAGAAAACAAAGGCTAGACACAGGTTGTGTCTTCCTTCAGAGAACAGCACAAACAGTACAGTCTTCAGTAGGAGGGTCCAGATGTAGTTCTAGGAGAATACGCCCAAATGCAGCTGATGAACTTGGCCATGTTTCACTCTCCTGCAGATGGGACCCAGAAGTTAGTCCTAAACTCTGTCACTGTAACTTTCAAGGGAAACTTTAATGTAGAGCTACTGGTCAACAGCTTTTTGCCAGTGATCAAGCAGCACCATGGGGTGGTCCTCTCAATGTGGAATTGTTTAATTTAATTAATATAATATATATAGGACTCCATGCAGAATTCATTCATTCATGTACTAATTCATTCATAAATTAGTTTCTTCTTCTAAAATATAATTTCACTGCTATATCTCTAGAGACAAAATCGGGGTCAGGCACATCATATACATGCAATAAATAGTTTATTGAATAAATGAGTGAGCAACCAGAACAGATTATTATAAAAATGTGTATGTGAGATATAGGCAATTCAGCAAGAATCCATTCCCAGCCATCAGGACACTGCATGTAAGAGGCAGTCACGCAGACTGTGTGACACCGAAGGTAAGTGCCCCTCCCCTAGCAATGCCCTTCCCCGTGATCTCTCCTTCCCCCCTTATGCTTTCAATTAATGTGAATTTGCTGGTGCCTCTAAAGTCTATATCAGGGAATTGCCTGGTGGTACAGTGATTAGGACTCCGAGCTTTCCCTGCTAGGAGTGCGGGTTCAATCCCTGGTCAGGGAACAAAGATCCCGCAGTATGAGTGACCAAAAACAAAAAAAACAAAACAAAAAATACTACCAATGTTTAATGTGAAATTATTAAAAAACATATATATATAAAATAAGTGAAATCTATATCAGAGCACAGACCACTTTTGAACCCTCAATCTGTTGTTCAAACTTCTTACTGAGTTCCTCCTCTTAGGGGGTCACGCAGCTCATCAAACTCAAGGGCGTAAAATCTAATGTGTCTTCTCACCCCATCTAACTGGTCACCGAGCTTAGTTATTTCTATTTTGTTTAATTCTCTCAGATCTTTACCTTTCTCTTCACCCTACAACTACTACCTTGGTTCAGCCTCTATGATGTCAGTTTTACACCTGTACCAACTGCCTATCAGAAGCTTCAGTGGTTTCCTCAGTTATTTAGCTAGAGATGGAGCAAAATCCATGTTCTTTCTGTAGGACCTATTGAGCACCTGTGAGGGGCAAGAGAGGGTGACAACCTGAGAGTTTCTCAGGGGGCTCTGGTTCTTAGGACTGGGTACCGCATAAGAGCAGGACCTGCTTCTGGAGAACAAAAGTGAGTCTGGTTTTGTGCCCGTGAAGTGTGGGAGGAGGGAATGTCTGTGGACCTGAGTGAGGCCAGCCGTCTGGTGCAGGCGAGTGTCTGGTAGCATTTTCTGCTTCTGTCTCTTTTTGAATCCCTGCTTCATCCTTCCCGCTCTCTAGAGGGCTCCGCACAGGTCAGGCGAGGTGACAGATTTTCTCTTTCATTGCTGACCTGAGCCTGCAGAGCCCCTGTCTCTGGTTTCAGTCTCCCCCCCCTCCCCATCTCCATCTGCTTCACAGCCAAGAAAGAAAGCACAGTGGGGCCCAGGCTTCCTTGGGATGCATTTGAAGTGCATGCAGAGCCCCTCCTGCTCTGGGACCTCAAGGCAGGTTTGCATCACTCGGCACTATTTTCCTAAGAGAATCAGTGGGCAGCTTGGGGACCAGCCACCTGTCTCTGCAAGCGTGGCTCCACCGTGCCACTGGGGACCTCAGCCGGTTTCCTGGATGGAACATGGGGGTGAAACTTAGGGCACCTCTAAGAGTGCACTGTGCGCTGGATTCAGCTAAAAAGCAGTAGACTTTAAGCTTGAGATCCTGCATCCCTTCCGACATAAGCAAGAAGACACCATCATATCTTGCTGAAGTCATACCCAGCCCACATCCTCCCTGTCCTCCCACTGGAAATCTTCTTGTCCCATCTGCCCTGCTCCCACCCATACCTCAACCAGTCACTGCTTCCCAACGACCGTTTGCCTTTCATATGTAAATGGAGGATATATGCACATATAATAAATCTTAGATATATAATGCATAAATATGTATGAAGCATATATATACACATATATCATATATGTATATAATGCATGTTTTAAGGGAACAAGAGTGGAGAAAAAGGAGACCCCTTTGAGGTAGGAGTTGACGGAGGAATCAGTGTCAAATTGTGTACACACATACGATCATAAGTATGTATATGTGAATGTATATTTTATTTTACTATTTACAGAGTATTTTTATGATCCCATTTGACAATTAAAACATCTTTTGAAGGAGGTGATAGTACCATCCCCGTTTCGCATATAAATGAATCTGTAATTTCACAGAGGTCAGAACTTGGGCAAGATCACATAGCCAGTTCGTGACAAAATTGAAGTCAAAATGTAAACTTCTCGTCCATGCCCTCTTTTGCCCCTACGACATTTTGCTGCCTTTCTGCATAATTTTTAACTCTTTAAATCCATAAGTTGTTTTCTAAAATGAATCATGAACTACTTGGTGGCGTATTTTTCAAATCTATTACTATGGAAAAAATGGGATGCAGTAGAATGATATTAACCAGGAGCCAAAGACCTGTTCAGCCTCAGTCCAGACTGTAAATATCAGCCCTCATCTAAGAGCCTGGTCATGGAGAATCATTTCCAATGTGGAACATGCCGAAAACTCATTTACTGGACATTAAGGCTCCAGAAATGCCCGTGTAATCTACTATCAGAGATTTTGCCAGCAAAAGATAACCACTATTGTCACCCTAAGATGATACATTTTTAACCAAAAGGAAATATATTTAAGCCTCATTATGTACAGATTCTGTATTTGTGAATTTATCTACTCACTGAAATATATTTGTAACCCTAAAAGTCAATACTCGTAGTGCTTTCATGGTCGTTTAAGGGTGTGTGCAGAGTGCTGAAGTATTAGAGTCACTCCGCACGCACATTCCCAGCTGAAGTCGAGCAGAGTAAGTCTCTGCCTTCTTGTCTTAGCTCTCACACTGTTACCAAGTGTCCTTTTCACGGTCTATTTTATGCTACCTTGTTCACATTTCTGTGTGTTTGTTGGTGATTTTGTTGCTTAACGTGGTCCACAACAACACCACCAAAGCTCTGTCTAGTGTTCCTGACTGCAGGACTGCTGTGATGTGCTTAACAGAGAAAATGCATGCATTAAGTCAGCTTCATGCAGCATGAGGGACAGTGCTGTTCAGTTATATGTTAATGAATCAACAATTTGTATCAAATAAGGTTTCTGCAAACAGAAGCACACATCCAACAGAGTTATATATTGATCAGTTGTTAAAAATGTTATGACCAGAGGCTTTCAGGAACATAATGTGACATTTCCCCCAGGAGCAATGACTCCATATTTGCTAATTAGGTGTTGCTGGGAACTTTACCTCACTACAAATAACTCAATTTCGTTTCTTTTTATGGCTGAGTAATATTCCATTGTATATATGTGTCACATCTTCTTTATCCATTCATCTGTCGATGGACACTTAGGTGGCTTCCATGTCCTGGCTATTGTAAATAGAGCTGCAATGAACACTGTGGTACATGACTCTTTTTGAATTATGGTTTTCTCAGGGTATATGCCCAATAGTGGGATTGCTGGGTCGTCTGGTAGTTCTATTTTTAGTTTTTTAAGGAACCTCCATACTGTTCTCCTAGTGGCTGTATCAATTTACATTCTGGTGTTGGTGGAAACTTTGAAGACTGTAACTATTGCAAATAATGAGAATCAACTGCAAGTAATTTTGTGTTTTTTTTTTTTTTCAATCTATGTTGCTTTATCATGAGTTATTTCTAAGAAGCGAGTGCTTAATAAAATCCGGGTCTTGTTATTTCTATTTGATATATTTTTTTAATACTGAATAACTCATGGACTCCCAGTAACAACATCAGTTGCCTTATAAGCAAAATTAATACGCACCAAGCATGCAGGTTCCAAGCACCAGCCCAGGTGCTAGAGATTCAAGGGTGGAAATGCTGGACATCATCGCTGTTCCCAGTGGTGTACATGCCTGTGAGTGGAGCAAACCCTAACAAGGAATCACACAAATAAATAAAAGAAATTAAGTTGTGCTAAGAACCAAAAAGAGAGAACAAGGATCAGAGATAGAAATCCATTGAGAAAGAGCTACTTTGAACATGAGTAGTCAGAGAAGGCCTCTAAAGGTAAGCTATCAGTTGATCAGGCAAGAATGACAAGGGATTAGCCGTGTCACATGTGAGACCGGGAGGACCATTTCAGGCAGGGAAAACTGACAATGCAAATGTCTTGAGGCTGGAAAGAAATGTAGCCAGTTTAAGGGAGTGAATGACGGCCAGGCAGGTGTTGGGAAGCAAAGGCAGAGAGTGGAGTGGTGTGTAAAGAGGTAAGACCTTTCAGTCTTCCTGGATATAGATATTACTGCATATTCAACTGATGTGCCCACCCTTTATCATAAATATTTTATTTCCCTTTATTTGTCTACACAGCTGAGGAAAGTACCTCTCCAGTGCATGCACCAAGAATTCTCAAAACTCATTCTCCTGCAGGACACCAAGTCACACACAGAGGTACCCTTGGAGAGAGCCAGGGCATGGACACTGCCTCTCTGCTGTGGGTGTTCCCAGTTTTTAAAGACAGTATTTGGGAAAATATGTTTTTACTCATGGCTGATACAAAGGCCCTTAACCTTTTTTTAGTCTTGTAATCTTACCCTTTTTTTTTTCTTTTTTTGTTTGATATTATTTCTCTTTGAGTCATACAAAGAAAAAAAAATCACTTTGGTTTAATCTGTTCCTCTATTTTTGTTGCAATAGTGTCTGTCTTACTGAATTATTTGATGAAATAAGAAGCTTCCAGGCACCAAGCAGCATGGCCCAGGCCCCATAGCTCTGTGTGTGTATCTGTGTGTATGTGAGAGCTACTACTTTCTATGGGCTTATTGTGTGTCAAGCATTGTAGTAATCATCTTTATACATTCTGTCAAACTTACACATACATATACCTTTGTATATACATTATGTACATATACATAATAACATTATGTCTAATAATTACTATACAAGGTTTTGTTACCCACATTGTAGAAAATGAGGTCTATTTAGTAACAAGCTTGACCAATGGTAAGTGACTGAGAAGATCTGGCAACAAAATCCCAAGCACTGTTCTATCCATCTTAAGATGCACTCACTTGCACTGACAGATAGATACTGTTGATCATAATAAACAAGTATCCATCTATTGATATTCTAGGAAGAGTTTTGGTATTAGTTTCCCCAAGTAAAAACTTACCACAAACTGGGTTGCCTAAAACAACAGAAATTTATTTTCTCACATTCTCAAGGCCAGATGGTGTTGCCAGGATTCTACTTCTTCCAAAGTCTTTAGGGGAAATTCTTTTCCTTTACCTCCTCCAGCTCCCAGTGGCTGCATCTCTCCAATCTCTGCCTCTGTGGTCACATGACCTCCTGCTTTTGTGTCTGTGTATCTTCTGTGTGTCTCTTAGGATGACACCTGTCATTGGATTTAGGGCCAACCTGGGTAATCCAGGGTGATCTCATCTCAAGATCATTAACTTCCTTGCACCTGTAAAGACCCTTCTTCCAAATAAGGTCACATTCCCAGGTTTCAAAGATGAGGACATGAACATATCTTTTTGGGGACCACCTTTCAACCCATTAGATTTTTGAACATTTGTCAACCTTTCTTAAAATTCCTTTCATATTTATTGGTCCGTTCAGATTAATTGACTTCTTAAATCAATTTAAATCTATGTTTTCCTAGAAAAAAACTCAATTTCTAGCTTTTCAGAAATATTGAACAAGATACACATACATATATATTTCTTATAATTAGTTTATTGTCCTCAGAACATGTTGTTAAATTCTTATAATTGATTCATTTTTTTTCTTCTCTTGCTCAGTGTTACTGGCCAAATATATAGATTTCATATTAGAAGTTTTTCTTCACTTTTCTGTTCTGCGTTTTATTCTTGTTGACATTTCTTAAACTACCTCTTCTTAAAATACTGTATTTTAAAGTAATTCTATTATTTAGGGTCAGTAAATAAGCAAGGAATGCCATTCCTCTATCATTTTACTTTATTTCTCTCAGTTAAATCTACTGTAAAAAACTGATACCCTTTAAATTGGAATTTGCAACAAATGAAATCCGTTTTCTTCCTTTGAACTTGGACCCCCAGCCCAGCCCCGTGCAGTCATGGGAACCTTTATCTCTGCCTTGAACCTTCTCACCTCCTCATCCCCCCAGAGGCATCGCTAACATCTCCATTTATTAATTTCCACTAACAACCCAGAACTCAATTAACATAATAAGCATTTCCCATCTGCACTGAGGGGGCTTCTCATCACAGGCGGAAAACTAGCTTCTGTACCGGAAAGTCACTGGGAATAATTAGAATGGACGTGTGCGCACCCCCCAACCTGATGTTCCTCCTGCCACGGGGTGTAGTTAGCAGGTTGTGCAAATTTGGCTGTTGTCACCTCTGCACAAACTCGATCCTACACCTGGAAGAAAACCTCTCTGGATTTTGGATAACAGATCCTATGATGAGGACTTCTGTGGGACGGTTGAGAAGTTGATGGTCATCTGGGGGGAGGGTCAGGCTTGGTTCTGACCAGCTGAGTCACCTGTTCCCATCTCTTTCCCACTTGGAGTTTTAGGATCCTCATCAGGAAAAGGAAAGAGGGACCACAAGGGAGTGAAGGCTTTCCCCAGCCACCTGGGAAAAAACGTGTAAAGCCCTGCAGTCTGAGGGACACCGGGGCAGAGTCAGTGCCCAGATGCAGTGCAATTGCTTCTTGGGTGCATTTACTGCCACTGACTCTGGCCCGGCAGCTCCCAGCTCCTACCCTCCCTTCTGTGGAGCAGCTGCTCTTTCTCCACAGCCCTGAGGGTTTTCCTCGACCTCCTGGACCTCCTCTGAGGAAGATGCCGCAGTCTTCTCCCAACCTGCATCCTTCCCACCTCCCCATCCCTGCTTCCCAACCCCACCCCGTCCCTCCTCCTCTCCTAGTGTGCTCACCTGGATGTCTCAAAGGAACCACAACTCCAGCTTTAAAACCAAGACTAGTATTTGCCCCCCAGTCTGATATTTTTAGTGTTTCCCATCTCTGAATGTTGCCCAGGACAGCAATCTAGAGATCTTCTTTGACCTTTCCTTCTCTCCCATACATAATCCCTCAGAATATTCTGTCAATTTTATCTCAATTCCATCTATTTCTTTCTGCGCTCTCTATAGATCCCTAGTCTAAGCTCGATCCTTTTTCGTCAGCTTTCTAACTAGCCTCCCTGGATCTACACTGGCTTCCTCCATTCAGTCCTCCACACGACAGCTAGAGTGGTCATTCTAAATGTATGTTGGATCCTGCCTGACACATCAGCCTCCTCCTCCCTCGGCTTGCACCATGACACGTGACCTCGGGACATCTTCCATCCTCTGGCTCCCACCTGCTGCTCCTCTGTGTTTTCTCTTGCCCCAGACTTCTTCTAGCTCCTTGAAAATCTGTGTTTCTTTCTGCACTGGTTATTGGTCAGGCAACACCCTCTGCTTGCAATGATACTCACAGGGTCCCATTATGCTTCACTTAGTTATCACCTAAGAATCGTAGCTTAGGATGACTTCTTCTGGTCATCATCCCCTGACAAGTCTGTTTTATATGCTCCCCCAGAACTACAGTCATTTTCTTTGTCCATATTAGGCATCTGTTAATGTGAACTTTTAAGTAATATCTTTCACTCCCCAGGAGTTCCATAAAGGTGGGGACAATATCTGGTTCTGGACCCTGTTCAACTCAAACCTGGCCCATCATAAGAATTTAAGAAATACTTATTAAATTATTATACTCCAATATCATCTTACTTTTAATAGAAATGTCAAGGATTTTTTTGTCACTTGGTGTCACTGAGTCATATCAAACAGCCCTGTGCATATATGTTATAAAACACTGAAAGTAAGAATACTGGGGGTGGTGGGAAGATTGGGAGGCATTTGGTGTGGTTTCTGAAGTAGATACTGGAAAAATACATGGCAGAATGAAATTTAGAGACAACTCGACCCATCAAATCTCCGTCACCGCATAACAGTATTCCTCTCTAAGCTTCAGTTACTTCTTCTATAAAATGGAGAGAATGCTACAAGAATTAAATGACTGGCAACACTTCCTGGTATATAATAGGAGTAAAGTTAGTTGCACACGGGAGACAAGATAGTTCAGTGTATCTCTTGGGTCCAATGTCACTGTGATGGCGGGGAAAAAGAAATTGGTCCATTTAGTCTCTAATTTCTCTGTGAAAAAGGTGGGAGAAGGTTTCATTTTTGAGATGCACTACTGGTAAAGAGCACACTTTGTCACATTACATAGTTTGGCATCAAATCTCAGGGCTGACATTTTATTTGAGCGTCATTGTCACCCAGATCTGGTCTACCTTATATATTTCTACTTGTGAACTTGGATGGACAGTGCAGCTGAGCTTAAGTTGAGAAAGGAAATAGAAGCATCTGGTCAGCTTAATTCAGAGTGGGCTTTGTGGGCAAACTGCAGCAATGTTTGATCCTGACCTATTTCACAAGTATGTGGCACTAATATCAAAGGGCTATTCATTCCCAAAGTCCTGGTCGACAATGCCCAGGCTTTTGAGTACAAAATTAATAACTAAATAAAAGCAGAGTGTGATTGAAGAATGTTTCCATGGAGGTGACTGTAGGGTTTTCTTATATCCCAGAGGCCTTCTGACCTAAATGAGGAGAATAGCAGCCTGGATGATACAGCATCTGGCAGGTAAGATGAGTAGCACAACAAAGGAAAGAATGAAAATGCTGGAGAATGTTTGTTAGAACCCTGCTTCCCCAAGTTTTCATGTTATGAAATATATAGAGAATAGTGATGTTTGTAAAATATACTGTTTAAAAAAAGAGTGAGGCCCAGGCATTCCTATCTTGAGTGTAAAGAGGGATCAATATCTTAGCAAACCTGCATCCACCCTAGAGAACCGGGCTGGGAAGCTCTGATCTGAAAGGAAGAGAGCTCTTCTCTGGGGCTGTTCTCTGACTCCACCATCAGGGAGGAGGAGAGAAGATATAAAATTATCAAGTTGGAGAACATTTGCTGAGCCCTATTTCTAGGTGAACAACAGTAGCATGAGGGCTTTAAAAATGCCATTATTGGAGGAAAGACTCTTGCTTCCTGCTGGCTGTCTTACTCTCCCTTAAATTGGCCTCCTTCCATCATGGAGAGGTGAGAAATCAAATCCAATGTTGGGAAGGGAATTAGGGAAAGAACAAAAAATCCCCCTCAACCTTACATCGACTGAAACAAAAGAAACATCCTTGTGCCACTGTAACTCATTAGGTGTTTGGGGTTGAAGCCTCATCTAATCACAAAGCTTGCACTTGTTCAGTGCCAGATCAAATGTACCAGTGGATGGTCCAGCAGCACTGAGGCTAGAGACCCATGTCCTCATCTCCTCACCAAGCTGTGCCCTTTGTGAGTACACTCATCGTTGGGGTGGAGGGACACAGGAGGAAGCCTGATACCTATGTAACCTCAGCCTGACTCAGGGAGGAGACCTGATGTGATTGCTAATAACAGGCTCCTTCAAACTGCGAGCCCGTAGGATGCCACTGTCACTGTCAATCGCCACTGGGGTTTCATAGCTTGGAGAAGATAATTGCTGTTCACTGTGTCTATTGAGCAGACAATTTGCTGACAAAATGTCTATTGAGCAGACAATTTGCTGGCAGACAAGGAATTGTGAATAGACCCTAGGCTTGATTATACATATAATACTTTTTTTCTTTTTAATTACAATGGTCTTCTTTGAGCCACAAGTGGCACTTCTGTTATTATCCTGCAGGAGGTTCCTCTGAGTCACCCTCTAGGACAAGGGCTTGTACTGTGTGCAGACCTCCCCATGTTGGGAGTGCTCTGTGCCTCCAGCTTCCAGCTCTCTCCAGGCACCCAACAATAAGGTTCTGTGCAAGGCTTGTTCAGTTTGTTAAACCAGGACAGTAGGGATTGAATTAGAGGAAAGCATGTGTTTTCGGAAACAAAAAAATAAAGGTCAAACTTGGGTGTTCCAATCCAGTCCCTTCAAAGCAAATAGACACAGTAACAAAGATCTCTCTCTCTCTCTGCACATGTGCACACACACACACACACACACACACACAGACCACACTTAACGAGAAGCAACATTAAAATTGCTAGAGAGCCTTCTACTAATTTCTGCGACATGTTCTGAAGCTTTAGGTCATTACACTCGTCCTTAGCCTATAGATATTTCATTCTCTTTCCCTCACATGTAACTTCAGTAGGTGTATTCTAAGTATACCTTCACACATTTCTATCTTTAAATTCCCACAACAATCCTATGAGGTGAGCATCATTCTTCCCATTTTAAAAAGCCTCACAAAGGCTTCATGACACCCCTGAAGTCATGTGGCTCATAGGTAACTGTCCTAAAATCCAAGTTCAGTGTTTTCCCATTTCACTGAAGCTGCCTGTCACAGCAAAGCTCCATAGCCTCTATTCTGAAATCACACCTATGACATTCTGCAAAACCCATGCAAATGTGGGGTTCCCTGAAGGCAAATGTCTCCAATCCAACAATCCTACCCTTCTCAGACATCTCTTTTGGAAATGCACATCCTTCCTTAGCAAGGATGATGGGCTTGCATCCTCATATCTGCATTTTCCCTGAGTATGTGTCCAGCTTCACCCTTAAATCCTCAAATACCTCTGAACCTAAGAGCAAAGCCCCACTCTCTCACAGGCCCGAGTGGACCCCAACATGCTTACTGACCTCATGCTTGGGGTGACCTCTGAAGAACAAGAGGCTCTATAAATCCCTATATTAGGACAACAGGTAAAAACAGTAACACTCCTGAGCAGGTGGGAAAACACAGTCATCTTACTCATAAACTTAGTCCTCTGTCCAACACCATTAGCCGAAGCCATGGGTTTAGAGCCTTTAAAGAGAGGACAAGCACATGCTGGTAAGTGTTCCTCATGTTTTCCCTTTGTACACCAAAACAGTAATACACTATACTTCAAGTGGTGTTGATCTAAGAACACAGAACATTTTTACAGATCCAGTCAAAATTCATATATGTGCACACACATGCACACACACATACACACATACACACTTGGCTCTTCAAATCACCTTCAAGTTCAAGAAAAGTGCTATACCTAAGGCAGTTGGTTTGGATTGTTAGAAAATCATCAATAAAACTTAAATGGTCAGGGAGGAGATTTCAGGTTTTGTCTGTTGAGGAAATCACATATAATTTTGTGACCCCAAGACTTCCTGTGGAGTTAATGTCTTGGTCATGCTCCCAGGGCACCTTTAAAGACTCCAGGTGCCCTGTGTCTGAGGCAGGTTTGGAAAGATTTGCTTGCACACCGTTTGTTATCCTGCCTTTGAATATGGGAATAAACAGGCTGAGCCCAAACGTCAATCATTTCTTTTAAAGATTTCATTTTCACAAAATTCATTGACTTATTAGAAAGAATTCTGGCAGTGAGAGAGTAAACTTTTTTATATACATTGCCTGGAGAAAACAAAACTGAATATAATTATTTTTGTCAGTTCCAAAACATACTTCAACAAAATCAAGTTGAAATATTTTTCCATAATATTTAAAAGAGTGTGATAATAGCAAGAATGGAAAATAGGTCAATTCCCAAGATAGAGTCCAGATAGACTCCATAAGTTTTGGTATGTGATCAGCTGTGGGGAAAGTAGAAGCGTTCTGTAAATGATGTTTAAAAAAGGATAATTTTCAATTTGGAAAAAAATGAAGTTACATTCCTCTCCTCCTTCTTCACCTCCTCCTGGCCCTGCCTTTAGCAAAGAGTGACATGGGCGCTCACTGCTCTCATGGAGTCTGTTCGTGATCTGGAGAGGTTCTCAGGACAGACCAAGGGTGTGGAATTCCTCCTGGGTGACTGCTCCAGAGGGCGATTGCCAGGACACTAAGCCCTTCCTCTACCTGGAGCAAGGAGCACATGGTGCCCACACGAAGGCAGCTGAGGCTCCAGGATTTTTAAGCAAAAGGGGATTCGGTGGTTTTGCCTTGAAAATGAGTCATCCTTGGTTCCCTTCTTTCTATGACACTCATAACCTAACCATCCAGAATCCCTGTAGCTCTATGAAACTTATCCAGAGTATGACTACATTTATCAGCTCTACTGCTCCTACTCAGATCTAAGTCCCCATCACCTGAATCCTGGCAATGGCCTCCTGATCAGTCTCTCCACTGCAGTCCTTCCCCCCATTGATTCCATTCATCCAACCAAGGGCTTGCAGATTCAACGGCTTCCCTTGGCTTCCCGTCCCTCTCAAGTGCCAGAGACAGTCCTTAGAATGGCCACAAGCTCTTTCAGACATGCCCCCGCTCCACCCATGGGATGTCTCTCTGACCTCATCTCTCACAATTCTTCTCCGCACTCTAGTCCAGCCACACTGGCCTTCTGGCTATCTTGCACATCTCAGTAGTGCCCCGACTCAAGGCTTTTGTACTTGCTGTTTGCTCCAACCTCTTAACAAGCATGGCTTTCACACACCCCTCATCAGACCTCTTCTCTAATAGCGTGTGTGGAAATGATCTGTGTATTTATTTGTGCTATTAGTTAAAGTCACGCCCTTCTGCCCCCCACAAAAATGCACAGAAGTCTTGGATATAGCTTCATGGATTTCAGAGAACCCTAGAAACTGATTCACATAACCCCAAAGTTTCAAACTGCTGCAGTAAAGCATTATGAAATCATAAAGACAACTACAGTCACAGAAACACATACACGTTTCCTGCGAGACTGTCTGAAGCCTTGTCCAAAAGTACACCACCCTCACCCTCATAAGGAAAGTCCACAGGAAAAATCTGACTCACTCCCCAGAAACTCCTTAGAGACAACTTTTCTGAAATACCTGAATCAATAGCGACCTCAGTGATTAGGTAATGCTTCTCAGTATAAGTCTACCTTGTTTCCAAAGAAATTGTCTTTTTCAGTAGCTCTCTGCAGCTGAGCAAATGCTAAGACCATTGGGGAAACCTATTACCTGGCATTAATGGGGCTTGAAAAAGAAGCCGGCACTGTTACTAATACCCTCATTCTGGACTCAGAGATAAGAGCCCTTTCTACGCGGAGCTTTGTTATAAGTGAAATTTTGCATCCTGGCTGCAGATAAGATGTGCCTGGTTGTTGAAAGCATTCCCGGGCTTCCACTGAACACCTAATGAATGGAGCAGTCCGTGCTGCAGACTCTGAGAAGCTGCCTATCACCCTCTTCCCCGACTCTCACTCACCTTTCCTTTTTTCATCTTCCCCAGGCCCTAAATCAACAATAGCGATGACGCTTCTTCAACCTCCGTAAGCCCGGCCTGTAGGCCAGGACTCTCACCATAAAGTTGTTCCACGTGGGGCTCAGTCCCCGTGCTCGTGCAGAAGAGTCCGATGCCAGTCTCTGCATGGCGCCTCGAGCCAGGCCTCACTGTGAAACAACCAGAGCGCCCAGACCAGCAAAAGTGACCATGAACTAAAGCACTAACCGACTACAGGATAGGACAGAGCAGATGTGATTAAGCAAATTAAACTGCATGTATCCCCACTGCGATCCATGCTGCTTTATGAGACTTAGCGTGATATGCGCAAAAACAATATCCCCAAGAAGCAGTTCTGTCAAAATGAATTCTCATCTTTTGGTTCCTACACGCCATCCTTCCCCACATCCACTGGCCTCTAAGCCTGTCTCCTGCCCCCTCTCTCCATCTTTTCAAAAGCACCCACTACTCAGCTCCAAAGTGTGTCTCACGCCACGGTGTGTTGGTGGACTACCACAGGATGGCCGTGCAGGGCTGAGGTCCATGATCGAGACTCCCTAGAGAGGTCCCTTCACCTTTCTCAGGAGCAACTGGGTGCACCTGCAGCCTGTTCCTTTACTATAGCCCCTCTCCTACTGTGCTGTATTCACTTTTTACACCCTCCTCATACACCGTTAGATTGAGAACCTCAAGTTAGAGACCATCTTAATCATTTTATCCGCAGGACCTACCTTCTCCATAATAGTTTCTCAATAATTGTTTATTTGGTGGATGAATGCGTATCCAGTTTTTTAAACTCAATGAGGGAACAAATATAAAAAGCTTGATTTCTTTCTGCCATCAAGCAGCCTCTGCCGGGTCACAGTTCTACATAATGGTTCTAGATAATTAAGAGTCAGAGTCAGCTATTTTAAAAGACCAGGGCTTCTAAACCAAACCTTCAAACTGACATCTTCCTGCTTCTCTCTTGCCATCCCTGGTGGCCCTGGGCCCTCTGCTCGGCAGCTGTCTAACTGATGCTCCTTCGTGGGTGTGCTGTGGGTTCTTTAGAGGCCTCTGCACTGCCAGATCCCTCCGGGAGTACTGGCAGCCTGGGCTGATCTCAGGACATCTTCTCATCTGTACCTTCTCCCCTGAAGCCCACGGGAGGCCGGGAGCTGCCCTCCAGCTGGGGATTGGGTCCGTGAATCGAGCTGGTTCCGACTGGTCACTGGTGGGCAGTCTGTTTCCCAGTGGTGATACACGCCTCCTGCCATATCAGGATTGTGAGGACAGGTCACCCACTGCTCCCAGATGTCCTGTCCTACCATGCCTGTGGGCTCTGCCACACTCACGCCTGCAATTCTCCAGGCGTGATGCAGGCAGGCAGACCCCATTCTCCCCACTGGCCATCTGTATTACAGAGGACACAATTCCTGCCTCTAAAGTGCTTCACTCTGCTGGAGCACCAGGCATTATACGGGCCATCATAATGCACTGTGATGCACCTAATGATAGATATATAAACATGGGGTGCTTTGGGAGATCATGGAGGAGCACCTAACCATGACGGGGATCCAGTCAGGACACGCTGGCTGTCAGTGTATCGAGATGCTTTATACAGGTTGACAGTAACAACTTCTGCCCGCCCTACGCCTCCAGCCATACCTTCCCTTTCTCCTCAGCCTCCCTGGGGACCCCAAATCCAACAACTAAAGTTACATTTCTAGCGGCGGGCCCTTGGGACCCCGCACCAGCACCAAGGCCATGGTCTTTTCTGATTATTGGGCTCCTGTACCTAAGTGTCTCTAAAAGCTTTTGGATGTCACACTTGTACTTAATCTACCTTGAGGGGTTAGGGAGTGTGTGCTCATTTTCTCTTATCACAGATTTAGCAGCTTAGACAATACACATGCATTCTCACATTTCTGTAGGTTTGGAAATCCAGGGTCAGGGTGGCTCAGCTTAGAACCTCGCAGGCTGAAAGCAAGGCGTCATGGGGCCACATCCCTTTAGGAGGCTCTGGAGAAGAGTCTGCTTCCATGTTCACTAAGGTTGTCGGCAGGACTGAGGTTCTGGCTTCCTGGCTGGCTATCAGCGAGGGCTGTTCTCAGGTTCCAGAAGCCACCCACGATCCTCAGCTCATTGCCCCCCCCCTCCATCTTTAAAGCCTGAGACAGCAGGGCAAGTCCTCACACTCTGAATCTCTTTGACCTCCCCTCTGGCCTCATCTTTCCTAATTTCCTCATCCACCACATCTGACTCCAGCCAGAGAAATTTCTCTGCTTATAAAGCACAAGTGGTGAGATTGGGCCCACCTAGAACACCCAGGCTAACCCCCTACCTGAAATCTGTAACACAAATTACACCAATTCCCTTCAGGGAATTGTACATAGAGTATAATTGTACATAGAGTTCCCTTCAGGGAACAGTACATAGAGTAGCATCTGAATGAATGACAAGGGCACAGATATCTTGGGGGAAAGGGGCATTTTAATTAATTTATTTATTTGTTTGTTTAACACCTTTATTGGAGTATAATTGCTTTACAATGGTGTGCTAGTTTCTGCTTTATAACAAAGTGAATCAGCTATGCATATACATACATCCCCATATCCCCTCCCTCTTGCATCTCCCTCCCACTCTCCAATCCCAACCTTCTAGGCGGTCACAAAGCACCAAGCTGATCTCCCTGTGCTATGCGGCTGCTTCCCGCTAGCTATCTATTTTACATTTGGTAGTGTATATATGTCCATGCCACTCTCTTACTTCATCCCAGCTTACCCTTCCCCCTCCCCGTATCCTCAAGTCCACTCTCTATGTCTGCATCTTTATTCCTGTCCTGGAAAGGGGCACTTTTAGATTTCTGCAACAACAAGGAGTTCTCTCGTGGGGGCTAAAGTCTAACTTGAGATCTGAGGGCAGGAGGTAGGAGGAAGATTTGGAAGAGGGTGCCTCAGATGAAGCCAGAGGAAGCCCAGTCCGCTTGGAGCTCTGACACTAGTTTAATATGGGAAGCAGGCCAGGTGACAGGTGATGGAGGGATAGGGTGGGACCAAGAGCAAAGGCCACTTTACAAAGAGCACTGCAGCCTACCCAAAGGATCTACTCTTCGTCCTCAGCCTCTCCCCACTGGTTTGTTGCAATCTTTTTCCCACATGTGGGATCATTTTCTCTAGGTGTGTGATTTCAATCTATCAATCACACAGTTAGAAATATTTGTTCCTCTTCTATGTTTTGGAAGATTTTGATTAGCAGAGGTGGAGCAAAGAGGCTCTGCTTAGTTCTCAGCCAACCAAGAAATCTCAAGTGCTTTGATAAGTGAGCTTTGATTATCCTGATCACACCCAGAGGCAGTGCCCGCAAGGGTTAACTCTATTAAATTGTCAGATATTTGAGATTATTAACATTTTATGGGAGGCCTAGAAAGGTGAGAGACTTGCTTAATTTTACACAAGAAGAGAAAGAATGAATTCCAATCCCAGTGGCCCTTTGTTATTGAGGGAGGAGTGTGGACAGTAAACGAGAGGTATAATTTTCTTCTGATTTTTTTTTTTTGGCATCTATCCTTCTACTCTTATGCCTAGTTGGATTTATTTATGTTTTCTTTCTACTTGTTTGCTTAATTAGATCAGCCAGTGTTTTATACCTTTTATAATTTTCTTTAAAGAAACAACTCGTTATTTATATACTTCATGTTTCTTTTTTTCTAATTTATTACTGTCTGCTTTTGTCTTAAATGTACTTTTCCACTTTCTTTTCATAAAGATATTGTTCTCTTACTAATCATGTGGGTTAAATGTTTTATTTATTATCATTATGGCTTAATAAAAATACTTAGGGTTATAAATTTAACATGGCATAAAATATGTATACTTCTCAAATACTCATACATAATACCCTCAACACTATAATTTTTAAATTAGTCCGTAATTATTTTTTTAATTCCCTCTTTGAATCAGGAGTTGTTTCAGCGGCTATTTCCATATTTTAAAACATCTAAATGATCAAGACTTCTGTTTGCCCTTTTGTTATTAATGTTTTAATTTCCCCATTTTTGAATTATTTATTTCTATTCATCTTTTAGTTGGCTAAGATATGTCTTTAGATTACGTTTGCCAAAAATAATTTCTGAGCAATTTATTTTCTATGTTTCTAATTACTACTGTTGCTTTTACACTTCCTTGTGTTGGTTTTCTATTGTGGTGTAAGACATTATCACACAGACAGTGGCTTAAAACAAGCACCATTTACCATCTCACAGCCCCTGCAGGCCAAGAGTCTCTGCCTGGCTTCACCTAGGGTCTTAAGAGGTTGCAGTCAGGGGTCAGCCAGGTGAGGGACTCATCTGAGACTGAGGTCCTCTCCAGGTTCACATGGCTTTTGTCAGAACGCATTTCCTTACAACTACAGAACTTGCTTCTTTAAGGCCAGAGGGAGGAACCCTCCAGGAAGGTCATAGCCCTCTTTTAGAGGACTTCATCTGATTAATTCAGATAACCTCCACCCAGATAACCTCCCTTTTGATTAGCTCAAAATCAACTGATTTGGAAACTTATTTATATCTGCAAAATTCCTTCACCTTTGACATGTGCTATAGTCTAATCGTTGTGGTAGCATCCGATTGTACTTACACCCTCCCTACACTCAAAGGGAGGGTTGCACCAGATGTCATCTTAGAATTCTGCCTACCATTTCCGTTTTAATATGTCTTTGTCTTTTCATCTCAGTTTGGTCTCTTCCTTTGGTGTCTTGCTTCATTTTTATAGATTCCATAACATCTTCCTGAATGTTGAAGGGAATGCTTATCCCTGACTAAGGGACTGTCTCTCTTCTGACCCTGGCTGGGTCCCCCTGTCTCTCACAGTCCTCCTGATTCCAGCCTGTACTTCCTATATGGCTCTTATTCAAATATGACCTATGGAAAAGAAGCTTTCATGTTTTAGATTTTATCTTACTCTTTCTAGATAGTCTTTGGTTATTGCTTATAAACTACTCCAAGTTCCCTTTAACCATGTTGCAGGCTGACCTATGTGGTTACACACACACATGAGGTCCTTTCTAGTAATATAGGCAGACAGGTGAGAGTTTTCTATGCTTCTATAAGCTTCCTATCAGTTATAAGGGAAGTAGATCACTACACCAAATTCTGCCACGTGTGCGGACATTTATTATGCAAGCACAAAGCAGCATTATTGCCTATGCTCCAAACTCGATGGAGTCCCAGCTCTCTACTTTGTGCTCTACTGGTACCTTGCATTAAAAGTTTATACAGTACAAAGCAACAATATTCTAACAATAGGAATGGCCTGACTACCAGATGGACCCAAGTTACTAAGAGCCCTTTTAACTAATAATTGCACACTTATACTTAGGAATTAAGCAGAGGAGCCATCCCTAGTGATAAAGACCAGAGGGCTCCTTAGCTCCTTAAACTGAGTTCATATAAGGAGGGAGGTTGTCCTAGACAATTCATTACCTTGAACACCACATATTTCACCAATAAAGACACTTTTTGACTTTTCTTTCTAGTAATGGAAGATTTGGTAATTCAAACTGACCTACTCTCTGTGAAAAACTAGAAAACTGGATATAATATTAAACAACACAAGGCTGCTTGGTGTCACTAGAAAACTTATAAGAAAGTAAAAATTGCTGGGCCAAGGTAAAATTGCAGACAAACTAGGGGTGGGGGGGTGGTTAAAAGGTACAAACTACTATGTATAAAATAGATAAGCAGCAAGGATGTATTATACAACACAGAGACTATAGCTAATATTTAATAGTAACTATAAATGGAGTAAAACTCTTAAAAATTTTGAAAAAAAGAATAGAAAAAGTGGGAGCACTCCTGTAACTCATTTTATGAGGCTAATATAACCTTAGTTCCCAAACTTGACAAGGATAGAAAAAAAATTATAGACCAATTGCACTATAGAATAAATATGCAAAAATCATAAATAAATAATATGAAACGAATACAGTGAAGTATAACAATGATACTACATGACTGTTGAGCTAGCTTTATTCAGAATACAAGATTGGTTTAATATATGGGAATCAATTATTATAATTCATCAAAATAAGATAATCAATGAGAAAAATCAGTCATCTCCAGAAATGCAGAAAAAAATTTGGCAACCTAAGAGAAAGAAGAAAGAAAGAAAGAAAGAAAGAAAGAAAGAAAGAAAGAAAGAAAGAGAGAAAGAGAGAGAGAGAAAGAAAGGGAGAGAGAGAAAAAAAAGGAAAGAAAGAAAGAAAAAAAGAAAGAAAGAAAGAAAGAAAGAAAGAAAGGAAGGAAGAAAGAAAGAAAGAAAAAGAAAGAAAGAAAGAGAAAGAAAGAAAGAAAGAAAGAAAGAAAGAAAGAAAGAAAGAAAGAAAGAAAGAAAGAAAAAGAAAGAAAGAAAGAAAGAGAAAGAAAGAAAGGAAAGAAGGAAGGAAGGAAGGAAGAGAGAAGGAAAGTAAAGAAAAGAAAGGGAGAAGGTGAGGGAGGAGGGAGGAAGAAAGGAAGGAAAAAAACCAAATGAGACAAAAACTCATTTGAGCAACCAAGGAGAAACCCTGATAATGGGTTATGAGGGAAACATTAATAGTGAATAAATATTGTGCTTATTTAGTTACTGGTTGAAAGCCTGAAGGAAGATAAGGATGGCATCTTTTATTCAACTTGTTACTGGAGGTCCTTTTCTAGGTGAAAGGAAGGGAAAGAAAATAAAGTTATACTATTTAGGAAAAAAACACATTAAACACAGGTTTACAGAGGCAAAATGATTACTTACATAGGAAATATGGAAGAGTCTACAGATAAAGTATTAGAAGGAAGTAAGCCTAATGAGGTATTAATATAAAGTGAAAACATAAAATCAATTTTATTTCTATGCATCTGAAATCAGAAAGTAAAAATACAAATTTTAAAGAAAAGATACAATAAACAATAAAATAAAAAATTAATAATTAAAAATGTAATAGAATTATGAAAGCACCAAAAAAATCAAAAGAAACATTTAAAAACCAAGATACAGTAAAGAAAATGATAAACATTAAATAATATGAAACATATTAAGTAAATAAAGATACAGTAAAGAAAAAAGAGATTCTAATCGGGAGATATACCATGTTTATAGACTGGCAGACTCAACATTTTAAAGATGACAGTTTTCCTCCAATGATCTGAAAATTCAGTGCAATTTCAACCAAAATTCAAACAGGATTTATTGTGGAACTGAAAAAGCTGATTCTAAAACATGCATGACAATGCAATAGGCCAAGACTATCCAAGGCATTTTTGAAGACCAAAGTGGAAAGATTTATTCTAATGATTGTCACAATGTATTATACATGTACAGTAATTAAACCAGGGTGGCGTTGGCACAAGGACCAATGGACTAGAAAAGCACACCCAGAGATAACCTATACATACATGGATGCTTGATTTATGTTAGAGGTAAAACTACAGAGCAGAGGGGAAAGAAAGGTCATTTCAATAAACAGTGCTGGGGCCATTTCTAACAATAAATGAAATATGATTTTATCCCATACCATACATAAAATAAATAGACTCAACAGTAAAAAGCAGAAAAGCTTCTAGAAGATGACCTAGTGTAGCATATTCCTGGCCTTGGGTAGTGAGTAGTCTCTCTTTTTTTCCCTTGTTTGTTAGCATTATTTTATTTTTTAAAAAAAATTTATTGGAGTTTAGCTGCTTTATGATGTTGTGTTAGTTTCTACTGTACAACAAAGTGAATCAGCTATACTTTTACATATAGTGAGTATTCTCTTAAGTAGAACGGAATAAGAACTGACCTTAAAAGAGAAGGATGAAGTGGTCTACATTAAAATTAAAATTTGATGTTAAAAGAAACCATAAAGAGTTAGAAAGTGAGCCACAAATCCAGAGATTTTGCTAAGCATTGAACATGTAATGATTGTCACAATGTATTATACATGTACAGTAATTAAACCAGGGTGGCGTTGGCACAAGGACCAATGGACTAGAAAAGCACACCCAGAGATAACCTATACATACATGGATGCTTGATTTATGTTAGAGGTAAAACTACAGAGCAGAGGGGAAAGAAAGGTCATTTCAATAAACAGTGCTGGGGCCATTTCTAACAGTAAATGAAATATGATTTTATCCCATACCATACATAAAATAAATAGACTCAATAGTAAAAAGCAGAAAAGCTTCTAGAAGATGACCTAGTGTAGCATATTCCTGGCCTTGGGTAGTGAGTAGTCTCTCTTTTTTTCCCTTGTTTGTTAGCATTATTTTATTTTTAAAAAAAAATTTATTGGAGTTTAGCTGCTTTATGATGTTGTGTTAGTTTCTACTGTACAACAAAGTGAATCAGCTATACTTTTACATATAGTGAGTATTCTCTTAAGTAGAACGGAATAAGAACTGACCTTAAAAGAGAAGGATGAAGTGGTCTACATTAAAATTAAAATTTGATGTTAATCAAAAGAAACCATAAAGAGTTAGAAAGTGCGCCACAAATCCAGAGATTTTGCTAAGCATTGAACATATCTAATTATGAAAGGACTCACATCCATCACATAGAGAGACTCCTACAAAGTTGTGAGAAAAGGGAAGACAGTGGGATATAAAGATGGTCAAGGCAGGTCCCACCGGCTCCTTTTTTTTTTGCGGTACACGGGCCTCTCATTGTTGCGGCCTCTCCCGTTGCGGAGCACAGGCTCCGGACGCGCAGGCTCAGTGGCCATGGCTCTCGGGCCCAGCTGCTCCACGGCATGTGGGATCTTCGGGGACCAGGGCACGAACCTGTGTCCCCTGCATCAGCAGGCGGACTCTCAACCACTGCGCCACCAGAGACACGCCCACCGGCTCCTTTTTGTGCTGTGCACGTGCCCACTGATAGTGATTTTAAACTTTCCATTGCTTCTGGTTACCAGTTTGCCATGCTCTGGAACCTTCTTTTTTAGACCCTTCTCGTCATCCTGTCTTCTTAGCACACTGGGAGTCACTGGAAGCCTTGCTAACACCTAGAAGCTTTTTTCTCCTTCCCCTCTCACCTTCATCTAGCATGTTACTCCGTGGGACATTTTCCAGCTTTGACTCCCGAGCAAAATTCCACGTTTAAGAGTTTCTAGCAAAACCTTTTCTCTCTTGAAATGCTATTGTCTCGCCATCAAATTTTAAAAGTCTGGTATGAAACTTGACGCTGAGCAAAGGCTCTAGGTGGTGTTTGTTGTCCGGAGTAACCAGCCGAGACTTTTGGCTTAGCGCTTGTGACAAAATGGCTGAGGGAAAATACAGGAAGTGATATTTCAAATTACTGCGGTGCTACATTTATTTCATGGACTATGTTCCATAAAATTCCATTAGCCTGCTTTACTTCCAAGCTGAAAAACGGCAAAATTTGGCCTCATTCCCCCGACTCTTGTTGTCTGCAAAGTCCACGGGAGGAATGCAGCACCAGATACAGAAGTTAGTAGTCCTAGTTTTAATCTTGGCTTGGCACTTGCTGTGTGTATGGCAAGTTACTAGAACTCTGTATCTCAGCTACTTCATCTCTAAAACAGTGAGAATAAAATCCAACTCCAGGACCTTTTATGAGGACTGATGATCTAATGTACTGTGTAAAACTCCTGGTCTTTCTATTGTGTGGGACAGGGAGCATGGATGCCTCCCATGTGCAGCCCTCCAGTTGGTCCTGGTGTGCCCACCTTGAGGATTGACTTGATTGCATCCCACCCGACTATACAAAACATTAGCAAGTCATGGAGATGTGTTGAAAATTTCAGACAGTTTAAAATTTTATTTTATTGAAGTATAGTTAATGTACAAAGTTGTGTTAATTTCTGCTGTACAGCAAAGTGATTCAGTTAGACATGAACACACACACACACACACACACACGCACACACATATACTTTTTCGTATTCTTTTCCATTATGGTTAATTACAGGCTACTGAATATAGTTCCCTGTGCTATACAGTAGGACCTTGCTTGTTATCCATCCTGCATATAACAGCTGCATCTGCTAATCCCAAACGCTTAATCCATCCCTCCTCCACTCCCCTTCCCACTGGGCAACCACAAGTCTGTTCTCTGTGTCTGTAAGTCTGTTTTTGTTTCATGGATAAGTTTATTTATGTCATATTTTAGATTCCACATGTAAGTGATATCATACGGTATTTGTCTTTCTCTTTCTGACTTAATTCATTTAGTATGGTAATCTCCAAGTATATCCACGTTGCTGCAAATGGCATTATTTCATTCTTTTTATATGGCTAAGTAGTGTTCCATTGTGTGTGTGTGTATATATATCACATTTTCTTTATCCATTCATCTGTCAGTGGACATTTAGGCTGCTTCAATGTCTTGACTATTATAACTGGTTCTGCTACAAACCCAGGGGCGTATGTATCTTTTTGGACTATGGTTTTCCCCAGATACATGCCAGGGAAAGTGATTACTGGATCATAAGGCAAATTTATTTTTAGTTTTTCGAGAAACCTCCATACTGTTTTCCATGATGCTGCACCAATTTACATTCCCACCAGCAGGTAGGAGGGTTCCGTTTTCTCCACACCCTCTCTAGCATTTGCTATTTGTAGGGTTTTTTAAAATTTATTTATTTATTTTTGGCTGCGTTGTGTCTTCGTTGCTGTGCGTGGGCTTTCTCTAGTTGTGGCGAGCGGGGGCTGCTCTTCATTGCGGTGCATGGGCTTCTCATTGTGGTGGCTTCTCTTTGTTGCAGAGCACGGTCTCTAGGCATGTGGGCTTCAGTAGTTGTGGCTCATGGGCTCAGTAGTTGTAGCTCGTGGGCTCTAGAGCGCAGGCTCAGTAGTTGTGACGCATGGGCTTGGTGGCTCTGTGGCATGTGGGATCTTCGCGGACCAGGGTTCGAACCCGTGTCCCCTGCATTGGCAGGTGGATTCTTAACCACTGCACCACCAGGGAAGCCCTGCTCTTTGTAGACTTTTTGATGATGGCCACTCTGACCCGTGTGAAGTGGTACCTCACTGTAGTTTTGATTTGCATTTCTCTAATAATTAGCAAGGTTGAGCATCTTTTCATGTGCCTATGGGTCATCTGTATGAAAGACAGATTTTTTACAATGAAGCTCAACATCACATGCAGCAGAACTTCTATATCCACCACATCGTTCTCCCCACAGTCGCTTTCCAGAGGCCAGCAGCTCCGTGCACAAACCAACCCCTCCCAGCCCTGCCCCCATGAACTGTTGGCAGCATACTCCAAGTTTACTCAGAAAACTGATCCAAAATCTGAAAATGAGGCCAAGAGGTGGGTACCATGACCTCTCAGTGTCATATGGGGGCAGAGGCCACCCAAAACATCTAGAAATATGTGCGGAGTTTCACTGTTTCCCATCAATTAAAAGCTTCAGACTTGTGAAGATGCATTATAAATGTATGCCCGTTAGAGATGTTAGTAATTTCTCTCTGCTGGAACATATAACCCCAGTTTCTGTGGCCCTGTTGGACATTAACCACTTTTGTGCTGTAGCTGTGCCTGTATCTATATTTACCTTCTTAAATACTCTTTGAATCTGGTGTATTAATTAATTGGTTCACCCATTAATTAATGGGTTCATAAAATCTTTGATCTGTGCTTATTTGTTATTTACTTGAGAACAATGACTTTAACTTTTTGAAAATTATATTTCAATGTCTCTAACTGAACATAAATTTAAAAACAACCTTGAAATTAGCCTTCCATTCCTAAAAAAGCTGTTTTTCATAGGTTTTACTGATTCTAGCTTTCTTTTGGGGCTCTCCAGAGCTTCCAGAGCTATGGGGGGAAAGTGTTCTCATGATCTTATCATGATCTATTTTCTCTGTCATGTTTGCATGTCCTACAACATTAAAAGATTTTCCTTTTCTAAACCCCCTTGTTCCCTGGACTTGTTGCCCCCTTACAGCTCTTTCCTCTCTAAACTGAGATTTTTCCTGTCCACTCCCCTCTCCCACGTTTGTAGCCTCCACTCTTGCCTTTTGACATTACATGTTGTCAAGTGGCAATGGTAACTCAGAGGGTCACTCACATCATGCTGGAGGCAGAGAAGCACTACACTTGTCTATAAAGAGCTTCTCAAGACAACCCAAGTCTTTGACCTCCAGCTGACATGGATCCAACTCCTAGGAAACAATGTGATACATCAGAGCCACATGAAACAGCCAGACTACAGTCAATGGCTACAGCAAAAGGACATAAGTTCAAGGAATACTTGGGTACCCATGTGATACTCTGCCCTACAGTGTGTGTGTGTGAACTTTGTAACCTGGGTCTGTGATAGGGGTAAAATGAGTTTTGTGTGTGGTTCAGTCTATCTCTTCAAACATTCTGAATGATAATTAGCTTTGATTTTTACATCTATTCATAATGATAGCAGAGGGCAATGCACAACAGAAAGGGGCTTGCAAGCTTTCCACTTAGCAATTAATTCTATTATTAAATGCTAAGAAAAAAATAAGTGCCTGCCAGCTGTAGCTTTATTATGTTTTCCCAGAAATAATAATGAGAAGCCTGTGGAAGTATATTATTTATTTCTTCTTTTCTCCCGCACCCTTGTAGGAGAAGAAAAATACCCATGAGTGGTTGCTCCTTCCATGCAAAAATAGAATTATTCTGCTATGAGAAGGTGGCTTGGACAGGGCATAAAGACCAAGGTTGGTATATAATGGAAAGCTTCTTTGTTTTATTTTTGTTTATTAATTTTTGAAATGGAGCATCTAACTCTGGGCCAGAACCTATGCTAAGCAAGATGGGGGTTGAAAAATAGGGAGCATTTGGAGCTTCCTCTACAAGAGGTCACAGCCATGTACACACCTGAATTAAACCAAAATGAGGTGAAAGGTACAATAGCGAAATAAAGAGTGCCCTGGGAGCACAAAGAGAGGGTGGCTGACTTTTGGTGGAGATGTTAATCATCAGTCAAAATGTAGCTATTGAGTAACTTCTGCCAGCATCACACCAGACAAGTAGTAGGTTCTCAAAGAATAGGAACTGACTCTGAGTCTAAGGTGGATTCCTGTTGCAGCCCCCAGCACACTATGGAACAGAGAAGGAGGCTACCTTACACCTCCCAGTTCACACGTCAAATTCACCATACAGGGAGGCAACAGAAAGGTGCTCATTAGTGTTTGCAAAAGAGAAGCAAGGTCAAACTCAGCATTGTCGATAATTTAGCCCAGACAGACTCCAAGAGATTTAGATTACTGTTTAATTGCCTGGGACATGGATGGAAAACTAGGACATACAGGGAAAAGTGTTGGACTTGACACTCACTGAAATCTGACTTCTTGCATCTACCAGCTGTGTGACCTCGGGTGTATTGCATACCCCTCTGAGCATCAGTTTTGTTATGTATAAAATGGGTATAATAATGCCTCTTTTAGAGGAATATTATGAAATTAAATAATATGTGGAAGAATTTCTGGAATACTGTAAGTCTTCAACAATGATTTTTATGTTTTGAAGACTCACATTGCTCTTGTGGTTTAGAAGTCATGTTTGTGGTGAGTGAAACTTTGCTTTTCCATACCATGGCCTTATCTGTGAGATCAGTTACATGGGTGCTGCAAAAAAAAAAATTGTGTTCAGTGAAGACACTCAGGTGTCCACATCTTAAATCCCCTAATTTAGAGTATTTCCTCCTCCAGTTGGCCCAGTCATGAAGACTTGTAAGGGAGTCAAAAATGTCTAATTCTCTCTGATTCTGATTCACACTCCATGTCCCTGTATGATGTGTGAGCGTCACTGTGACTGTTTAAGCAGGTTTCTCTAAACCAGAGCTTGTAAGCTGGTAACCCCTGGGCAAAATTTGTCCTGAAGATTTTTGTGGCAGGTGCAGCATTTTTGTTTTGTTCTAAACTAAATGTGCATCCCCTTGAGTGTGGGGTATACTCTTCATTAAGCCCCGGGCTCCTCACCCCGGGTCTCAGGTTTGAGTCAGGTAGGATGTCACCTGCTGGCTCCTGTAGGCCACCTGAGATCATGACCACGAGTCTACTCTATGTCCACCTCTAACCTGAGTAATACACAGCCTACTGCTATGGGGTTGGGAGCAAAGACAATAGTTTCCAAACTAACCTCCTTGCCCCAAGACTCTCTCCCTTTAATGCCTCCTTCCCACTGAAGGTGGTTGCAGAGATGTGGATGCACGTAGACCCATGCGTTGGTTGTTGTGATAGCACTATGGATATTGCACAGTGATGGGTAGATGGATGGATGGATACTGCTATATTTTCTAACTCTCAAAAAATGGTGCATCTTATAATTTGTATCAACAAAGCAAATGACTTCACCAAGTTATGAGCCCCCAAATTATCAAACCACATTTTCAAACAAAGAAGTTTTGAAAGAAGAATCTTCTGACTTAAATCTCTTAAGGGATTTCTAAAACAGACGTTCTGTTTCCTGAAGTCTCAACTTCATCTCTTCCAACAGGGGTATAAAAATATAGGTGCGAAGGAGAAGAAGGGTGACTAGAATGGAATTACAAACAAAATGAAACTAGAAAAGAAAAGAAAAATGTGTTGAGACTTCAGGGCTAGGTTATATTTTTTGATTTCTGTTCTCAGCGGAATATTGTACAGTTATAAGTAATGCCAATATATTTCCTAAACAGAGCTCTGAAAAAAAATTATAGAGGAAAATTAACCAAATTAGCATTTTATGATTATTTCTAAGAGTGAGAATAGTTATGCTGTATGGCTTCCTGGAATAAATTAAAAAATGTTTATTGAGTTTTAAGATTTGTGTTTCAAAATAACTTTGAATTCATGGGCGAGTTGGGAAATATAAAGTTTTGTACTGGCAGGAAAATTCCTTTCAATTAATCAATAGTAAGAGTAAGCTGAAGGGAATTTCTCAAACTTTTAATGAGTTTTTGAGGAAAAAAATCTAGATAAACTCAACAGAGCACACTTGAAACAATTGGTTAAATACAGTGGTAATCTCATAATTACCCAACTATAAATTCAAATCCCAACTCTATCACTTATTGAGTTAACCTTCATAACTCTTTGAACTTCAGGTTACTGATTTGCAAAATGAAATGAATATTAACATAATAGATTTTTATGAAGGTTTAAAGAGTTAACCTATGCAAAGCCCCGGGCAGGCAGTAGTATATGATAAGAACCAAAAAACTACTACTTTATCTAATTTATCTTTCTTTTCTTTACTCCTGAGATCCCATTGCTGGAAGAAGTGTTGATGTAAATAATGTTTGCATCAATCTGCTTCTCTAAAAATCAATTTAGTCTTCATATACGTCACACACACACACACACACACACACACACACACACACACACACACCCTAAATCACCCATGGCATTTCCTTCCTTTTCAGATAATTATTTTGACAACAGGAGAACCTTTTTTTTTTTTTCTGTTTTGACTGTGTGACTTTGACTTCTGGCTGCATTTTACCCTGGATAGTGACTTACTGATGTTGCACTGAAATTATGAAAACTCACTCTGCTGTGACTTACACTCTGTGACCAACAGTCTATTTCTGATGACTGCTGCCAGCTTTCCAGGCTCAGCTTCCCCTTTCCCCTTTGCCCCACATCTGGGCAACTTGATAAGAAGCAGTGTCTGTGTCCTTCATCACTTGAGCGATGGACATTTCAAACGATGTAAGCACTTACCTGGGAGGGTACCCGATCCCCAGCTCCAGCCCCATTAGTGGTAAAAACCCAAAGCTTGATTCCTGCTCCCTTGCCCTTTTTTCACTCTTGACTTTCTGCTTAGGGAACCTTTTTTTCTGTTTGCTATGTGAGCAGTAATCTTTATTTCACACCCATTGGTGCCTTTGTGTCATTTATTCCAACTACCATAAAATCCCAGGAGGGGGCCGCCCAGTGAACTGTAGGCAATGGTAAGTGACTCTCACACCCTGCCAATAGAAGCTCTGGTATCCATGCTTCCAGGTGTTAAATGGATTAATTACTAAACATCCATTCATTCCTCCTGACACAGGCCTTTAACACATGTTGTTTCTTCTGTCTTTAGTATTCCTCTACGGAGAGCACTACTGCCCATGACTCTTCTTTCAGATGAACTTGACCCTCTTTCTTTTTTTTTTTTTAACATCTTTATTGGAGTATAATTGCTTTACAATGGTGTGTTAGTTTCTGCTGTATAACAAAGTGAATCAGTTATACATATACATATGTTGCCATATCTCTTCCCTCTTGTGTCTCCCTCCCTCCCACCCTCCCTACCCCACCCCTCCAGGTGGTCACAAAGCACCAAGCTGATCTCCCTGTGCTACATGGCTGCCCTCTTTCTTTAAGGAAAATTTACCTGACGTTCCCAGTCCAGGTTGAATTCCTTTGTAACAAGTGCTCATAGATCTCTGTTGCGCTGAGATTACAATAAGATAAATTGTAACTATATATGTCTTAGTAGAAGCATTTAATTACTTTTCCCTCCCCCATTTGATTACCAGCCACTGACAGTAGGAGCTGATCGTGTTCTCCATGGTTTACCCAGCACCTGACCCAGTACATGACATATGGACAAATAATCTAATACTTTTTGCTTTAAGCATTAGAATACATCAATGCCTTGGCTAGACATCGTCCCTGTCCTCTGTGTGTATGTTTGCCTACATAAGTGTGTGCACACACACACACACACAATGCATACATATCCACAGAATAAATCACAGTGAATTTAACATTCCTCACTCTTTCTTCAGATGAGCCTCAGGTTGGCCCCAGGAACTTGAGAAAGGGAAGAATCAGAGAGAGATTCTTTTAAAACTTTGTGTTTCAGGGAGGGTGGGAGGGAGGGAGATGCAAGAGGGAAGAGATATGGGAACATATGTATATGTATAGCTGATTCACTTTGTTATGAAGCAGAAACTAACACACCATTGTAAAGCAATTCTACTCCAATAAAGATGTAAAAAAAAAAACAACAACTTTGTGTTTCAGAGGCAGATAATTGATGTGGTTCCTCATTTAACCATTTACAGGCTGGGTAATTTGGAGCAAGTCACTTAACCTTGGTGACAACCAGTTTCTCATCTACAAAATAAGCAACTATAAAGCAACATTGCAGTGTTGCGGTGAGGCCTTGAATGTATATGTGTAAAGTGCTCACTAATAAAACCTATGAAACATGTATGTAATAAACTGTGCCTATTTTAATGAAAGTGTCCTTCGCTGGGTCAACTCGAACAGCAGCCCTGAGCCATATGTCCAAAGCCGACTTTAACAAGTAGGCTCTAAGGGATTAAATCAAATCAAAAGATTCACCTTCTTTGAACTCAGGCTTCCCTTCATAAATCCTTTTAACTTATATATAAAAACTTCTTAAAGCCCTGTCCCCTCTTATAAACATACAAACTTCATCTCTTTATTAATGGTACTTGAAATTTAAATCAAATCAAACATTCAAGTCACATACACTTGAGAAATTCAGGTAAGTTAGCCCCTGTGATCTGCACATCCCTCCCTTCTACACTCTCTGAATCTCTACTCTAAATTGGCAGTGCTCTTCAGTAACCATCACCTCCATCAGTGGAGGGAAGGAGCAGACACAGCTCTGATGGCAGCTCCAAGCGGGATGTGTCGGTGCCGATATACAGATCTCCGAAACACACTCACTCTGCATTCAACTTCCCACCCTTCAGTCTTTACAATAACTGAACTAAAACTCCTTGGGCCTTCCCTTGTTCCACGTCACTGTCACCAGTTATCTGTGAGAGCCAAGGTGGCCTCAAGCCTCCTCCTGCTTCCTGAAGACATAGAAGAGCTGCACCATCTTCCGGTGATGGTCTGGCGGGTCTGCCTGGGGACTGGAAGCTGGGGAACGCGTGGATTTGCCCTGGAGCTGCTGTCTCAGAATCACTTCTGAATGTTCGGGTTTTGCCACGAGAGGAGTCCGCGCGCGATTTGGAAGCCAGAACGTGCAGCAGCCACGGTTCTGCCTGAGGGGTTTGTGTGCGGCCTGGTGCTGTTGTGGCTCTGCCCGTCGTTGCTCATCCATGGGCTCACCTTGTGGGTGAAGGGCAGCAACCAAGCTTGCACCTCCTGCAGCTTCCTCCTCCCCTCCCCCTCCAGCTTCTCTGGATCCTGGGCCAGACTCATGCCCATCTCTGCGGTGAAGGGCACCAGCAGATCTGCACCCGCATCCCTAAGATCGGAGGGGGTAAGAGGCACACCAGGCCAAATCTGTCCTTGCTCTCTCCCACTTAATATCTACCTTTCCTTCCCAACCACCAACTCTGCTGACTTCAAACTCAACACCAGACCCAGGAGCAACTGCCCTAAGTGGACTGCTTCACCAGCTCCAACAATCCATGAGGTCAATAGCAAATTCTGTATCTATATCTTTATAAGATATAAGCAATTCTTTAATCTGTATCACACATAGTGATTCTGCTTATCTTTTCCAACAGTAAATAGGGAAGAAATGGTCCTGTGTCTAGAAAATTCCACATACATGGGATGCAGAGCACTTGAGAAGGATGGTTAAGGAAGAGATATGGGGACATTCCTACAAAAGCATGACCTGTCATGTGTTCTTTGATAAGAAGACCTTTTGCTATGACCCTGAAAGTCATCCATGAAGATGCACAGATCTTGCTGTGAATGCATTTACGGTGGAAGTAATCAAGTGGCAAACTAAGGTGTCTAAGTCAGCAGGGGGATCAGAAGCAGAAGCTGACACAGGAGATGGAGAGAGGTTGGGCGGGGGGGAGTGGGAGAGATGCGTGACAGATGTTATGGGGAGCTCATGCCATTACCTCATTGTGCAGTCTGACAGTTGGTGTCAAAATGGGAAGAGCATCTGGACACACTGAAAATTACAGTTTCATGCCCTCAGCACTCCAACCTCTTGAATAATCCTTTTTCAAGAGAAATTAATGCATTCTTTGATTCAGCACTGTTTTATGCACTGAAGATAAATCAGTGAGCAAGGAAGAATAAATATCCCTGCCCTCATGGACTTTACATCTTAGTGGCAGTTGATGAAAAACTTTGATTTTTAGGATGATGCTTTATGAAAAGGTTTGATCTAGCCATGCAGAGTGGAATAGGTGCCCACTGGTTCTGGAAAAGAAGGAAGGGAACCTCTAAAAAGTGTTGAAAGCATCATATTACAAAGAAGAACACTTAAGAAATGTCCTCTGAACACTTTCTGGGGGTTTTCCCTGCTCTTTCCCTAAAGATTGAAAATTGTTTAATATGTTCTTTCTGACCAAACACCTGTCAAAGTCCAATTTTTACTTGATTTAATTAGGAGCAAGAACTAATACCCTTTTAATTAATTGCATGTCTTCTCTCCTTAATTCCTCTGCTGCTTCTTCTTCCACTAGATAACCCCCAAACAGAATTGCTGTAGAGTTGAGGAATCTATTAGTCTGAGACCATGAAGATAATAAATAGAAAGCCTCACAAACACTTAGGTATTCAGATTTATTCACATGTTCTTAATTAGTAATGATTCTACCTTAGTTTGAGTTGGTTATCTTGAAAAATATGAATTTGTTCATCAAATGCTCACCAATCACCTCCAATAGTTTCTTTTTTTCTTTATTTTCTTTCTTTATTTTTTTTTTGTCATACATGAATTGTTGAGACAAAAGAAGAAGAAAATTTCCCTGTACTGAACCATCATATTCTTCAGTCTTGTGTACCTGGGTAAGGAATGCATCATATGAAGAGTGGATCTCTTCTTTAGCCTGACCTCCTAAGTGAACTCACCTCCAGACACTAAGAGGCACTGCATGGGCTTCCCTATTTCTTTACTGTGGACACCAAAGTTCTTTTTGTTTGTTAGTTTCTATAACTCTGTTCCTCTCCCTCACTGATCACAAGAATCAATCACTCACTTTTAATTTTTTTCCCATCCAAATAGCTCGCCAATCCATGCCTCTTTCCTATCACTTTTCTCAAGATTTTCAAGACTTTCGTGACTTCCAAGCCATCTTCATATTACCCAACCCAGAGAGCCTTCTGATCATGGTTTTTATTTGTTCATTTGTTTGTTTTCTTCAAACTTTTGAGTGGCCCCCATTATTCTAAGGATAAACCCAAGCCTCTGAGGAACAGCATCCTTCTGGATCTGATCTCTGATCCTTACCCCACCTCACTGTCTGTCACCTCTGAACAGGCAGCTGTCTTCTCACCACTCCTACTTCCTGGCCTGACTGTAGTGGATGCTGCTGTGTGGCCCAGACCTGGGGGAGGACTGAAGCACTCGTTCCCCGGATGCTGGGAATATCGGCAACTGACAGCTCTCAGCTAAATCCCTCTCCAAGAATCGTCTCCACCCAAAGACAGCTACCTAGATGAAAGTAACACACTTCAGGGTAGGGGCATTGAGCCCTAGGATGGCTCAATGTGGCGGCATAAGAGCCTGACCCCTGACCCTAAGCAGGACAACTCTGAAGGGACGTCCCCATCGGCTTTGAGATCGGCTTGTACTACAGCTGCAGCCCGGTTCACAGGCCCCTTCTGACCAATCCTACTTCCTCACTCCCCAGTAGAAATCCTGGGGAAACCCTCATGACATGTATTACAGGCACATCTCCATCTAAACAAGCTGTCTCCTGGGAAACCAGGCCCAAGTCACATATGATTGCTACATTACTTTGTTCATTTTCTCAATTCCAGGTTTATATTTACCCAGAACGTCCTCTCCCACAGATCCATGCTTCTTCTTTAAGAGTCTTTTCAGTTTTTTCCTTAGCCCTCTCAAAAGAGTTGACCATGTGTTACAGGTGATCCTTCAGGACAGAGATGCTTTATTTCCTTCTTTGCATCCCTCTTGCTTAGGCCACTGCCTATCACAGGGTAACTGTTCAATACATATTTCTCATGAGACAAAATGAAAGAATGATCCTCCAACAGGAAGAGTTCAAGCCTGTGGGAGATGAAAACCATTCAGTTTGGGACAATAGAGCAGAAATATGCTGTCCCTTCAAGCAAATCAATCCATTGACTAATCAATTGTCCTTGAAGAATACCTAAATACTCAAATAATGAGAAAATCACTAAATCGAGATTTAGCATTGGTTGAGTGAGAGCATGAATTATTAGCCTGTCTTCTTAGAGGCCAGAGAGTTTGAAAGTACAGTTGCTTTTTATTTGAATGAATTTATTGATTCAGTTATTGGTTTTACTGTTGATGCCTGGTGCCATGCTAAGTAAGGTGGACACTAAGTCTCATAAAGGCCCCAGGAGCATGAACTACATGAACCATAATGCATGGCAGAGTGACAAGTGCCACAGAAGAAAGACATACGGAAGTCTACAGAATTGAGAGATCTCATTAGGCAGGTCACGAATTGTATTCAGGCTCAATCCTCAAAATGAGAACCAGGTCAGCTGTGCTCTGACCATTCCGGATTCTGATTTAGGGTCTTTCATTCGTAAGCATAAGGCTATGCCTTGGGTTAGAGGTTGTCAGGTCTGCATAGGAACTCATCTAATATTAAGTCAAGAGGAGGAGGAATCAGAGGTGTGGAGAATTTATTTTCAATGCAGTGCTGGAGAAGTGGGGCAGAGTCAGACCAGAAGAGGGTGTGTGGTGACCAAACAGCTCACACATTTGACCAAGACACTGGAAGCTCCACTCCTGAAAGCCGCTGCCCCCCGGTGCAGGGGAAGCCCCTGCAGAAGGCTTTGCTCCAGGCAGGGTGGCCTTAGTAACTGGTTGGTAGGGAATTTGTTGGTGTAGAGTAGAGTTTGTGAAAGCAAAGCCCATGGGCCATCTGCATTACAATCGCTTGGATGCTGGCAAAAACGCAGAGGCAAGGGTTCTTCCTTATTCATAGCTAAATCAACATCTATAGGTTTGAGTCCCAAATCTCCATTTTAAAAGAGTGCTGGGTATTGTATACACACTGAATTTAAGAATCAAGAATCACTGGTGTGGATACTTGGGGAGTTGCAAAGCACAGGCAGATTCTTTTCTTTAACTGGGTTTGTGTGGGGTGTGTGTGTATATGGTACGTTTGTATGTGGTGTATGTGTATGTGAGGCATATGTGTGTGTGTGGTGTGTGTGTGTGAGTAGTATGTGTGTATGTGATGTGTATGTATGTGTGTGATGTATATGTGCTGTGTGTGGTGTGTGTATGTGATGTGTGTGCGATGTGTGTGTATGTGGGATATGTGTATGTGAGGGGTGTGTGTGTGTATGTGAGGTGTGTGTATGTGGTGTGTGTGGATGTATGTGATGTGTGTGCATATTTAACAGCAGTAATAGAAGTTTGAAAAAGGTGGAAGGCACTCATTCAGAGAGAGAGCAGGCCATTAGAGTATAAAATTGCTATCACGTACTATTCTGTTAAATATCAATAAAACAGACTTTAGGCTTCTGCCTAAGACTAGTGTCTGGTCTCCCTAATGTAACACAGTAGTTACTTTAATAAGACAATAAAACTGCTTTGAGGAAGTAAATAGTGTAACACTAAGCTCCTTCTCAAGTGTAGAATCTGAAAACATTATTCCCAAATAGAATTCAAATGCATTTTGCAGTGAAGTTTTCTCCAGTATTCACTACTTTGAATAGCAGACAAGGAAGAAAGATGTTTGCAGCACTGTTGTTGAGTAGGGAAGGAAGGGTCCAAAAAGTCCTTTTCTTCTGAAAGTCTGCACAGGTGTCTCAGCCTTTCTTCTTTATTCCTTCTCACCTCATCCAAAGACCAAACAACAATAAAGTGACTTGATAAAATCTCACCCACAGACCAGCTAAAGTTAGACCGGCCACAGGGGAAGAGTGTGCTTGGGCATCCACGTCCCAGCGTCAAGCTAGAAACTGAATGACTAGACAATTTTTTGAACTTTACATATTTTTCCAGGGTGTGTTGTCCACCCTCTCATGAGGCTGTGAGCTAGGAAACAGCCGCACTGTGGGTCCCCCTGTGTAGAGGGACACCCGCATCCCAGAGAGAGGAGGAGCCTTATTTCCTGGGGGCAGAATCCGGATGCTGAGACAGAATTTCTGACTTCCTGATGAGTTCTCCTTCTTCTGAAATGACAGGGCAGCTCATTGGAGCTGTCAGCTCACTCGTATGCGTAAAATGTCACTAGTACATGCAACCCAAAGATCCGGTTGCTTTAGGGGGTCGATATCAGAAAATAAGGAAATCAGCAAGCCAGTCTCGTGTCCTGCTGAGTGTCAGGCAGAGGCAAGGCTGTCTGTTCTCCATGTTTAAAAGACTTGAGCCACTTTGTGGGTGTCCTACAAGACTGAGGGGACAATAAGGCCAAGCAGGTCCCTCTGTGAGAGGGGAGGTGGTCTGTGTAGAAGCGGATGGGATGGGATGTGGGTATTCGGAGCAAGCATGGCAGAGCAGCCAGGAGAGCAAAAGCCCAAGTACAGCCATAAGCCAACCTGTGTGCACGTGCAAGCAGACTCTCTGGAAGGTCAGTGTGGCTCTCAGACTATCTCTTGGCCTCCACCTCACATTTCTAGGCATTGCAACTAAAAAGTCAAGCGTTTTGGAGGGAGCTCAAAGGAGAACTCTAGAGATGCTGAGTAGTTAAGAAATGACCTAGAAAAAAGACTGAAAGTACAAAAATCTCTCCTAAAGGAGAACTAGGATGACCACTTTATTATTAATAAATCACTCTTCTGCTGCTGACCACAAACTAGGCTCTGTTCTAAATCTGCAATCATTTTGCCTCTCACTGAGGTTATAATGGAGATTACTATGTGTTATGGGTTGAATCTACCCCAAACTCATATATTGGACTTCTAACTTCCAGTATCTCAGAATGTGCCTATATTTGGAGATGGGGGGTCTTTACAGAGCAAATCAAGTTAAAATGAGGGCATTCAGGTGGATCTTAATTCAACCTGGCTCATGTCGTTATAAGACGGGGACATTTGGAAACAGAGGCAGAAAGAGGGAAGACAGTGGAAGAGTCCCAGGTAGAAGACAGCCATCTATCTCCAAGCCAAGGAGAGAGGCTGAGACAGATTCTCCCTCACAGCCTCCAGAAGAAACCAACCCTGCCAACACCTTGATCTTAGACTTCTGGCCTCCAGAAGTACAGAGATGATACATTTCTATGGTTTAAGGCCCCCAGCCTGTGGTGCTTCACGACAACAGTGCTGGAAAACTAATTCAGTATGATTAACCCCGTTTTATAGATGAGTAAACTGAGGTACAAAAGGCTTAAATAACTCATCCTAAATCACAGTCTATAGAATCCAGATTCAAACTTAAACTTATTCTAGAGCTCATTGCACATTGCAGCCCCTTTGTTGTTATGAAGACATGAAAAGCAGATAATGACAACTAAGGTGAATCTGTATGGAAACTAAAGAAGAGACAGAATGAGAAGCTTCAGATGAAATTAACTGTAAGGGAGAAACTCAGCCAACATGGATGGCCAAACATCAGCACTGGGGAATAAAAGTGACAAAATGAGAACGTAAAACCAACATGTGAAACATCTTGCAAAAAGAGATGGAAATGAATTGGATCATGTCCTATGGGGTCCCTCCAGCCCTGCCCTGGCCTGGCATAGCAAAGCCCATCTTGGACTGGGAAACGGCAGCTGGAGGCTAGAAGCACCAGAAGGGAACTGGGGTGCCCCGCTGTACACTGACCTGGGGACCAAGATGCCCGCTGCACGCACTGCTATGCATTCTTTCATTTTTGCTTTTAAAGATGAGAAAGCTAAAGCTGAATGTCTGCAGGAAGGTGGATATCTCACCTAAAGCCACACAACTAGTGTGAGGGAGATAGGGTTCAAATCCAGATTTACTGGCCCCAAGGTCTGTGCTTCAATCTCTAAAATATAAAAATAAGTGGACCAATCTCTGAAGCCACAGGAGGTGGCGTCCTCTTCCATAGTCAGACTTTAGGGACAGATTCCCCTAAAACATAAAGAATGATGTGGGGTCAGATCCAGGAGAAGAATTCACAACTAAGAATGTATAGCAGGGCAGCCAGCAGCGTTTGAGAAAGATCACTAGACGTTTGTCAGTAGAAGGCTTGTGATTCCTTTTGATCTCATAGCTTTGATGGCTACAACCACAATGCAGAAGACATCATTGCCTATTGTAGTTCTTTTTTTTTTTTTTAATTGTAGTTCGCTTATAATAGTTTCAGGTGTACAATATAGTGATTTAGTGATTTGGTATTTTTATAGATTATACTCCAGAAAATAATTATAAAGTATTATAAAATATTGGCTATACATCCTATGCTGTATATATTACATCCTTGTAACTTATTTATTTTATACCTAGTAGTTTGTACCTCTTAACCCCCTTCACCTATTTTGCCCTCCCCCATCCCTCTCCCCTCTGGTAACTACTAGTCTGTTCTCAGTATCTGTGAGTCTGTTTCTGTTTTGTTATATTCGTTTGTTTTATTTTTTAGATTCCACATATAAATGAAAACATACATTTGTCTTTTTATCTCTGACTTATACCCTCCAGTTCCATCCATGTTGCAGCAAATAGCAAAATTTCATTGTTTTATATTCTCCTATACCTTGTACTGGCTGTTAGTTTCTATTATTTGCTTGGAAAGGCAAGCTTGTATTTAATAAAAGGACAAGTTAAACTTTTACACTCACTTTGGGGCACTTGGGCATCAGTGAAAACAATGAAGATAATTTCTAACAGTAAAATCCTTCAGAGCAACACATATATTTATTCTGGGCTGAGTCATATCTCAGGAGAGCAGTACTGTAAGACCTGAAAACCATTCCTGCTGAAGCAGTGAGCTCTCAAGATTGCATTCACATTAAATCTGAGCAGTTAAGGGCAGACCAGCTCACTTGGTTTTGTGTCAATGCCTTTTACATTCCTTGGCACCTAGAAGGGGCTCAGCAAATATGCGTGAAAAAAATATGCATGAAATGAATGAATATCTCCTAATCATTTCAGGCTCCTAATCCATCAGTATTAGATCACTGTGGTTACAAACATCCAAAAGGATGAGATTTGGTGGACAAGTCTTTAGCACTATCATATTCTTATACTTATTATATTTTTCTTTATTGTTTTCATAAAAATTATTAGGAATGCAAATAAGAGTCAAGTTTCTGAGTCCTTGTAATTATTAACGTCTTGTTAGAGGTCACAGTTGTTCCCAAAAAGCAGTTAACACATATCTGCCTTTACCATTTCTCCTTCAGCCTCCTTTGGGTCCCTGACCAGCCTGTCCAAACACCAACCTGCCGGTCAATCCAGTGCTAGTACAGACAGGTAAGTGAAAGCTCCCATGGTTCCTCCCTCCAGATGCTTGTTAGAGACTGAATTGCCAGAGCCGGGGAGAAGCAGTGGACAAACGTGGACTGAGCAGGCTCAGTGGCTTCTCTGTGAAAACACTGATGCTTATAAACAAGACAATGGCAATTATGTTGGTCACTTTTATTGTCTTGTTTGCATGAAATAAACCCTGGAATAGTTTAGCTGCGCCAGTTTCTGGAAGACAGTGAGAAATGTGGCTTTGCAATAGCTCTTTGGTTCATTAAAATTATTCCTTCATCTTCTCTAAACAGCTTCAAGGGGTCACTAAGGGGAGGGGATGGGCCAGTCTAGTTTCATTTCGCATAGGGTTGTTCTGACTTATATTAGGCCATGTGGATACTGTATGCTGGCCATCTCTAGTGATGTTCAAAACTGAGAGAGAAAAATACACAGAGAAAATAGTTTAGGAAGTGAGATTAGTGGTTTTAAATCCACACACTATTTAAATTATAAAAGACAAAACACACATATGAAACTAATTAAAATTAACCCATTTCCAAAGCAAGCTTGTAGATGGAAAGAGAGAAAGATCTGACATACACTTCCTTTGGTTTCGTAGTATAATGAGATATTAGTGCTTAAGGAGACTCGGAAGATTGTCGAGCACAGAATATCTCAGAATCATTAGAAGGATGACATGTGATCAAAACTCCATATGCGTGGAGGCTGTATTAATTTCAGTTAATGCAAACGGTGCAGAATCATTTGTTAATCAAAAGTAGAAATTTTAACATTAATAAAATCAGATTTATTTTATTTGTACATATGAGATTTTACTTATCATTTTGTTGCTTATTATTCAGTGGTTTATCATTTTTGAGTAAATCAACAAGTTAAGTCATTGTTACTATTCAAGTATTTTCAAAAATTTTAGGCTGCACTTTATGAGAATATATTAAAATAATGAGTCACAAGGTGGATAAACAACAAGGTCCTACTGTGTAGCACACAGAACAATATTCAATGTCCTGTGATAAACCATAATGGAAAAGAATATGAAAAAGGATACTGAATCACTTTGCTGTACAGAATAAACTAACACAACATTATAAATCAACTATACTTCAATAAAATTAAAAAAATAATGACTCGTCCTCCATCAGTGCCTCTGGACACACTTACTGAGCAACCTCCACATGCTAGGTTCTCCATTTGGAGAAAGGGGGACACAAAATACAAAAGTGAATGTTACAAAATCCATGTCAACAAGGAGTTCACAAACTAGTCAGGGACCCCTTAATATTACCTAATGTGTTGATTTTTTTTCTCTTTATGGAAAGTAGAAGATATAGACTGACAATTATCCTTGTTCTTCAGCAAGATAAAATATACCATGTCTTGGCATCCCTTTGAGAGTTAAGGCAATTAATACCAGGTAGCTGCTATAACCAACACCTAAATCATCCACATGGTTCAGCACAATAAATGTGTCTGTTCTCTCACAGAGCCTCCTGCAGGTAAAGCAGCTCTCCCCCGCCTTGTAGCTGCTTGGGTTCCAGGTTCTCCAGATGGCAGAGAGCCATCTGGAGAGGGGCTTGATGGTAGGGAAAAGGGGACTGGAGGCACTGTAGGATGTGGGTGAGGATGACACCTGGAACTGGGATATTTCACATCCCCCTATGTTCCACTGGCCAGAACTGAGTCCTACAGCCCCCTCATAACTGCAGGGGTGGCTAGAAATGTCTTTCTCTTGGGATTCCAGGAAAAGGCACAAAGTGTGGAATACAGTTTTTTGCCCCTGCCACAATCTGTTCCGAAAGATAGACCAAAGACCCGCAAAAATAGACACGATAATGCAACGCTTACAAACATTTTATTTAACAAACTATTTTCTTGGAAATCATGCTGCTTTATTTTGTTTTAATTTTTGATGAAAAATGTGAGCCTAAATTTTCCCTTATCTAAAATACAAAGTTGCTTCTCTATTTGTGACCAAATCCTGACTAATAAAAGAATGTGACATAAGGGACTTTGACGTTTAAGAGATGAGGGTTTATGTACCAACCTTCCTACAGGCTTATTATAAAGTAAGGATAATGATTTGTCTTAACATTATAGGATTGTTGAGAGAATTAAATGAGTTAAGAAATGAAGGCACATAGTAGAGCCTATAAAATCAAGGGAAAATAAATATTCTACCTAATGAGAAAATTGCCATTTCCAAGAGTTATTTTTTTTTCCCACAGTGTTAAAAAAATTGCCTTTTTTAGACCTCTTTCATGTGGAGTTGATACCTCTGAGAGTTTTATCTTTCCCTATAGATCTTTGAAACTTTTATTCCAACTGTTACAACTCTTGAAGAATAGACAAACGTCCCAAGGCAGCCTAAGTTTCCATGGGCCAGCCCTCAACCCAACTTTGTGAACCTAAGAAGGCAATAGGATCTGATGAGATTAGGACCCAATTAAACTCTTTTCTGTGTTTGTTTAGTGTAAAAGGAGAGTTCCAGAATTTAAAATCTTTAACTTTGGTTTATACAGCTGAGACTTCTTATTAATGTATGAGATGTGTTTGGCTCCTGGATACATGCTACATACATTTAAAAAATGATCTATTTTACTACTCTGGGAAGGACTCCATTATGTACCCCAAAGTATCACCTTTCTCAGGTTTATCCAAAGAAGTAGGGGTGGCACTTACATAATTTGGGAACTAACCATTGACTGTGGAAAGAAGGGGCCAGGAAACTTCTAATTTCAAACCTCAGCACCAAGTCCCAGATTCCCTATGTTATTATTAAATATTTCCTGTTCCTTCCGTCACCCCCCCAGTCCCCCCAAAGATACTTTTTAGTCATTTCTTTGTCTTTGGATCTCACATTTATAAAACCAATATATTTCCTGACAAATATATTCTGAGGCTGTTGCACTTTAATTTAATTAATGGTATTGTATAATAAGTTGTATAGTGACCATACAACTTATTTTCCAAGCCAGGACACTTTGAGATTTTAAAAGGGGAGCTAATAATAATTACTTCGAGATAACAGGGAAAAACTTGGATTATCCTAGCCCAACTGAGACTTATGATCACATTAAATAGAAATTCAATGTTTTTTTTTAATTCAATATTAAGTTTTTCAGATCTTATATTCAGATTACTGAGTAGTACTTATTACATGTATTCCTGCATATGCCACCATACATAGAACTAAAAGGAATGTCCCCATTTGCTTTTTAAAATCAACATTCCTCTTATTGCCACTGAATCTGAATTTGTTTTATCTATTACTCGCTTATACTTCCAGGCCTGTAAATTGACTATTCATATTCTTTATACTTTGGTCATTTGTCTGATGGGTTTTTCTTTTCTTGCTGATTTGCATGAGTTCCTATGTGGTCTAGATGTGAATATTTTGTAAATTTAATATTTTATAAATGTCTTTTCACTAGTATCTCTTCTTACAAGTTTGTCTCCAATGTCCTTGATTAAATACAGATTTATATGTTGATGTAGTCCTATCTATTAATTTTCCCTTTATAGTTTATGGCTTTGAAATTCTATGATTGTTTTGAAACATCTTATTATCTGGTAGGGTTTGCCTCTACCTCCTCTCTTCCCTAACATTTCTTAACTATTGAAAATATTGTGACATCAATTTGCCAAATTCCAAAAAAAAAACAAAAAATCAAAACTGGTACCGAGAATTTACTTAGGATTGCACCGCACTGATAGAAACGATATAGTTTTTAAATTAACTCATACAGTGCTGATGTCAACAAAAAAGGCAGAGTGAGGACATTTGGAAATTCCTCCATGAAAGTAGTAAACACCCTGGCAAAAAAAAAAATGTCAGAATCAACCTTGTCAGAACTCTAGAAATTAGCCAGAGGCTTGTAGCATTCTGAGGAGCATTTATTCAAGAAAAATGACTGTATCTCTGTAAGAAAAGCAAGTTGTAGTATAACTTGCCCTACTGCCTTCCTCCTTTCTCCAGCTCTATGAGAGCCTTGAAAACCAATACTCTACAATAACAATGAAAATCAGTAGCTTGGCAACCACGAGAAGAGGCAGAACCGGTGTGGAGTGCCTTCCAAACCCATATTCAGAGAATTCTTCACATACAAATAATCCTCAATAAGATAAATAGGTGATTTCTCCTCAGAAGCATGAAGGCCAGAAGGCAGTGGGATGACAAATTCAGAGGGCTGAAAACTCGCTCATCCAATCAGGGAACTCCTGTTCAGTTCTTTCTCTCTCTCTCTCTCTCTCTCTCTCTCTCTCTCTCTCTCTCTCTTTCTCTCTCTCTATCTCTCTCTCATCTTTGGAGTTACTTATTCTTGATAATGATTTTGTACATTGTTGTTTTGAAAAACTATGTCTTTTGTTGCAATTATACATTGCATCTCTATGACTTTGTATACCATTTCCTGGGTGTCAAATTTCTAGCTGGTGTGAAGGAACACTGCTGGGTTGTGCTGATTGACTATCTCTCTGGCCATCTGGCTGAACTTCACAATAGCATTGGCTCTTCAATTGATGAACCATTTGATTACCCTCACCTCTCTTCGGATTTCTATTGAAATGATCATGTGATCTTCAAATAACGACAATTTCATCTCTTCCCTTCTAATCTATATGTGCATTTCTTCTTCTTTTCTTAATAGGTCCACTCATTCAGCTGACTGACATTCATAGTACAAATGTTGTACGTTTGGGCTTCCCTGGTGGCGCAGTGGTTGAGAGTCCGCCTGCCGATGCAGGGGACACGGGTTCGTGCCCTGGCCCGGGAAGATCCCACATGCCGTAGAGCGGCTGGGCCCGAGAGCCATGGCCGCTGAGCCTGCGCGTCCGGAGCCTGTGCTCCACAACGGGAGAGGCCACAACAGTGAGAGGCCCGCGTACCGCAAAAAAAAAAAAAAAAAAAAAAAAAAAAAAACAAAAAACACATGGAATGTTGGAGAAAATAGAATGGGGCAGGGAGTAGAGGAGATGAAAGGAGCTAGGACTTCTGACTCGTATGAAGGTAGGATACAGATGATGCAATGCTAAAGGAGAAGATGCAAATTAATAATCACTTTGAAGAATGGAAATGAGGATAAATATTCTAATATATAATGACAGTATTTCCTTCCATCAAATGACTCATTTCTTGTCCTTGGAATTTTTATGAAATTAGTGTTGTCACTTCTAGTTTCATATCTTTTAACTTTTTTCCCAACCATCATATTACACTACTGCTTTCAGGTGTACTCTGGGAGAATTACTTGAAAGCAGCATTGAACCCACTAATTTATTCTTCAGCCATACCTATTCTTCTGTAAAAATCCATTCATTGAGTTCTTTATTTCTATTATTTCATTTTCCATAGCCAAGTCTTCTTCTTGTATACTTGTCCCTGCTTCCAATACTTTTCGTATTCTTTCTGAGAATATCCATATATATATGGATATATATATATATGGCAGCCATGAGGCACTGCCTGCTGTGGACTGTCTATCCATGCTCTGGTCTAGCACTGAATTAATGTCACCCTTCCACCTCTATCTAGGAGTGGGCTGATGAATTCTGTCTTACTGTTGCTGATGTCAAGGCTGATAGACATCCATCTAGAGAAACATGAGCTAGAGTTAAAAAAAGAAAAATCAAAACCTACTCAGTCCATCCTTCCCCTTGCCTGTGGGCAATGATTCTCTTTGGTCCCAGGTTGCTATACCCTCCCTCCTCTACCTTCTGCTGCTACCATGGGAACTCAACAACCTCCTCTCTACCCAAGGGACTTTCACAATTTTTGTAGGCTTTATAAAGTTCTGAGATAATGTCAGCCTCTGCATACCATTCATGGCCTCTCAAGGGTAGAGTTTAAACACCCATATAATTCATATCTATTCTAGAACCTCTTGGTCCTCTATTTAATAATTTTCATGATGGAAGAGTCCAGGATACAAGTTGCAGGTGGTGACAGCTAGATCAATGGTCCTGGACTGGAGATTCCTGGAAGAACATAATGTGAGGAACATTTGGGGTCATGAGTAAACGGGTAGCCTTCAAGGTCCCATTCATGGTGCAGTGGGTCTTGGTGTCTGAAGAATGGGACTTTAGCCTTCCACTGTATGATTACATAGTGGCCTGTTTAAGGTGAAAACTTGTTTTCAACATGAAAATTAGATAGAGTAATCACTTACAAACAGTGGTGAGATTTTATCTGGTGGAGTTACAGTACTTTGGGAATAGACATCTGTGTTTGGAATATGTTTGATGTGCAGAAGTAGGCTGTCATTTGCCCAGACAATCCCATATTCCCCTGGTGCCTCTCCTTTGTCTCCCCAACTGGAAGGATTATGCAGACATATTTTGCCTGTCAGCTCTGGAGAGAACACTGTTCGTTAGCTGATAAGACTGGGGCAGGGGTTAGTGGGCCAATCTGAACCAAATAGAAAATGTTCTATTATGGTATTACCACTGCCAGTTTGTTTGCCCATCCTGCTGCCAAGTTTCTGATAATATGGTGAAACCAGTGGAATTTAGTATATATGGAGTAATAAGGATGAGTGCCCCCTTTGGAAGCCTGCCAGAAGGCGCTGGCACAATTCTTAGTAGGGGTGCTTTGATTTATAATCCATAGGGTTGAAAAACAATGAAAATGAGAAAGAAATTTCATGTCAAATAGGAAATGCTCCATACTCCTCTGATTTTATCTCAAGTGCATAGCCAAGTTCAGAAAGACTGAAGACCAATTTCTAATTCTCATCCTTACGTTTGTGTAAACTTTGACATTTTGTTGGGGGTAAAATTATGTGACTATGAATATCCAGATGTTAACTCCTCTGAATGACCAAAGACCAATGCTTTCCTCATGCATATGAGACAATCACCTAGTAAATTCACATGCATAACTTAGCAGAGTCTATATTTGGACCATCAGGCTGCTGGTTTCAGAACTCATGTGCAAGAAGTTATCTACACCCTCCATCTGTCTACTAAGAAAGGGAAAGAGAACCAATGGTTACCGAGATTTTCATGTGCTAAGTACTATCTGAGTGCTTTGTACACATTTTCACATTTAACTATCCAAGTGTTTAGTGAGGCATTTAATGTCATTCTCAACCTATAGATGAAGAAACTGAGGTCCTAGGATGATAGTTAACTGGTCCAGAGCACTGAGATACATTGGACAAACACTGATAAAGACATGTAGGATACTAATTTTTCTTTCTTTTTTCCTATGAAATTTCCATTGAATATTCTCTGCAATATGTCTGAAATACAGCATTTAAGTGAACACCAACCTAATTAGTGTATTTTACCTTTTAAAGAAGAGAACAAGGGAAATGACAGCGATTAGCTATTGCTTACCATGCTATTTGCCCCCATGCTGCTACTTTATGCAGTAGACAGGCTCTGAATGGCACTATCTCTTACACATGATTTTCTCTTCACTGTGGATCCACAGATGTTGCAAAGACAATTATAGAAATTCCAAAGCTGTACAGTGATGTGCTAAACCAAACTGTCCATTGGAGATGGCAGAAGATCTACCATAAGTTAAAAAATCAGAAGCACAGAAATATCTGTCATCCCTTCTGAGTGCAGCATAGGGTTTGGCATCTGATTCAAGTTTGACTCAGATCTAAATACAAATCAAACCATATGGATTTGTTAATTGGGAACATCAACTAGAAGCAATACTCCTGATGGGGTCCTGGGAAGCAGAGACACTGAGGAAAGAAAGGAAAGAAAGAAAGAAAGAAAGAAAGAAAGAAAGAAAGAAAGAAAGAAAGAAAGAAAGAAAGAAAGAAAGAAAGAGAGAGAGAGAGAGAGAGAAAGGAAGGAAGGAAGGAAGAAAGAAAGAGAAAGAAAGAGAAAGAAAGAGAGAGAGAAAGAAAGGAGAGAAAGAAAGAGAGAGAAAGAAAGAAAGAAAGAAGAAAGAAAAGAAAAGAAAGAAAGAAGAAAGAAAAGGAAAGAAAGAAAGAGAGAGAGAAAGAAAGAAAGAAAAAGAAAGAAAGAAAGAAAGAAAGAAAGAAAGAAAGGAAGAAGAAAGAAAAGAAAAGAAAGAAAGAAAAGAAAAGAAAGAAAGAAGGAAGGAAGGAGGGAAAGAAGGAAAGAAAGAAAGAAAGAGAAAGAAAGAGAGAGAGAAAGAAAGAAAGAAAGAGAGAGAGAAAGAAAGAAAGAAAGAAAACGAGTGAAAGGGAGGAAGGAAGGAAGGAAAGAAGGAAGGAAGAAAGAAAGAGAAAGAAATAGAGACAGAGAGAAAGAAAGAAAGAGAGAAAGAAAGAAAGAAAGAAAGTGAGTGAAAGGGAGGAAGGAAGAAAGAAAGAAAGAAGAAAGAAAAGAAAAGAAAGAAAGAAGAAAGAAAAGGAAAGAAAGAAAAAGGAAAGAAAGAAGGAAGGAGGGAAAGAAGGACAGAAAGAAAGAAAGAAAGAGAAGGAGGGAGGGAGGACGGAAGGAAGGAAGGAAGGAAGGAAGGGAGAAAGGAAGGGAGAAAGCGGGTTGGGGGGGAGGGAGGGAGGGAGAGAGAGGGCAAGTCCAGCCAACAGTTTATAATCCTTGGGTATATTACCAAAATCTTAGGGGAGCAGAGATCAAAAATGTTTGGAACTTTGGAAGTATACTTTAGTATATCTAATGAAGGTAATTGTTAAAAGATTATGAAAGCTAATTTGATTAAAAAAAGAAAAGGTGACCACAATCAAGGTTAATATTTAAAAAATGGTAGTTAGGTAATTTCCAAGCTTAGAACAGACAGTTTATTTTAAAAAGTAACCATTTTGTTCCCAAATACCTAGGAATTGGTGAGGATTTCATGTATATGTATGCTTCTGTCATTTAACAAGTACTTTTATAGCACCATCTTTGTGCCAGGTATAATTCTAAGCATTAGTGGAACAAAACTGAAAGAAAAAGAAAATGTATATATTCCTGCCCTCATGGAGATTATTGTCTACTGAAAATTTTCAATGAAATGTTAAGATTCCAGTAGGATAAATGGAAAAATATGAAAGATCCCTTGACATATGAAAGAAAACTCAATAAATATATTTTGTAATTCCTTAGCTAATAATCAAAGACATTCAGATTAAAACTAACTACCTTGTGATAGAAAAGTTAACATACACCCACAGCCAATCCAATATTGACGAGTCTGTGCAGAACTTAGCATACACTGAGAACACATTCCAGGGCAATAGAATAGCAAGAATCTAGAGCCCCCTTGATGGTTTTCCCTTCCTTGTGACCAGGTGATTCCATCATTTGGCATCTTCCCTAAGGGACAATTTCACAGAAGCAAAAATCTACTCCAGTGCACTCACTACAGCATTGCCTAAAATAATGCAAAATTCCCCATCAATAGTTTGTTAATTTTTGTACATGAAAAAATGTGTTTTCTATGTAGAAATAGAAACATTTCCATGTGTTTTTAAATTTCTTAAAAAGGTGAAATACAGAATAACATTTTTCTTATTGTTGTTAACTATATAAAATAAGTCTGTCTAGACAAAGACCAGGATAAAATAATGAAAAATGAATTACTGGTTCCATGTGTGTATTGAGATAAGAGAACATGTAATACTTCAGAACATTATTTAAGGTTGTTGCATCTTCTTTCCCATATACAAATAGATGCAAGAATAGATAAAGGAAATGGACTTTACCATAGGTTGAGCAAAGGATTACAAAATTGATCAGTGATGGGTGAAGAAAAGTGGAATCAGTCATCAAGCTTTAAAATATAATACAGATGGTTTCCTGGTTGAAAATAGGAGTCCTCTAAAATTAGCCATGAGCCCACCCGGTGGAATTTGGAGGAATTCAGCCAGCATCCTGCATGTTTGTCAGAGCGACCCAACCCTCAGTATGAAAATCGAAAACTGCCCAGTTATATTTGTTTCTATTAAATACCTAATGCTCCTATAAAATTGCCCAATTACCCTTCAATATATAGGACTTTAAATATGTGTAATGTAGAGAAGAATCATTATATCACACACATCTGAAGGTTGCCTTCCAGATTTGGAAGGGGGCGATTTGCATATGACGGTCTAAAGAAAAGAACAGGAAGAAATCTCTACCTCACACTCTTTCCTTCCTTCTGCTCCTACCCTTCCATCCTCTTCGCTCACCACCACTGTCCCCCTCCCAATAAAACCTAAGCCATGTGACTTTTTTCAACATCTGCTTCCTTTCTTTTCTTTCATAGAAAGCGCGTGTGAATAATCAGACCACACTGCTGCTGTTAATTGTAAATATCATTAGTAAACTCCCAGGTGCTGTTCACTATATAAGCATTGTAATTTTCTATCCTAAAATCAGCAACTCCCCCGCATCATTGTCTGCCCTGGGGCCTGAGCACTGTGCAGCTTTGAGGCTGTCAAAGGCAGTCGCAGCCGCATTTACTGGGACTGAAAGAGATCCATCCACACCTGCAGTGTTTGAGGCAGTAATTCCTAATATTAACCAGACCCCACGAGGAGCAGGTCCTTTTCCAACCTCCTCATGATTCAACACTTTTCAATCCATGTGAAATCACTGAACATCACTGCGATTGACTGACACCCACCCCAAGTTCATTCTTCCCCTCTCTGCCACCACTGCATCCCACTTCCCAAGGATTCTGGAAAGAAACCCATAAAGAAGATAAGGCCAATCTGGACACCACTGAAATCTACCTAGTAAGCTGAGATGCTTGCATTGGGCAATTGCAAAGGAGGGTGGAGGGTGGAGAATCCCGGAGATTTCACTGAGAGAGAAGGTCGTAGCACAAAAAGGAAGTAACTTGCCCAAAGCCCCACACACACTGCCTAATGCTTCTGTTACACAAAACAGATTGCAACTTCCATCTGTTTCCTTGAAGGCACCTGTGGTTTTCCTCAAAAACTTCAAGGTAAAAGGAAGCAAAGCTTGAGTTTACATCCTTCCCAGGTAATATCATGGCGTTCCTGAATGCACCTGCTGCTCTTTCCTCAGGGCTCACAGGCAGGCTTTGCTCCTCCAGGCAGGACCTCATCTAGCCTTCTAGGATCACGGCAGGAGCCTCCCCAGGCTGATCTAGCTGCTCCTTTGCCTATAGTCTGCTGCACTTTGTATATTTACAGCCATAGCCACTACTTTATTACACTGTATCATCTCTTTGTATATCCCTATTTCAGTGGTTTTGGAAGTGCCTCTAATGAAAGGAGCTTCTTTTATTTTTATATTCTTAGCCTAGTCCACACCTGAATGAATGAACGAACTATATTGAGGGAGATTTTCTAATATTCAGTGCTTTTAATAAATGTTAGCGCTAGGAAGTCCTTTGAGACTCCGTAATCTGACTTCAAATTTAATTTCCTTATCTGAGGCACAAACACGTTAAGTGACTGTGTTGAACTACATTCCAGTTGGGCCCCTTCTACAGCCTTCTCTAAATTCTGGAGGAGAATTCTAGCAGGACATTTCCAGACTTCCTGTCCCCATTGGTTTCCAGGTGAGTGTGACAGCGAGAGAGGAAAAAGCAGTATTCTCTAGTAGCCATGGCAGTCCGAAGCATAGCCCGCCTCATAGCTAAAAGTATGGGTAGAAAGTGGTTGTGACTTTCTCAGTAGCTTTCAGGAAATCTCCTGCACATCTCATGAGTTAGTGTTGCCAGCTGAGGACTTTGGCAGTGGTTTCACAATCATTTGTTCCCTTAGCCCTTCCCATGCGTTTTGTTAGGTTTTAATTCCTTGTTAAAACCTTCCTGTGAGAAAAGAGTCATCTTTTCAATAAATTGTTCTGGTCAATCGGATATACACGGTGGAGGGATAGTAGAAATGAAACTTGACCCTCCACCTCACACCATACAGAAATATCAAATCCAGATGCTTGGAGATCTAAATGTGAACAGTGAAACAATAAAGATCTAAAAGAAAACAAACAAGAACTTCTTCATAAGCTTGGGGGAAGCAAACCTTAGACAACACACAAACAAACATTAGCTAACCACAAAAGACAAAAATTGATGAACAGGACTCCATTAAAATTAAAATCCTCTGAACATCAAAAGATACCATTAAGAGAAGGAAAAGGCAAGCCACCAGACAGAAAAATAGTATGTGACATATATCTGACAAAAGGCTATCTAGAACATAAAAAGAACTTTTACAAATCAGTAAGAAAAAGGCAGACATACCCGAGTAGGAGAAAGACTTGAACAGGCACTTGAAAAAAGAATATCTAAATTCTTTAGAAATATGCAAGAAAATACGTTAAAGGTGCTTAACTTCATTAGTCATCAGATAAATGCAAACTAAAACCACAGTGCAGATTAGATAAAGTCTATGAAAGACAGACAGATAGACCAAGTGTTGTGTTTGGGGCAAATAGAATTCACATATTTATAGGAGAGTAACTCGGAACAACTATGCCTACATGTGGTTGGAAAACACTGGAAAACTGGCATTATCTACTAAACTTGAACACACATGCGTCTTTTGTTGTTGTTGTTTATTTATTTATTTTTGGCTGTGTTGGGTCTTCGTTTCTCTGCGAGGGCTTTCTCTAGTTGTGGCAAGTAGGGGCCACTCTTCATCGCGGTGCGCGAGCCTCTCACTATCGCGGCCTTTCTTGCTGGGGAGCACAGGCTCCAGACGCGCAGGCTCAGTAGTTGTGGCTCACGGGCCCAGCCGCTCCGTGGCATGTGGGATCTTCCCAGACCAGGGCTCGAACCCGTGTCCCTTGCATTAGCAGGCGGATTCTCAACCACTGCGCCGCCAGGGAAGCCCAACATGCGGTTTTTTATTTTAATTTTTATTTTATATTGGAGCATAGTTGATTTACAATATATTAGTTTCAGGTGTACAGCTAAGTGATTCAGTTATACATGTACATGAATCCATTCATTTTCAGATTCTTTTCCCATATAGGTTATCACAGAATATTGAGTAGAGTTCCCTTGTTGTTTATCTATTTCTTATATAGTAGTGTGTATATGTTAATCCCAAACACCTAATTTATCCCTCCACCCCACCTCTTTCCTTTGGTAACCATAAGTTTACTTTCAAAGTCTGTCAGTCTGTTTCTGTTTTGTAAATAAGTTCATTTGTATCATCTTTTTAGATTCCACACACAATAGCCAGGACATGGAAGGAACCTAAATGTCCATCGACAGAGGAATGGATAAAGATGTGGGGCATATATACAATGGAATATTACTCAGCCATAAAAAATGAAATAATGCCATTTACAGCAACATGAATGGACCTAGAGATTATAATTCTAAGTGAAGTAAGTCAGACAGAGAACATACATGTGTTCTATATCCTAGCAATTCTACCCCTACATATATACCAATAGAAATGTGCACATATTTTCACAAAAAAACATACTCAAACATATTCATAGCAGCAATAGTATCCATCAATAAATACACTATGGTATATTCATAAATGGAATACTATAAAGCAATGAGAATTAAATAACTAATTTCAACAAATGGATGAATTGCAATCAAAAGAATGCAGATATGAAAGAATACATACTGGATAATTCCATTTGTATAAAGTTTAAGGATCAATTCAGGAGAAGCAAGCAGACTTCCTCTTGTCTCCTTTTCCTCTCAATGACAAGTCTGAATGTTCACCATGGCCCTAGCTTCTTCTTCAACCTCCTTCACCCCCCTCCAGCATTTAATATTGAACTCCTACTTCAGAGGAGTCCGAGGCTCATTGGCCATCCCCAGCCCCTCTGCTCATACACCTGCAGTGAGGCCCTCATCCTCCCCATCACTCTTTACCCTGCTTCAGAGGTTGGAGAAGGCCTTATGCTCTTGGAAGACAAGCCCTGTCTCTGTGCCTTAATGCCTTCCTGTCTTCCTCCAATGGCTTTTTCTACCAGTTTTTTTTTTAAATGTGTCTTTTCAATCCCCAAATTTATGTCACTCCCTTATGTATCACTCAGTGTAGAACTGAATTACCGTCTACACTGATGCCTCTTAAATCCACTTCACCATCAAAAGCCTCTACCCCATTTCTTATTCAAATGTATCCAGTGATCATTTTCACTGGTTTTGGATGCACCATTTTCACATGATGCAGTCAAGTCTCCAATTTTCTGTAGCTGCTTCTGCTCAGCCCATATAGTTTCAGAATTCATTGAAAACGTCTCATTCTTTATTGACCGTACCACTCCTTTACAATGAGATCATGGATTACTCCATCTTCCTTGAGTCTTCCTGTTCCCTAGTTTCTGTGATACCTCAGTCTCCAGTACCCTTCTGACCTGCTGACTGGTCCTCCTTCCCGGCCTGGATCTGCTTCTTCCTGCACCTGAATGTTCATGATCATTGGATAGCTCCCCTCGGTCCTCAGCTCATACAACTCCGATAACCTAAACCTAAACCTAGAATTTTCCCCAGAGCTTCAAATTTCCATATCCAGCTCTTTGCTGCATATTTTCATCAGAATATCTAGACCCCCTAGGTTAGTGAGGACCGCCACCCAAGACAGGAAAGAAGACAGGACTGTCAACAGCCAGAGTGCATTTCTGGCCTCTGTGCCTGGCGCAGAGCAGGTGGTCAGTAAATGTAAAATGAATGAAGAAGGGAAGGAATAGCGAAGGGAGCTCAGAGACTCTCAGACGTATCTTCTGATCTGTACCGTCCATCACTGTGACTTCATCCAGACACACGTCGGGCAAGTGCCATCAATCTGTTACCCAGTTTCAAAGAGAGGATTAAATTAGCCCAGAAGCATAAAACTGTCATTTAGTTTATGTATACTATTTCAAGTTTTCATTAGTTGGATGCCTTTTTTTGTTTGTCTGTTTGTTTTTTAATGTAGCCTCTGGCTTCCAAAAAAGCTAAATTTCAGAGAATGTTCCTGAAGAGACCAAGACTGCTCATCAAAGACCATCTCAGCTGAGTCCCAGTGGCTGAGAGGGCCAAGCCCAGCCTGCAATCACAAGCTGTTTTCTCATTTAACTTCTCCACCAACAGTTGCTGTGAACCATTAGGCGGCTGCTCTGGATGTAAACGAAAGATTTGCTGTATAATGTATTTTTTTACAGAGATTATTTAAGGCCTGATTTCTGTTTATGGTCCCAGGATAAATGGTAATCACCTTTGTTTGCCTCCTATTCTTTTCTTAATTAACTGACATCCTATTAGCATACATTTTTTTTATCCCAGGAGTATTAATTATACATAATTTATATCACAAGTATTTATTTCATATCAGGGGGATGAATAAAACATTTACCTGCTTATAGCTATTTGAGGTTAACATTTTTATACAAAAAAACTCACCTGAGACTTGCAATCAAATTATCCGATTTTTAATTTTCTGTTACATAATGATACTGTACTAGTCATTGTAGTGTTTTATTCCACATTAGGCTGAACAATCGTTTAGCAGAGGGCTGTGCTGGCAGCATTGATGACCAGTGATGCATATGCTTTGCTGCACAATGAGAGGCAAATAATAAAAAAGTGAACTTTGCTAATATGAGAGCTGGATCTGCATTGGGATTGGAATACCAGTACTAGCCCTGGCAATGTTACAAAGACCTCTAGGCCTTTAGTTTCATCGCTCCTCAGACCTAGAAGGGATCACAGTGATCAAAGGGCACATCCTTTGTCATTCGAAAGGCGAGGACTCATGGGCCCAGAGAAGGCAAATGATTGACACAACACAACCCATCAGCAAGCAAATGCCAGAGCCTGGATGCAGCACAAATATATGGACCCTGCTCCAGGACGTTTTCCACCTACTTAGGGATGCTCTTCTCTCTCAAAACAGGGTAAAATTTAGATGTTTGAATCAGGTAGGGTCTCACGCCCAGATGTTTTGAAATGAGCTGCGCACGAATCAGATTCGGGAGGAGAAACATCACAAGCTTTCCTCTACGGGGTGGCTTAGGTGATGTGAAGAAGGAATGGTGTAAACCTCTCAAAAGATTCGTAGATTGACTGGAGTGCCAATCCTCAGGCTCGCAATGCAGAATGTGCTTCTCCCCAGCCCCCAGCTCCCTTTCCCACCACACCTGTCACTGGCTGTCTTCTTACTCTGAATGCATGGATGTCCAAGACTATGGATCCTGGGCCCTTTCTGCTCTCTGAATATTTTACCTGCCAACTACAATTACGTGGAAACCAGTAGCAAAGTGAACGAGAATACAAATGGACCATTTCACCTGAGAAATTTGTTGCTCAGAGGGATATACAGAGGATTTGGATGGTTTCATGAGAGAAGAAATGTATGTACATGAGCTGAGCAAGAGTACTTAAGACCCAGAGCACAGAGGAAGGAGAGGAAGGAAAAGGCAATTAAGTACCTGTTCCGTGATAAGCCCTTGCTATTTTCGCTTACATGTTCCCTAATTCACTTCTTCCATTTGCCCTGGTAAAGAAGTACAATTATCCTCAGCTTGTAGAGGAGAAAATTGAGATTTAAAAGATGTAGTCATCTGAGTAACAGCCATTGCTAAAGATAGTGTAGGGGTTTGAACCAAGGTCTAGGTGTGTTTGACCTAACAAATAGAAAACAAATAGAAAAATGTCCCCCCCGCCAAAAAAAAAATAACGGGAAAGATCTTTTAAAATTTGTAACAAAAGCAGAAGCCAGAAAGAAAAGATTGGTAAGGCAGACTACATAAAAGTAAAATATTTCTGATGACAAGACAGTCCTAAACAAAGTTAAAGATAAAAGACACACTTGGAAATTAAAAAAAATACTAATTTTCTTAAACTGTAAAGACAACCTAAAATAAACTTTAAAAAATGACAAAGAACCTAATAGAAAAATGAGCAAAGAACAAGCTATACAAATACACAGACATACACACACACACAAATGGCTCTTGAACATTTTAAGAAATTCAGCCTGACCATGGCCCACGGGCCCAGCTGCTCCGCGGCACGTGGGATTCCCCCCGCACCAGGGCACGAACCCGCGTCCCCTGCATCGGCAGGTGGACTCCCAGCCACTGTGCCACCAGGGAAGCCCCAGCCTCATTTATAATAAGATATAATGCAAGTTAACAAGATACCATTTTTGTTTATCATATTAGCAAAGTAAAAATGTTTAACAATACATTCTGCTAGTAATGGTATAGGGAAAATGTCCTTTCTTATTGAAGTAATGATAGAAACTTGTAATTTAATAACATCTATCAGATTTAAATGCACATACTCTGATCTAGCAATTTCCTTTTGGGAATTTATTCTTCAGATATAATTGCACATGTTTGAAATTATATATATAATATATA
>NW_020172455.1:5032690-5054358 GCF_003031525.2 Neophocaena asiaeorientalis asiaeorientalis | reverse complement strand
ATATATATATATATATACACTCACACATATATTAATTATATAAATTGCAGCATTGTTGTAATAACTGAAGACTGGAATAACTGAAATGTCCCCCTGGGGCATCTCTGGTGGCACAGTGGTTAAGAATCCGCCTGACAATGCAGGGGACACGGGTTCGAGTCCTGGTCGGGGAAGATTCCACATGTTGCGGAGCAACTAAGCTGGTGCGCCACAACTACTGCGCCTGCTCTGTAGTGCCCGCGAGGCACAACTACTGAGCCTGGCTGCCAACGACTGAAGTCTGCACGCCTAGATCCCATGCTCCACAACAAGAGAAGCCACCGCAATGAGAAGCCTGTGCATAGCAATGAAGAATAGCCCCTGTTCACCACAACTAGAGAAAGCCCACGCTCAGCAACAAAGACTCAATGCAGCCAAAAATGAATAAATAAATAAATTTATTTTTTTAAAAAAGAAAAGAAATGTCCCCCAATACTTAATTGGTGAAGTATATTGTGGTTCATTCCTACAACAGAATACTAGGCAGTCATGAAAAATAGTGGAGAAGATCTGCATAGGCAGAAAGGAAGCAATCTCTTAAACATATCCTTAAATGAAAACAGCCATGTATGACATAGTGTGTATAGAGGAAGTGTGTATGTGTGAGTGTGTGGTGTGTATATACTCGTGTATAGATGTCATAGCCTCTGGAAAGATGCACAAAATATTTCATCTGGGAGAGAGCCTGAGTGGCTAGGAGCCTCTGTTGAGAGAGACACTGACTTTGCACTGGATTCATTTGTACTACTGTAACCTTCTACTTACATATATACACACACCTGTGTGTGCCTGTGTGTACCTGTGTGTGTCTGTGTGAAGAGAGAGGGGAGTGTAGACAGCCCTTTTTGAGGTCTGAGTGTGAAGGAGAGGTGAGTAGCAGGGTAGTGTCTAGAAGCGGTGAGAAATTTATCAAGAGTGTTTTTGCTTTTGTTTTTTATTTTTAGTTGATGTATATTTGTTTTACAGTGTTGTATTGATTTCCAGTGTACAGCAAAGTGATTCAGTTATACATATATATGTATCTGTTCTTTTTCAGATTCTTTCCCCTTAGAGGTTATTACAAAATATTGAGTAGAGTTCCCTGTGCTATACAGTAGGTCCCTGTTGGTTATCTATTTTATATATAGTAGTGTGTATATATTAATGTCCAAATCCAAATTTATCCCTCCCTGAGCAAGGCTTTTGTAAGAGGCAAGAGTATTGCCCATGTATGGAACTGCTGAGAACGAGAAAGGAGAGAGTCTTCGGATGCAGGCGAGGAAAGCGCATCAATCCAGCAGCCCAGAACCAGGCTGAAGGGTGGGGACCTAGAGCCAAGATGGAGACGGGAGTGAGGGCATCCTTCCGTGCAGCAGGGGAGGGAAGGGGATGTGCGGTTGTGCAAGTTTACATCATGTATTTCCCTCTTCTCAACAGTTTCACTCTTCTCAACAAGAAGTTCCTGCCATGTCAGTAGGTGAAACCCAAATGAACGGAATTCCAGTGAGGAAGGGGGAGGTGACCAGGTGACAGGCAATAAGAAGCCGTTATGCAAACTCTAGAAACGCAGCTGCGTCATCTTTCAGGTATATATACACAATGGAATATTACTCAGCCATATAAAGAAGAAAATAATGCTATCTGCAAGCAACATGGGTGGACCTAGAGATTATCATACTAAGTCAAGTAAGTCAGAAGAAGAAAGGCAAATATCATATGCTATCACTTATATGTGGAATCTAAAATATGGCATGAATGAACCTATTTATGAAACAGAAACAGAATCACGACATAGAGAGCTGTCTATCTCCTTTGAATCTCTCCTGGTCTTTTCTCTTCCTCTGCCAGTTGCTGAGGATGATGTTTCAGGGCTCTCCTCTGTGTCCCTCCTAGGTGGACTTCCCCATGTCTCACTATCATCTGTGCCTCCTTTGGTGCCATCAGGATGTGTGGAGCATGTGTCCCAATGTCCTCGGCTTGGATCTGCTTTCTTGACAGAACCAGGCAAGTGGCACCTTCGACCTCTGCCCAGGGATCGTGCATCTTGTCTTGTTTCCTTAGCTCATCGCTCCTGAGAGATGCGACCACTTGTGCTTTCTTGTGCCTCCTGTGCACAGCACCCCTCTGCCGCCCCCCACTTTCCTCACATCTGCTTCCCTTTGTAGATTCTTACATCGTTCCAGAGCACGTAATATTTTTAAAAACAGTTCTTCTAGAAAATTGCTCCTGGACTATCACGTTTTAGAGGCTGTCCAACTTCTAAGTGGGTTAAAATCTACTCCGTTTTGAGTGAAAATAACTTGACCCTGATGTCTGCAGCTAATATTAACCAGCAGCCACTATTGTCATTGTTGTTTCAAGTTGCTGTGTGTTTATTGGACACCAGGGCACTACTGTGATGTGATGAGGTATAAGGTATGAACGCTGACTTCAAGGAAGTTAGAATCTAACATAATAAATAAGTAGAAGATATGTTAGTATAATATTTTTATTAGAGTTAACATAGACATAGTCACAAGAATACTAACATTTAAGAATGCCAAAATATTAAACACCTCCAATAGAAGATCACTAAGGGCATACAAAGAGCAGCAGTTTTCAGTTTTACAAATAAGCATGAAATTTTAAAGAGATGTATTTGAGAGACAATATCTTAACTTTACATCAAAGGAACAGAGTCAGTATTTTTTTTAAAAAAAGGGTCACTGGCTCCCTGACTGATACTCCCCCCCGCAAAAAAATCCTCCAATCAGTGACTACTCTTAGGGCGACTGTTGAGTCTGGTGTGAATCCTTCTCCATTTTCCCAGATGAAGGCACACAATCTTCATTGCCATGTTCTAGGGCACTCCTGTTAACACGAATTTCCCATGCGTCAGCCTGTCACCTGTTTAATTCCCTGCAGTGCCTTGCATGGGGTCTCCACACAGGGCTGAATACACCTATGCATATATGGAGATGGGATTCATGCTTCTTATTTTCATACCATGAGGATAGTCAAGTTCTTGTTGGGTTTAACTTGGTCTCCTTGCTTTGTAAACTGCCCAAGTTCAGAGGTCATACTTTATATGCATGTTAAAGGCAGCTGGGATCCTTGCCTGCGAAAAGTGACCCCCATATGACTGGAGGGCCAGGCAGCTTCTGCGTGTCAGCCCGTGAGCTCTGAGCACAGAGGGACCCTGTCATTCTAATGGCTGGTTCCCTGGCATCTCGCACAGAGCCAGGCCCCAGTATATTCTCAGTAAACATTACTTCAGCAAGAAGAACTCCACTCCAGCTTCATTCAAAGGCAAATTCAGAGAAACAGTATCTTGAGTCCCTGGGAGCCCAACTGGGCAGGCTGGCATCAGAGAAGGATGGCAGCCCCCTGGAAGGGATCAGGCTTGATCCTTCTGCTGTGTATAGAAATAAAGCAGAATTGCCTGTTTTTCCACAAACCCCTGTTCTTTAGGTAAATCTGAAATCATCCTTATTCTCTTCAGACCACACACTAGACAGCTCTTCAGCCAATATTAAAAAGCAATCTGCAAGCTCATTACTAAATGAGAAATGAAAGAGCTGAAGGTAAAAACAAAATGATCACTCTGGACAGATGGCTGGTGAATTTGTAGATGAGCTTCAGGGCCTCCTGGACCTGAATGTAAAGTAAAAGCAAGTTTACTTCTGTTATTTCAGCCTCTTTCAAGGCCATGAGCACCATATTATAATTAGCACCAGCTCTCCAAAATGCATTTTGAGGGGCCAGCACAGAACTCTGAGCAAAAATGAAGGTGCATTAATGAAACCGCATCTAGAGTCTGGCTTAGGAACCAGCCCTGAGAGGTGATTTATAACTGGCTTCAATCTAACTTCACAAGCATCCCTCCACACTCCAAGATACATTGATCAAGACAACCAGAATCAGAAGCTACTGCCATCTACTTGAAAGAAGTTAAAAATAATTTTCACAGGAGATTTTCTGCACCATTTACTACTTTTTGCCTGCAGTAAAGAAATGCATAAATACCTCATTCTAACTAGAAAAAAAAAAGAGTTTGAGGCAAAATTTGGCTGTTTCCAATTTCAAATAATATAGTAGTTTTAATGGTGGAAAGAGTTTGAACCTAGACTCACAGAACTGATGAACATTTTAGAATAGAGTGTATAATATATTGCTGCATGTGAATGTGGAGAAGAAAAAGCAAAGTTTTCTCATAGTAATGATGATAATATAAATACAGAAAGGCAGCCTTTGGAATCAGACTGCCTGTACTCAAATCTCAGACTCACCGATTAGGAAGAGGGCAAACCCTGCCAAGTCACTTAACCTTAACTGTGTCTCTTTTTCTCATTTGCAAAATGGGAATAATAACACCTAACTAATGGGATTACTATGACAAGTGTGTGAGGTCTTTGTGGCAGCTCTTATCGTTGATGATAATGACGCCTACCTTCCAGGTCAGTACTCAGGGCAGTGTGGTTGAAGGGTTGAACTGGAGTACCTGAGTTCTCATCCCAGCTCTCACCCAGTGGCTGAGGGAGTGTTGATCGTTCACTCCCTTTACTCTGACATCAGTGGCTCCCTCTGAAAAAAATGAAGAAATTGGATTGAATAACCTCCAACTTCCTTTCCAGTTAGCACATTCCATGCTTTCTTTCGGAAGGAAAGGGCTAATTTTCAGAAATAACCCTGAATTTTGAAGAACCCAAGAGCTCTTTGATTTTATTAGTGAAGAGAATTCATTTACCATTCTCTCTTTCATCGACGTGATACAAAAGCAACTGAGACACTGAGCCAGTTCAGGGAACCAGCGATTTGGTTTTAACCCATTGTGTGGTGCCCTTCAGCCAAAGTCAAGTGAAATGTTTACTTTTTTTTCAGATATAAAAGGATGGCTGCAGAGAGGCAGTGTTAGGCTGCAGAGAGGCAGTGGAGCAGGGACATAAATGACAATGTGGCAGGCTGAATGGAAAGATAGAGAGGGTAAGAGAGAGAGAGACCACGTCAAAGTCAGAGCCAGAGATAACTTGTGTAGACCAGCACTCTCTCCTGCCTTAGTGGTTATGTACTGCTACGTAACACACTATCCCAAAACACTGGTTTAAGACAGCAGACTTTGATCACCTCACTCAGTTTCAGAAATCTGGGAGTGGCTTTGTGGGGGGTCTGGCTCAGGGTCTCTCATGAGGTTGCAGTCAAGCTGTTGCTCAGACCTGCATCATCAAAAACCTTGAAAGGGCCGGGGGAGGCACCTCCATTCACACGACTGTTGGGTGGAGCCCCCAGTTTTTCATTGGCTATTGGCTGGAAGTCTCAGTTTTTCTTCACGTGGGTCTGTCCACAGGGCAGCCACCTGAGTGTCCTCAAGACAAGGCAGATGACTTCCCCAGAGCAGGATGAGATCCAAGGTTAGTTTGTAAGATTGATTATCCAAGAGAGAGAGCTCTAGTTGGAAGCTGGGGTCTTTCATAATTTAACCTTGGGTGTGACATACCATCAGTTCTACTTTTTCAATTTGGTCACACAGACCAGAGCTGGCACACTGTGGGAAGGGACCACGCAAAGGTGTGAACACTGGGGTGGGCATCACTAGGTGCTGTGCTGAAGGCTGGGTGCCACATCTGCCTGCTTATGGCCAAAACAAATGGAAGAGGAAGTAAGATCTTCAGTGGTCCTTCAATCTGACCATTTCCATGAACCTCCCAAAGAGACAATTATTATTGGATTGGTTGTTGGAGCCATAAAGTAGGTAGAGGTACCATATACTAAGCTGAACTCATTGGGTAGAAAATTAGATAAGAGTTTTTGGAAAGAAATAATGAATTCTGTTTTGGAAGTATTTAGGTTGAGATGTCTATTAGAGTTTCATGCTGGATATGATGATGATGTCTTAAGATATGTATTTTTCCTTCCACATGGCTGCTAAGCACAAGCCAGTGACTTCACCAAAAAAGAGCTAAAACAGTTAAATGCTCCAGCATAAGAGGAAAATCTGGCTACACTGGACTTAATAAGGGTGGTATGTCAGTCTAAAGCAAGGCATCTTCCATAGAGAATTTCAAGAGCAAGTTTGGTTATACTTAAGGAGTGCGGTGCAAGCATAGTAATTAATATCATCTCCTTGGTAACTCAAAATTACATCCCAGCTCTGACTTGTCCCCTGTACTCCAGATTTGTGAACATAATTGCCTACTTGACATACACTATACACTTGAGTGTCTAATAGGTCTTAAAACTTAACATTTTCAAAATAAGGCTCCCAGTTTTTCATGCAACCATCAAGTCTGTTCCTTCTTGAGCCTTCCACATTGCAGTATGTGGTACCATCACCGATTCAGTTGTTCAAACAATTTAGCAGTCATTTAAAATTATTTATTATCCCTCACACCTCACGTATAATCATCATCTGATTCTATTGGTTCTACTCGCAAATATATATCACATCACAAGCTTGTCTGCCTCTGTGTTGAATGAAATCACCCTAGACCAAGCCATGATGCTTTCAATCACCTGGACCGCTATTGTAGCTACTCATTAATTTCTCTGATTCCACTTCTGGAATCCTCTTTATTCATTGAGCCCAGCAGTCAGAATGATCCTTTAAAATGTCTAAGGAGGAACTCAGCTCATGTCCTGGCTTAAGGCCCTTCAATGGTTTCCAATTATACTCAGAAACAGCTTCAGACTCTTCACTGTGACTGCAAAGCTCTGCCTCTGCTCTGTCCTTCCCTCACACACTCCCCCCTTTGCTCTCCACCACACATGCCTTCTTCTTGTCCCTATAATACACAATGTTTGTTCCCACATCAAGTCTTTTCTACTTGCTTCATCTGGAATCTCCTCCCCCAGGCACTTGAATAAACTTACTCTTGATTATTCAGGTCTCAAATAAAATGCCACCTCTGGAGCCATTTCATGATAATCTATGAATATTGGTCTGGGTTATTTTCTCATGTCATTTGGTAGTATTAGAAACTGTATGTGTCTCGATTATTGTCTTGTCGCAAAGGAAAGTAAGCTCTAGGAAAGCATGAATATTTCCTCCCTTATTTATACTAATTTTGCCAGGATCTAATATGATATATACTAGTATTAGATGTAGCATGTAGTTGGCACTCAATAAACATTTGTTGGATCAGTAAATAAATCATTACGAACTGTCTAGCTGTCAGGGTTGGGAATGCCCTTTCCTAACTTATTTGAGTGCTTGTGTTGGTTTTTCCTAGGTACAACACTTGGGTAACTTATTATCACTAAGACCTTGGGTGAGAGGAATATGAAAGTAGAGAAAGAAGTGGGGCAAATACACACAACAGTGAATGGGCATGAGGTAGTCCTTTTTTCAAAGCTAGTGGCTCAAATGGAAGTGAGGATATGGAATGGCACAGAGGATACAGACAAGGATTATATATGTTCAACAGAACATCAAATCCCTGAGCTAGGGTGCAACCAGAAGAATACTTCTGGCAAAGAGGCATTTAAAATATCATTGAGATATAAACTTCTTGAGTGCTTGTTTGGTTTTTTTTCATTTTGAATTACCCCTGCTCCTTCTGACAAGTGCCAAGAACAGCGCCTGTTGCATAGTAGGAGTTCAGTGAATATTTTGATGCATGTGAAATGATGAAGCAGAACTGGTTGGAAGACCAGAGCTGATTGGAAGTCTGCATCTGGGTAGGCAAGCAGGGAAAAAAATATGTTCAGTGCCCAAGTCAGGCCAATTAGCATTTTAGAATCTAGGCTAAGAAAACACCAAATTGAAGAGACAAGTAAATGTGATATCAAAGTCTATCAGTGACAATACAAGGAAAAAAAATATGACAGACAAATATACCTCATAAGCACTGATTCAAAGGATCCTAAACAAAATAATGACAAATTAAATACAACAATATATAGATAGAAAGGAGAATTCATCATGACCAAGTGGGGTCTATTCCTGCTGTGAAAAGTTGATATGATATTCAAAAATTTATCAATATCTCAAAGAGACGCCAAACCTACACAGTTGTATAAGGCAAATTCTACCAAATATTCAAGGAGCAGGTCATTTTTATACTATGCAAAATATTCCATGGCATAGAGAATGGTGGACTAATTCTCAACTCATTCTATGAAGCTAGCAAAATTTTAAAACCAAAAGAAAAAAAGGAAAGCAAGATAAAAGAAGGAAGAAAGGAAAGGGAAGCAATGAGAACAGAACAATAAGTCATTGCCATTTATGTACTTGTATCCTTAAAATACATATTAGTAAATCAAATTAATCACTATATTTAAAGAATAAACCATCATATAAACAAGCAGGTTTAAACTAGGACTTCAAAGAAGTTTTACTATTTCGTAATCTGAATAAATAGAAAAAAGAAACATGATTATCATAATAGTTACTGGAAAACCACTTGACAAAATTCAGCACCTCTTCCTGGTAAGCAGCTTTCACTGGAAACAGAAGGGAATTTTCTAAGCCTGCTGAAAAGCATCTCCCAGTTAACCACAACAAAAATCACAGGAAGGATGAATCATTAGAAACAATCAAGGACAGAAACAAGAAAACGATGCTCACTGTCACAGAAACTAGAAGTTGCAAACCATAAATGAGATAAGAAAAAAAAGTATGGAAAAGCATAGAACAGAGTTTCTCAAAGTGTGGGCCCTGTATCAATGGTGTCAATTTGTCAGAGTGCAAGCCATCAGGTCCCATTCCAGACTTGAATCGGAGACTCCTAGACTAGAAAACAGAATCTGTGTTTTAACAAGCCCTCTGGGGGTTCCGACATGGGCTAAAGTTTGAGAACCTCGCTGTAAGCAATACTGGTGACGCCCCACCCAGGTCTCCCATCCCGACAGGGCACTCCAACCCCCCACCACTGGCTGTGAGTGTTGGCTTCCAAGAGCTTGCAGCCGCCCTTGGCCTCCTCCTGAGAAATGTCCTTAGTGGAAGGAAAGCCACATGTTCAGAAATGTCTGCAGGATCCACCTTACATCTGGGGCAGCCTGCAGCCACCGACTAACTGACGCAGGGTGTCAAAGGCCCTCTGGCTTCCAGGTCACATGACTATGATGCTATTCACCATCCAGAAGGTCCTGAGGGATCAGACTGAGGCTGGACCACAGTTGAGTCCCATCTTTGCCCAGCTTCTTTCCCTGTTCCTGGTCTGCTTCCCAGCACACCTTCTCTAGAAATCCAGCTCTGCTTCTGGAAAACCCAATCTGAGGCGCCAATTTTGAACATTGTTTTCTACTTAGAATTTTTAAAGTAATCAACCTAAAACTATTATAATTATTCTACATATATATTCTATACTTATATAATGCTATGTGTCAATTTCCTTCTATATATTAACTCATTTAATGTGCACAATGTTATCCTGATACAGATACATTATTATTATTCCTATTTTACAGATGAGAAAACCAAGACACAGAGAAGTTTAATAGCTTTCTTGATGCCATACAATTAAAGATCTTTATTAGTTGGATGAAAGATAAATGTTCAAAAGTAATTCGAGTTTGCAAATCGGATAACAGTGAACTACTAAAAATTTTAAGTGAAAATAAGAGTTTATCAAATCATGGGCACAACAAATGATTATATTTAAAAATCACTTTATTTGGTTTTCAGTTATATATTTACTTCTTTTTATATACAATTGTGGTAGAAAAATCAAGCTTCACCAAGCATAGGTATCACTGCCCTCCCAACTCTTGGTTTCTAAATCCAAAAACAATAAATTCAGATCAATTTTTGGATGACCCCATACTATCAGAATCCTCTCTACTTGCTTTTAAAACTCAAAGACCAAAGAGGCTTGGAGAAGACAGTTTTTCTCACCATTGAGTGTGCTCTGGGAATGCTTACTTTCCAACTTCAGGAGGAGAACAGATTGGATCTGGAGTGAAAAGTCCCATCTTACCCTCTGTATCTCCTCAGCATTAGGCAAGGCCCTCCGGCTGATTCTGTCCAATGTATGTAAGGGGAAGGGACCCACCACAGTCGCCCCCTGGCTGAGAGCACCCCAGATCCTCAGTCTCACTTACATGGTGGTACTGGGACCCATGACCCTGGGGGCCACAAGTCCTCTTTGTGCAGCTGAAGGTGGCAGAACCTACATCAGCCTCACTCCCAGCAACTGCATGAAGCTGAACCCACTCTGTCTTCCAAGGACATTGGTATAAGCGAGAGAAGAAAAGGAAACATGGCTACATGTAGCCACTGAGATTCTGGAATTAACATATTGCCATAGTGTGGCCAAAACTATATTGACTGATATAGAGATTATTTATTAAATCTCACATCAGTGGGAAAGAAGAAACTAGGTAAGGAAAGGAAAGTGTTGAACAATTTAGAGTAAAATGGAGTTAGCCTTCCTTCATATAACACAAAATAAAGTCCTGATGAAACTGTAAGAAAAATATTTTAAAAATATATAGGGGTCTATTTTTTTAATAATATTTTGGTAAGACAAGAATTTTTATATTTACAAAGCACCAAATTCAGATATTAAATAAAAAGAATGACAGACAGAACTACATAAAAATGTAAAATGTTATTATGAAGAAAGACATATTAAAGATAAAAAATAATAATTTTCCTGTTCTAGAAACATCTTTGCTATGTACCTGTGTGTACAAGCATGCACACATACACACACACACAAATACACACAAACAGAATGTGTATCCAAAAATACCTAAAAAGAAGTGCTATATATCGAGTAAGAATAAGTAAACACATAGTAAATGTAAATAATAATGAGAAAAGGACATGAATAGATACATTATAGATGAAGAACCCAAATAGATAATACGGATATTTGCAGTGGCCATCTTTCTTATAATCAGGAAAGCTAAAATTAAGAATATATTATTTTCCTCCTTTAAACTGATTAAATATTAAAAGAAGAACAATAAATAAAGACAGAGGTGAAAAATCAGACCGTGTCATCCACTATTGGAAGGGTGTAAATAGCAAAATCGTCTTGAGGACAATTTAACTTTAAATATGAATAAAAAAAAAAAATCTTTAACTCAGCAAATCCACTTCTAGGAACCCCTCACAAAGAAATATTTAATGATATGCACAAATTTTATAATAATATTTAATTTAATGTAACATTATTTATAATATTTCCAAATTGGAAAATAATACACATCAAAAAGGAGTAATGAAATAAATTACATCACATCTATATTAAAGAATACTATGTAGGCATTTGAAAATTAAATAAGACATGTTTACAGACATTAAAGAATGTCTCAGATTTAGCCTAAATAAAAAATGCAAGTTGGAAGCAGTGATCATAATTCAATCCCTTTTATATAAAAAGAGTATGACTGGAAGCACTTGTGTACGTTATCTGTTAATTTGTGGAGGTAGAAAGACCCTATTAAACTCTATGTATTAAAGAGGGAATGTATTAGTTAAAAAAAGCAATTGAATAAAAAATAATATGCAGAGCCTTCTGCTGAATCAATAGTGTAGTTATATATTTGATTACTGTTGCCAAAATCTCGTTATTACACTTCTCAATTTTGCAAAATTTGTGCATACTTATATTTACATATTATTTTTCTTTAAATCAATTCAATTTTATTCTCACATAAATTTATTTTTAGAAGTTTAAGCCATTGCACAAATATGTGGAGTTAACTACAAAGGCAAATGAAAAAGATTTTTCAATTTAAAAGGAGATTGTGCAACTAAATCATAGATTATTTATATAATGCAAATATAAAAGAATTAAACTCCTTTTTAAATGACTGCCTGAAAATAAGTTACTTAATGAGAAAGAGGGAGATGTTTTTGACCAGTTGGATAAAGGATGTATGTGGCTGAACACTTAAGGCATCTATGCCAATCAAAGAGTTAATTTCTTCAGTTTTAGCTAATCAGCACCAAGTCCTGGAAGGGTGGAATATTTCTCTGACACTGTTAAACCCTGAGGGTTATTGTTATTCCAAAAGAAGTGAGTTGTCCAATAAACTTTCACTCAGGAAGACTTCGGCACATCCCACAGAATCAGGTCTTCTGAATATGTTCATTTACATGTTTACATGATAATGTCCAAATAACTTGAGAAAATACCCATTAACACCATGCATTAGGTCTTTCAACTGTCTTTTCATTATGGTCAAAATAGTTCTCAGCTCCTTTATAGGCACTTATAACCATAACCAGGTTGATCAACGACAGGAGTTTATAACCATAATTAGGTTATAGGAGTTTATAACCATAATCAGGTTGATTGAATGGGTAAATTTCCCAGAGGTCTCACTCCCACTGTCTGGGTGTGTCTGACGAACACTTATGATTAGAATAGCCACCATTTCCTGAGTCCGAGATGTCATAGAACACAGTCTTCACACAATATGTCATTCAATTCCCACCATACCCTGTACAGCTTCAATCCCCACTATACAGCCAAGAACTTGAGTTTCAAGGAGCTAAGGTGACCTACCAGGGATCACACAGTAGGAAGTTACAGTCTAAGTATGAGCATCAAAAATTGAACCTCAGTGTGTTGTGTTCCAGAACTATCCTCCTATTTTCCAAACTGAAACTGGAAGCTGCAGGTTCTAACAGCTATATTCCCTCCATTGGGCCTTAACTTGGTGGCGCAGGGGTACGGGAGGCCTACTCAGGCACAAGAGCCTCTAGAATGTGCAGATAAGGGGAACACTGGCACTGCTCATTCAAAGTGCCATAGTCACACCCCGATGGAGATGTTGGCTGGCAGGGATGCCTGTGAGCTCAGTGTGTGTGTGTGTGTGTGTGTGTGTGTGTGTGTGTGTGTGTACAACCTGCTCCTCTCACCTTCCTGGCTTTCTCTCCAGTTCCTTTCTTCCTTCCTCTCAACCCCAAACTGCTCACCTTCTATAGCCCAAGCTAGCCCTACCTCTGTCTCCTCTTCCATCTCAGATTTATGTAAAACCAATCTGTGATAACCATGATGAATACATTATACTTGTTTGAAATACTAACTGAACTATTAATAGCTTAAGAACAAATACTCTACTTCCCAGGCTTCCTAGCAAATGTATTATTTATGTATGTTTCATGGGTATATGACTGACTTTTTTTAGAATTGGGGTATAGTTGCTTTACAATGGTGTGTTAGTTCCTGCTGTACACCGAAGTGAATCAGCTCTATGTATACATATATCCCCTCCCTCTTGGACCTCCCTCCCAGCCGCCCATCCCTCCCATCTAGGTCACCGCAGAGCACTTTATGCATTTATATGTCTCTTCAACCTTCACTGAAATAATTAATCGCAGTCAGCAATGAATGTGTTCAAAGTTCGCTACATGGGTTTGAATTAGTCACTAGTATCCGCATTCAGGACCCTGAATTCTGTGAATAATTTCAGGTACTAACACCTGCAGTCTAGGTCTGGGAAGTAAGATGAGTTGGCAGGTGTGATCTTTGCTTCCTCCTGCTGTATATCAACCACCAATGAGTTTCAGCCCAAACCCAGACTCTAAATTGAGAAGCAGCTTTATGTTCTGCTCTGCTGTTTAACTGCGCCATGTGGTTTTTAAACGGCTTTTTCTTTTTTCTTTCTTTCTTTTTTTTTTGAACAGTCAAGATGAAATTGGCTTCTGTTCAGCAACTCGTTTTCTTTTTCCCTCCTCTGAGGTAGAGTAGCCAAAAAGGATTTTGTTTTGTTCCATTTTGCCTGCAAAGCTATGGGTAGCCAAATATGACTACAAATTATCTACATTGTTTTTATGAAGAAAAATATATTTATTTTCCTAGCACTTGGAAGCATCGCCTGCTAGGGCCAGGGAACTGATGTTGTCCCCTGATTTCTGTCCCACTCTTACCCTAATTGGAGAGATTTGAGCACACCAGAGGATACGTGGGGCTAAATTGGGGTATTATGAAAATAGTTCACAAAGCAAGTAGAAAGCTATATATAAAAATGATATTTATTTCTCATTTTAAATGAAGGCTAAGACAAAAGGCATATAGGTAAACACAGCTGCAACATTTTTAGGCGTATAATCAAATGCAAAAATAATATTGGAAAACTATGTTAATTATTGTAATTAAATTGTGAACAGTATTGATAGAAAAATATCTTTAAAACATATAAAATCAAAATGGAGCTTATCACATTAGGGGAGTTTGCTCTATTATATATGAGGTGCCCAGGTTGACGTACCGTTTGGCCAATGCCATACTGCTCCCCAGCAGTAGACTACGGAAAATAATGGATTGGCAGGGACCAGAAAAAGGCTCCATACCTCTCCACTTCCCAGGTCTGATTTCAAATTTTGGGGAACTATGTTTGTCTGGACCCAACTCCAGAAATTTGTCAGGGAATGGTGGGAAAAGCATAGGCTTTGGGGTCAAAGTGATCTGTATTTGAAGCATGGCCCAGTCATCCTTTACCAATGTGATTTTCCTCCCACATCCCTATCTATAACATGGGGCAAGGTCTTGAAGCCCTTAGAAACCCCAATTCCACTTTGACAAAACTGTTGTCTGTACAAAAGGAAATGTGTCATGTACCCCACATAGTTTGTCCAGCCTTGTTATTATATGGACATGCAGCTATTGTCCTTGATTGTAAGTGCCTTGGGGTTTGAGGAATGGTCAAGCAACCCTGGCTTAACCGTAAAGATACTAAACTCTCAAAGTCCAGAAGACTGTTTCTGGCTGTCTGTAGTCTTAGTGTTCGCTTTCCTCACGGATTTCTTTGTTCGTGAAGACATCTTAACTCCAATCGAGGCTTTTAAACCAGTGTTGGAGTCTTGTTCTGGTCTACCATGCTTCTCTTTTAGAACGTTTCTGGTTGTAGGAGAAAACTGGTCATCAACCAAGAGGTTTATGGGTGCCATTTCTTCTACTTACTTTGTATCACCCAAGTTGTGGGGGGGAATGCTTTTTCAAGCTTTCCGATCAACTTCACTCACAGCAAAGTCTGGTTGAGGAGCCACACTGGAGTCTTCCCCATCTGTTGCTTCGTGGAAATGTTTGTACAGGATCTGGGCTTTCTGCCGAGACCCATTTCCATCATAAGTCTTGTGTTTCCTGTGCATATTCTCACTCTACACATTAACCCCCTTTTCAGTTTTCACTTAAGTCTTATCTCTCACTTGATGAGCAATTTTTTCACTGGCTGGATCATTTGCAACAGTTTCACAAATGTCTTTTTCTCATTTCTGTAGGGAGAAATTGGTGAACTTGTTCATTCCTGAGATCTGAGCTACCACTGAATTCATTTCTCTCTTTAATTTACTCATTTTTATATTCTGGCAAAGAATCCTAAGTGGCTTAGCTTGTCTCAATTTTTCTTAATTTTCATCATACACACTAACAGTTGGCTTTTGTGTCGGGGGGAGCGGTTAGGAACAATTATTTCACAAAGAACAAAATTTTTAATAAGTGAATATAAGTGACTGCATCTAACAGCAAGTACACGTGATACAAACCACATAGAAGTGGGATTACTGGCATAGATATCAGGCTGACTCAACTGGATCCCAGCCACAGGGCACAGGTAGATCCTTACCATAGCAGGACGTCACACAGTGTTTATCTAAGTGGCAGAGCCAGGTAGATCTGTTCAACTTCAAACCCCGCACTTCTTCCACAACACGTTGTAAGTCACAGAAGCCAGCCAGCCTCAACTTACCTGTGAGATGAAAATCCTCATAATAATAATTGCCTGTTTCACAGTGTTGTGAAAATCAAATAAAATAATATTTGTGAAAAAAGTTTGAAAGATTGTAAGTACTCTGCCATTAGAGTGTTTTCTTTCCTACTACAGAAATTCTATTCCAGAATAGCCCCCATCCTCTGCCACCAGCCAAGAGGAATCTATAGTTTTAGGGCTAGAACAGAATCTGTGTGGGGAAAATGTAATGGGGAGGGGGGCCTGTGCAAAATTTTGCAAATCCTTAAAAAATAAATGTTTTCACAACCAATAAAACAAAACATGGGACATTGCTGGTAGGAAAGTAAAATCGTTCAGCCACTATGGAAAGTAGTATGGCAGTTTCTCAAAAATGTAAATAGAATTACCATATGATCCAACAATTTGTCTTCTGGGTATACACTCAAAAGAATTGAAAATGAGGACTTGAACAGATGTTTGTACACCATGTTCATAGCAGCACTCTTCACTCTAACCAAAAGGTAAAAATAACCCAAATTTCCATTAACAGATGAGTAGATGAAAAAAAGTGGTATATATACACAATAGGATATCATTCAGCTTTAAAAAAAAGGCATGAACTCTGATATATGCTACAACGTGGGTGAACCTTGAGGACATGATGCTCTGTGAAATAAGCCAGACACAAGAGGGCAAATATTGAATAATTTCACTTTGTGGGGTATCTAGAGTGGGCAGATTCATAAAGACAAAAAATAGAATGGTATTTTCCAGGGGTTGGGGTGAGGGCATAGTAGGGTGTCATTGTTTAATGGGGACTGAGTTTCAGTTTGGGAAGATGAAAAGTTCTGGAGATGATGGTGACGATGTCTGCACAACAATGTCACTGTACCTAATGTCAATGAACTGTGCTCTTCAAATGGTAAATTTTATGTTATGTATATTTTATAAAGTAAAAACGAAAACACAATCTTAAAGGCACCTACACCAGACAAATCAATATTAATGTCATGCTAATCATCTTAAATAAGTAATAATATTTTGTAAATTAATTTCTTTTTATCATTCTTTTTCTCCCCAGTTTAATCAATTGCTTTTTTGTAGTGCTAATGAGATCTGCCTTATTCATCTGCTTTAGCTGTGGATTGTAAACAGATTAAAGGTCACTTATTTTGCCTTTATCTGGTCCTTCATCAAAATGCTCAATAAATTTCTCTGTCTTATGTCTAAGAATATTGTCTTTCTGCCTCCTGGGTTACGTTATGATTTCCAATAAGGTATGTTTTGTGGATTTGTGAGATCCAAAAAAGTTTGTATTTTTCAACCTCTTCCCAGTCTTTTCTAACTTTCTCCAAGTAAATGCACGTTAGAGCCTCTGCCATCAGACCCCCGGGTCAGTCCCAGCTCCTCCTCTCTTCCCTGGTGACTCAGGCATGCAGTGTTGAGACTGGATTCCTTTACCTTATTCTTCCTTCTTTCTCTTTTTCAAGACTTCATTGCAAACATTACCTTCTTTCTCTCATCCACTCTATTTCTCTTTTTTATTGATGATGCCACTTCCCTCTTTTTTTTTTCTTTTTTGCTCTTTCCCTCAGTAGAGATAACCTGCAACTCTAATGCCTAGCAACGAAAATTCTCTAAGAGATGTGAGAATTGAGTAAGAAGCATTCAGTTTATCTGATTAGAGAAATGGATTGTAAGGGAAGGCGAATTATTACAATAGTAGGCAACTAATAAATATTTGTAATTGAGGCCAACTGTTTTAAGAAGTAATGACAAGGTGTCCTTCTGAGGTTTAATTGGAGAGGTCTTGCCCCAAGCTCCACCCAAGTATGAGTGGTGGTATAACTGTGGCTAAGAACATACACTTTGGAATCAGCTACAGTTGGACTAGAACCTAGCCTTTGCCACCAACTAGCTACAAGACTAAATTTTAGTCTCCTTCTAGGGATAATGCCTATTTTGAGGACTAAGTGAAATCAGGTATGTAAAGTAATACGAGGTTTATATTTATTCAATTTGTACCTACTAACAACTATGCCTATGATCACAGAGTAAGAAATTATTATCCTCTCTCTCTTTTATTTTCTTCTCAGATATATTTTACCCTCCCTATTATTTCTTTATAAAGTGTATTAGTAAATCATTAAAATATATATATGACTATTAGCAGAAATATTTTGTTTCTGGAGCCTAAAACTCTAAGTATGCAATTGTTTCCTGAGCCCCTCCTTCTAAAGAATTCGGAGTGGAATGAAGGCACGTGCAGTAAATTTATAGAAAGAGTGGTTTTGTCGGTCTTTCTGTCAGGTTTCTACCACCTCTGGATTAATCCTTTTCCCTGACACTTTCTCTTCTTGCAAATCAATGAATACAATGAATATAAGTGTACATCACTGCATTGAAGGAAATGGGTCTCTTGAACTACAAATATCATCAGGTAGCCCCAGAGCACCCTCGGTAGGATCCAAGGCTCTGGGTGTAATGTGAAAGGAAGAAGTGGGGAAATAGAATTGGGTTTTTCCTTCACCTCTTGAGTAATAAGTGTCTCTAGTTATGTAGCTCTGATTACCCAAGTCTTACAATATTCATTTTGGGCTGATGTGAAGGATGAGGAAAATAATACAACGTCTGATTATCTTTGCAAAAAGCTGCATGAAGAGTGAAAGGTTTTAAGTGGTCGGGCCACAATGGTCAGGAGGATGTGAACCCACTTTGGAGCCTGTTTCCTCCTCTGAGTCAGTTGGTTTTCTCAGCTCCAGTAGCATCTGCAGACTGAGCCCCTCATGGTCAATAATCAGAGTTCAGTGAAGATCTCAGCGCTGTACTGAGGGGCCTGAACTTGGATGAGTGCAATAAGCAAAGAGCTTGACTTTTCTTCAGTTACTCCCTTCCAACCTGCTTTGAAGCATCACCCTTTTTTCCAGCCTACCATTAATTTCTGGCTAGTTTCTATTATGAGCATCTCATTGGGAAAATAAGACTCACTTTGAAGTATATAAAAGTCCCTCTCATCGGATTCAAGCCTTCTCCCCATTCCCAGCTCAGGTCTGACCCTGACTCAGGGGACTTCAGTGAGGAAGAAAATGTGGGCTGTTCTCAACTTGTTTAGTTATCTCCTCCTACTGCCGAGGCTGGTGAGGGTGAGGGGAGACTTGAGAAAACATACCAAAGTCTAACTTGATTGGTTTTGTTATAATATGACTACTGGGGTAATAGTAATAGATGTCCAAATGCTGGGCTTTTCCTTAAGTGCAGGTACGTGGGTTCCTCAGAAGACTTGTAGAACTTGAACTTGCTTCCCAGACACATGTGGAGGCCTCTTCAACTCACTTCTGCTCTCCCTCCAACCACAGCTCCTGCACCCGCAAGTCTACCCCACAGCCTCATAGCACCAGACATGCTCTTGGTCTTCACCTCTTCAAAGAAGGTCAAGCTTGGCTATTATCTTCAGCACCCACCTCGCCCAGGAAAACCCCACATCACTGTCTCTCCACTGGGCATATTGGTCACCTCCTGCTTGTTTCACCATTGCCTGACCTCTCATCCTCCAGGTTGCTGGGAGTGGAGGAGTGAGGCTGCCCTGACAGTGAGTTCTGTGTTATTCAGCCCAATGAGGAGACGTCTAATACCTCCCTTTTGAATGTGGAGGATTAATTACAACTCCTCTCTCTGAGCACCAGGCATGGTATCTAGACTAGTAAAATTCTATTTAATATCCTGTTATACATATTTATTAAATAAATCAGCATAGTCTTTCTGTTAATGTGTTGAATGGATAAGTGAAATCTTTGTAGGTGGGAAACTTCCTGTGCACATAGTTACAAACTAGATCAAAAGCTTGTTAAGAGCAGAAAAAGCACTGCATCATATATTTCTTTCAATCATATAAATGCACATTGGTAATGATTCATACCTTAGTGAATTGCTCAAGTAGCTCAATGATATATTTCTTGCCTTCCCATTTTGATACAGTAATTATCAATATTTTGAAGGCATTTATCTATATAGTAGCATAATAAAATAGTTGTACTGACAGACAAATAAGTGATATCAACAGGATAAAGTGGGGTGTAAAGATATGATTAGAATTCTTTGAGCAGAAATGAGGAGAAAATATAACTAAGATTTACTAATCACCTACCGTGGTAATCGTCTGTATGACCTCCTTCAGCAATAGAGCAAGGTGGCCAAATTTTAATTTAAAAAACCTGGGCTCTAAGAAATTAAATGTGACAATAAGTGCATGGCTAAGTGACAGATGGGGTCCAACTTCAGATCTGTTTCAATAGCCTCTTTTGCTCAGTTTTGAAGAACTCAAGTGAGAGTTCAAAGAGAACTCTTGTATGTTCTTGGGTTAAATTGCTCTTTTGGATTTCTCTTTAACTGAACGAGTTTTCTTAGAGAAATAAATGAAGGAAGTATTTGTCCCCTTGACCAGAAGCTCCATGGCAAGAAAGAACATAACTTTTTTAGATCTCTGACCCCAGTATTTGGCATAGTGCCTATGGTCTTGCACATAGTAAGGGCCGTCTACATTTAATCAAAATAATAAACAGTATATGATGAGGCAAAATGATACCTAAGGAAGAGGAGAAAATACATAAAGAAACAACTTGAGTTTGATCATCTAAAGACAGGTTTTAGGAAATGCTTGAATTTTTAGATTAAAAGAAAACTGAAATTTGACACCTTTGTTTCTTTGTGCAGAGAGAGAGAGAGTTTCAGAATAGCTTCCCCCTTATAAAACAGGGATGAGCAGATTGTGGCAGCTGAATGGAACATCCTGGCAGATTGCATTAGGAGAATGATAACGTGAGAATCAATGTTTAAAACATTCCCCTAAAAACCAACTCTCAAAATTAAAAAATGCAATCTCTGAGAAATGCCTGAGATACTTACTTGGAAGGTATGAGCAGGAATGAACAATTAACTTCATGATATTTTATTCTCTAATTTTTCCTGGCCTTGTTTATAAAGATCTCTAGACAAAGGTAATCACCTTTAAATATCAGAGTAGCAGGCTCTATCTTTCACTACTTTCTTTTATGCGTCTTATTTTCCTGGAGAGCCCATAATTCTATAATACTGATCTCAAAACAAGGAGCTGCCATAAATGGTGGGGCTGAATTCATGCTTGAAACAGTGGGATAGAAACACAAGGCCAGTTTACTAAGGATGGACGACTCAAGCCTCTGCTCCTGCATTTGTGCTTATGTTAAGGAATCCTACTTCCCACACACCGAGTTTGACATCAGTTCAGGGTTTTGGGGGCATACTGATTTGGGTACAGAAAAAAAATATTCTTACACTTGGGATGGCACAAGGAGGATATTTCTGTCTTACACTCCAGTGCAAATGCCTCCAAGGTTGGACTTAGTAGAGATCCTATCATCCTTGCCCTTCTGTCTCTCAAACTGCTTGGGACTCAGCATCTCCAACCATCACCAGGGGCAGGATTCATAGCAGCAACTCCGCTTGCTGTCTTTGCATCTCCAGCTCTAGACTGCTCGCTCCTAATTAGAATGTTCAGATAAAAATTTCAAACAGAGCCCTCAAAATTCTGGACATAGCACTCCAATCTAGACTGTGGAAACTGTCCATTTCAAAATCTATCCCATAGTCAGTAACACTCTCACCTCACCTGTAAACCACAGTGAGGAGTCCCAACTGCCACCCAGTCTCACCCGTGCAAGCATCCACCTCCTCTGCCTCAATGACTTGCTCCTGAGAAACTTTCGTAGCAACTCCTTCCATTTAAAGACTCTGCCTATCTACACGGCAGCCTAGCTCCTACAATGGTCATAGCCAACTGAGTTCATTCTTTGTGCTTTGAAAATCACACTCAATATTAGTATTATAAACCATATACTGAACATACACTGACACTCTGAGAATTGCTCCTCAAATTTATTTGCTCAAGTGCATAATGCCATCTTTTACAGCATAACTTTTTAAAAATTTTATTCTTCAGGATTACATTGAATATCTTGATCAACTTTTAAAAATATTATTCACTGACAAAAATAAATAAATAAATAAATATA
>NW_020172455.1:4918761-5032663 GCF_003031525.2 Neophocaena asiaeorientalis asiaeorientalis | reverse complement strand
TATATATATATATATATACCAGTTTTTATTCCCTTTCTTAACACTACACGAGTCTCTGCAAATTTTTACTATTGTTTCTAAAGAGTCATCTGGAAGGGTTTTTATTTGCAATAGTCTTATAAGAATAACATTTGTAAAGGAAAAAATATTGCATAAGAAAACATTTTTTCTACATTGTGATCACTTGCACCTGTGGTTTGCCATAAAAAAGGTGAGGTATTTAGATCTTTGATAATCTCTGTAATAGTAAGTGGAACTATTATATGCTTTATTATTGAAGTAAGTTTTGTCTTGGCACTTAAAAATTTGTTTGTAATTTTGGAATCAGGAAGTACTTTTGGTAGAAAAACATTCAAATACACATTTAAACTGAAATGCTGATGACGATATAGTGTAAGGTCATTAAATTTCCTGTTCTTGTTCTTTCCTTTCTTTGTCTAAATTTCCCTTAAACAAAAAATTTGTTATTTACCATTTTCTTTGATACTGGTTGAGGAAATTATACATATCGTATGTTTAGCTATTAGTATTTGTTGTTGGTGTGTATCTTACTTTCTACCATGAAAAATTGTATACTATATAAAAAGCTTCAGAAGGACGTTTTCTTGTTTAATAACGTTAATTGTGCAGAAGATTCATTATTAAGTTTACACTTACATTTTGGAGGTCAGATATACAGATACAAAACTGCATTATAGACTTCCTAGCTAATTTTATGAGACCAGCATTACCCTAATACTAAAGCCAGACAAGGATATTGCAATATAAGAAAACTACAGACCAATATCTCTTATACACATAGATGCAAACATCCTCAACAAAATATTGAACCCAACAATGTGGAAAATTTTTTTTACACCACAACCAAGTGGGATTTCTTCCAGTTATGCAAGTCTGGTTCAACATTCCAGAAGCAATGTAATCCATTATATCACAGGCTAAAAAGTAAAAACTGCACAATTATATCAGCAGATACAGAAAAACATTTGATGAGTGTTTAAATCAGCAGATACAGAAAAACATTTGATGAGTGTTTAAAAATTCAACACTCATTGATGGTTAAAAAAAAAAAATTCCCAATAAACTAAAACCAAAGGGGAATGATCTGAATTGATAAAGAATATTTACCAAAAAAACCTACAGCTTACATTATACCTAATGGTGAGAAATGTGAAACTTTCCCACTAATATCAGGTGAAAGTCAAAGATGTTCCCTCTCATTACTCCTTTTCAACATTGTAGTGAAAATTCTTGCTAATGCAACAAGACAAGAAAAATAAATGAAAAGTTTACAGGTTAGGAAGGAAGAAATAAAACTATCTTTGTTCATGGATGACATGATCAACTATACAGGAAATCTGTAAAAAAAAATCAAGAAAAATTCCTGGAACTAATAAGTTATTATAATAAAGTAGAGGGTACAAGGTTAATATACAAAGGTCAAACACTTTCCAATATACAAGCAATGAACAAGTGGAATTTGAAATTAATAACATAATACCATTTATATTAATACTCCCCCAAAAAGAAATACTAAAGCATAAGTCTAACAAAATAAATATAAGACATATATGAGGAAAACTACAAAACTCTGAAGAGCAAAATCAAAGAAGAATTAAATAAATGAAGAGATATTCCATGTTCATGGATAGGAAGACCCAATATCAATAAACTTAGATGACCTTGGATATGGTGATGCCTTTTTATATATGACACCAAAGATATGATCCATGAAAGAAGTAATTGGTAAGTTGGACTTCATTAAAATTAAAAATGTCTGCTCTGTGAAAGACAGTATCAAGAGAAGGTGAAGACAAGCCACTGAGAGAAATATTTGCAAAAGACATATTTGATAAAGAACAGTTATCCAAAATACACAAACAACACTTTAAATTTAGCAATAAGAAAACAGACAACCTAATTTTAAAATGTACCAAAGACCTGAACAGACACCTCACCAAAGAAGATATACAGATGGCAAATAGGCACATGAAAAGATACTTCGCGTCATATGCCATCAAGGAAATGTGAATTAAACAAGATACCACTACACACCTATATAAATGGCCAAAATCAGGAACACTGACAACACCAAATGCTAGTAAGGATGTGGAGCAACAAGAACTCTTACTCATTATTAGTGGAAATGCAAAATATAGCCACTGTGGAAGACAATCTAATGGTTTCTTACAAAATGAAACTCTTATCATACAGTACAGCAGTTGTATTATTTGGTATTTACCCAAAGGAGTTGAAAACGTATGTTCAAACAAAAATCTGCACACAGTTGTTTATATCAGCTTTATTCACAATTGCCAAAACTTGGAAGCAACAAAGATGTCCTTCAGTGGGTGAATGGATACATCAACTGTGGGTACATCTAGTCAGTGGAATATTATTCAGAGCTAAATTGAAATGAGTTATCAAGCCTTGAAAAGACATGGAGAAACGTTAAATGCATATTACTAACTGAAAGATTCCAATCTGAAAAGACTACATACTGAATGACTCCAACTATATGACATTCTGGGAAAAGCAAAACTATGGAGACAGTAAAAAGATCAGTGGTTGCCAGGGGTTGGGGGATGGAGAAGGGATGAATAGGCAGAACACAGAGGAATTTTAGGACAGTGAGAATGCTTTATACGATACCATAATGCTTGATACATGTCATTATCCATTTGTCCAAGGCTGTAGCATGTACAACACCAAGAATGACCCCTAATGTAAACTATGAACTTTGGACAATTATGATGTGTCAATGTAGATTCCTCAGTTGTAACAAATGTACCCTCTGGTAGGGGATGGTGATAATGGGGTGGCTGTCCATGTGTGATGGCAGGGGTTATATGGGAAATCTTTGTGCCTTCCTCTCAATTTTACTGTGAACCTAAAATTGCTCTAAAAAAATCATGTCTTAAAAAAAAGGAAAATAGTATCCACTACAGGAATTGAAAAGATTGAATTTGAGCATATCAGTACCACATCAATTTGTCTGTCACTCACAAGTCTGAATTCATAAATAACAATAAACGGGGGCTGAATGAATTGTTAAAAGGTTTGAAAATTTGCAAACTAACAATAAATTAATCTCTATGTTTGAGGGGAAAGCAGTGAACTTCCCAGCTCACTTGCAAGGGAGAATTGTACACAGTGTCCCAAACAAAGTCGGAACTGGTCTTGTAGGAGGTTTAGGGAGGACCAGCCTGCAAGGGTTGGTGAACTTTGAGAAGTGGATGGACATATTTTGACTTTGAGAACTTTCAGCTGTGCCACTTGTGACCCCTGGAGTAAGGCTGGCTTTTAGAAGCAAGGTCCCTGGAATGAAGCATTTGCTATGGACTGTTGTCTACAGTTGCAGAGCTGTCTTTGGTTGACTTAGAAAAGTGTGGGGCTGCTATCGAGTTGCTGATTTTCAGAAGCATGACCCCACATGGGACTGAGGTGGTATAGATTGACTAATTTACAGAACAGGTGTAGTGATGTAAGGTTATCTTTAATTAACAATGGTTACTTGTTCATAAGTTCGGACTTAGGCCAAAGAACAATCTTTTCCTTTCTTAAACATAAAAAAAAAGGTCTTTTAAATTATTCTCATTCCCCTCTTTTGGTTTTCCCTCAGCCAAACCTGTGGGAGAGACCACAAAGATTGTCCAGAAATCTCTGTGTAGAGGTATGATTGTCAGCTAGTGAGGCCATTTGTAATCAAAGCCTCAATTACTGAGGTGGGAAATTAACTCTGATGACTTTCAAAATTTATTGATAAAAGCTGAATAGGGAACATTTAGGACTTCCTGACAAAGTCAGTATAGGACACAAGACAAAATCATTAAATACAGGACATGCAACCCTACAATAGGCATTACTAGTGGACGTTTTGTCAATATGTTACTTACTTCAACATGAATAATCACAAATGTAATTAGCTAAAAAGTTAAGATTAAGTATGATTCTTTAATTGAGGCAGTCGATGCAGCTCTCCATCCATCTCTATCCATCATTTCAGTCTCTTACTTGGAACTTAATGTTTTCACACTTCGTGTTTCTCCTGAGGCACATGTGTTTGAGTGGAAGAATTCCAACATGAAAATCTTCAAGATGACACTCAACAATCTCACACTGGAAGCATAGAAATAAAGACATTAGAATATTTGCAAGTTCTCTTTGCATGGTCTAGACATTTAAGGCTTGAGGGATGGCCAAAGGTTTCATTTTATCCCAAAACATCCAAACACTGAAAAGAGATAGACCACATCTCATTGTTTTTGCAATCTATTTGCAATCTAATTGTTTATTTAATGACCTCCTTCTTTTTGCCTTAACTATCTTGCCTGGTAAGCTATTCCACACAGTTATGATTCTCCACATGGGAAAAAAAAAAAAAAAAAAGAAACACTTCCTGACATCTGTTCTGAATTTGTTTTTCTTTAATTTTCATTTATACCCTCTTGTTCTATCATCTGTGTTGGGCTCAAAATAGGAAACCATGTTGACATTTTCCAAACCATTTAAATTTTATGTTCTTTAATTAAAATCCCCCTCTTAACTAGATAGACATCTAACCTGGTGGGTAGATGCCATGATACCACATCTGAAGAAGGACATTTTTTTAATCTCCCCCACTGTCACAGGAAAAAAAAAAATGAGAAACAACTTGAAGTTACAGTATTTCTGTGTTATGCAAAAACCAAAGAAGATATTCATATAATTTCATTTTCTCCCCAAGTCAAGAACTAACTAAACGTGACTGAAACTAAGTTTGAAATAGTAATATGTAGCTTCAAGACCCAGCAAGCTGGCACCATAGGGATGCTTTTTATAAGCACTTTTTTTTTTCTGGGCAATAGTATTTGTGTTGGTCAGAAACCCTGGCTACACAGACTGATTCCAAATGTCTCAGCTCATATATTCTGTTCCCAAACTTGGAAGCTAATGTAAGCTCTTCTACTCTGGACCATTGCAGAAACTACATATGTAAAAGGATCATATTTTTCTATGAAACATACAGGCCATATCAAACTTATTAGGAAACAAGTAAAAGGCTTTCTTTGAGTGAGGTCTTTAGTTATGTTGGAAACAATGTGTTCAAGACTAAATTACTTAAAAGCTGTACATGAGCCATGTTCTGTTTAGGCTCTGTGTGCCCCCTCCTATAGTATCTAGAAGATTGTCTTGCAAATAAGTGATGTTTAATAGTTCTTCTTATCTTCTTACACTGTTTAGATGGGTACATATACCTTAAAAAAATAAAATTCAGAAATTTAATCAACATACATTTGTTTATAAATACTGTGCTATGAATTAGACAAAGCCAATTTGGTACCTACCCTCATGGAAATTTGCATTCTACAGTGGGGATAGACACCAAACAATAAACCAACAGTCACATATTGCAAATTGCAGTAAGATCTATGAGGGAAAAACTAAGGTTCAGTGGGAGTTTAACAGAAAGTACAGGCTTTAGATTGGGTTGTCCAGGGAGGTTGCAGTAAGTTACGGTGAGACTTGACAGGTAGGAGTGAGAGGAACAGTGTTCCATGAGGATGGAAGAGCAAGTGTGTGATGGAGGATCAGTTGCAAGTCATTGCCCACCCAAGCCCTCTCTTCAATGGGAGGACAAGCTCTGGAAACAGAAGAGGAGCTGACTCCACCATTCTCCAAAGGCGGTTGCATCAAACCTGAGAGCAGAGGTGGGATTCACAGAGGCTTCTCCACAGGCATTTGGGACACACTGCCACAGGCCAAGGCAGTTAGCAGGAGCTTTCTCAGGCACTTTTGAAAATCATAGCATTTTCCAGTGAGCTGTGGGAAACGACCATCTTGGATATTTCAGGCTGAGGCCTCAGGGTCTGTTCTCATCTTCCAGCTGGAGTTCTCCCTCTCTTTTCTCCCAGAGTTCTCCCAGTCGTCCTGTAAGCTCCAATGTCCATGTTAAGCACCTTTATTCCCAGAATATTTACCATGGTTCTATTTTCCTATCCAAACCCACACCAATATGATGTGTGAAGGTCTTAAGGAAGGAAAGCCCTCAGCATAGTAAAAGAAGTGAATGCCAATAAAAAGCAAATCAATGTTGGCTTAGAAAGTTATCCTGAGAACATTTCATGCTGTATCAGGTCTCTTATCCCTGGAGCATTTGGAAGTTGTCTGCACACATTTTCTTTTTCAATAAGGTTTCACGTTGAGGAAGTCATAAAGATCCAACATGTCTGTAAAGTTCAGATATTATTGGTCTTTCTCTACTCTGAACTTTCTAAAAGGAGTGAGAAGTTACATGGAAACATAAAATGGCTTTTCCCTTCTCTCTTGGTATTGTGGAATGAGCTCTGTACACTCTGGGAAAAGTGTACTATGTCAAGGAAAACTGCTCCACTGTTCCCAAAGCCCTTACCCAGCAGGATGTTGATTGTTTAGAAATTACAAATTAGCTTTCCTTTAAAACACATATAATTATGTGATTAAACATGGGAAAGTAATGTCCTGCAAAACATTTCCAGTCTACTAATCCTGTACAACTCAAATAGTTTGTTTAAATAGGAAAAAGAAAATTGTTCTTCTCTCTCGGATGGACCAGGACTACAGATTAGAGGATTTGTATTGGCTTTTAACCAACTATAAATCGTATTCTTTTCCAGCAAGACTGAGTTTGCAAAGGTGTCCAGGCTCAGGGGGTAAGACATGGAACAAAGGTTGATTTCATCTCTTGTGGGAACTCGACTCAGACTCTGCTCAATAACAGGGCTAGTGTTGGCCAGCTCTGGTCTTGTCTCTTAAAAAGGAATAATCATGAGATGTTTATTTCTATTTTTATAATTAAGGTATAATTTTCATAGAGTAAAATTCACCTTTTCAATGTAGAGTTTGCAAGTTTGGACAAAGGCAGCAAAATAAAGATAGGGCGCCGTTCATCCTACCCTGCCCCACCCACACCCCTTCAAAAGCACAAGACAGTTTAATTGGCTGATTTGAAACATAGATATCCTTCTTTGGAAAAATGAGCCGGCGCATTTTCCCCAAGTCATCCAGCACTGTCTCTGGGGATTTTCAATGAGAGTAGAAAAAGACATTCAGAGCTCGAGTAATAGGTCTTCCCAGCCCTGGAGTCAGACCATCCAGGCTAAAAGCCTGATTCTGTCAGATTGCTCAGTGAATTCTTGGGAAAATCCATTAGTGTTTCTAACTCTCAATTTTCTCTTTAGAAAAAAACATGGTCACAATCATGGCTAATACTCAGTTCATGGAGAGAATTACAGGCTGCCTTGCACACACGGCACAGAGTGAAGTCTTTCACATGCGGAAGATGTTCAAAGATGACCCAGAGCCACTGGGGTGGACCCAATGCTGCATTTCTCAGGCAAAGTTGTTTCTGTTGCACCTGTTCCTAGAGAAAGGATGATGAAAGGGAAGAATCCCTCTGCACAGACAAGGAAACACTAAGACGAGGCAGGGAGGCAAGCAGGCACATTTGACCCTTCACTCTCGCCCATTCATCTGGTTCTTTAAAATGCTGTAAGGTGACTTCATAGTATTTAATCATTTTCTCTCACTTCAGTCTTGGGGGCTTTATTCTCCTATTGCATTTGGTTTCCTTGGTATAATTACCTACTCTCTCTGAACTGCTTGTCCTTTCAAAGTGCTTACTTTGTGCTGTCGCAGAAGTACACATTTTTGGCAAAAGTGATGGAATTTGCAGCCAAATGAAAAAGAATATGTGCAATTAATGAAAAAACGGCAATGGACTATAATTTACAGATTATTTGGCAGAGACATGGCCCACTTTGTTCCCAGCCTTGGTTCCCATAAAGTCTTCTTTAAATTTTTATGCAAATAATGTATCCAAGAAAGGAAAGCTAGGGATTATAAGTGTGGAAGCATGTGCCATTGCCCTTACACTCTGAGGTCTGTGACATGGTCTCTGCCATGCCTATTTCATACCCCCCAAGGGTGCCATATTGAACTAATTCCTCCATAATCGCTCTGTCACAAACATAATTGTCCATGTAATTAAAAAGATTTACACAGCATCTTCAAAAATGTTACACAAACTAAACAAGTAATTTGATATGAGGGTAAACTTTCAAGGAATTTGAAGTTTGGGGCCATTTGACAGCCATTGAATTTGATAGAAAAAAAGATACATAAGTTCTTCCAGAACCTCTGAAAATAAGACCTGCCACATGCAAAACTCAAATGTGGCTTGCAGTGCTCTCTTCCTAGGGAATAGTTAGTGAGAAAAAGAGACCAAATATCTTATGAAATGAAAAAAAGAGCAAAGATTTTTGTGATGGCTAATTTTATGTGTCAGCTTGGCTGGGCTAAGGGATACCCAGACAAATGGTAAACATTTCTGGGTGTGTCTGGGAGGGTGTTTCCAGAAGACACTAACATTTGAATCAGTAGATGGAGTAAAAACAAGCTCCTTCACCAATGCCGTGGGCACCATCCAATCCAGTGAGGAGCTGAATAGAACTAGAGGTAGAGGGAAAGAATTTGCTCTGGGCTTAAGCTGGGACATCCATCTTCTCCTGCCCTTAGTCCTCCTCACTCCTGGTCCTCAGGCTTTTTGACTCAGACTGAATGACCCCCCACCCCCGCACAAGCTTTCCTGGTTCTTCAACTTGCAGATGACAGACCATGGGACTTCTTGGTCTCCAAACCTGTAGATATAGAGATATAGATATAATCTATTCATTCTTTTTCTCGACTAATATAATTTTGGAGTCAGAAAGATTTCAATCTCTGCTCTATTGCTTGTAGTAGTTAGTTGTATAATTTAATACAAGACATTGAAGGCATCTGATCATCAACTCTTCCACAGGGGGCATAGGCAGGGCCAGATCATCCCTCACTGTGATAATACTTGCATTGTATTCTACATTGGGAAGCCATTAAAGTTTTGAACAGAGGAGTAATATTCCCTGCTACATTCTCAAAGATCCCTAGATCAGTTAGGGTTTTCAATTACAAACAAAAGAAATCAACTCCGGGTAGATAAAGGGAAGAAATCTGAAATGATAAAATCTGAACAAGCAGCTGTAAATTCTGGGAACCAAGGCACTCTGGGCATCTAAGCAGCAGGAAGAATGGACCCTCAGCTTCAAACACCTCCAGCTCTTGCTGCCTTTGCTCCAGATTCCAGGTGCAGAATCTGCATCTGATTGTCTAACTTAAACCCCATGCTCCCCACCCTCAGCTAGAGGAGGAGATGAGGGCTCCTCAGTCAACGGCCCCACTAAGGCTGCTGCAGTGGAGGAGGACAGTTCTCAAGGGACAGTTACACTGTCGTTGCCCAAATCAGGAGTTGTGATCCTTAGAAAGCAAACACAGTCAGCGCTGACTGCCATCAGGTTTACTGATTTGGGGATAATGGGGTGGAGAGAATCAGGAGTGGAAAAGAAGTGATCAGTTGCTTCACAGATCCAGGCAGGAGCTAAAGGTGACCTGAACTAAAAGATGGCCGAGGAGGAAAAGACACGAGGGCAGATTTGAGAGTGTTTAGAAGGAGAACCAGCGGGTCTTACTGATGGGCTACCTGTAGGAGGTAACAAGGGGGAAGAATAAAGTATGATGCCAGTGTTTCTAGCCGAAGATGATAACCAATGGACTCAGTTGCATGCAATTCATCTTCACCTTATTGCTAGTACCGCCTTTAATAAAGGGAAGAATATGTGCATATGGCATACGACATTTTGAGCTTAATATATTCATATAGGGAACAGAGATATGCAATATGCATATGGACCACAGCATCTGCAAATCTATTTTAATAGGCACTTTTATTAAGCTTAAAAGCAAGCTTTCCTACTTATTTTTTTTTCATTCAATGAACATATTTTAAATTATTTCTTGACTCAACAGAGCATTGTTTTAACTTACAAATATTTTGAGGTCTTCTTCTCTTTCTTTCTTTCTTTTTTTTTTTTTTTCTTTGAATGGAGCCCTAATCCACGTTTCACGCCTCACTGGTCCCGCAAGAGACCCTCCTCCCTGTAGAACCACAGAGCGCAGCACAAGCCGGAGGGAATAGTGACGAGGAGAGGGGGGAAAGTGCACAAATGATTTCAAGACTAAAAATATCATCTCAAATTCTAGGATATTGGTTCACTCCTCCTCAAGACTATTAGAATGGGAGTTTCAAAAGTTCAGAGACTATTTTGGTCAGAAGCCTGAAGTTCTTCGAAATAACAGCTAGCAGCTGCTTCTCTCTGCTTCCCTCTTTCCAGCTATAAATACAGGGCACTTGTAGAAATTTTTGAGTCAGCCACGGAGGGTGTGAGCACTTATTGTCTTTTTAATTTTTTTCTCTGTTGTGTCATATCTCTCTATAACACAGAAGTGGAGAATTAATAGGCCTGGTGAAAATCAAGTTTTGTTTCTCTGTAGAAGGGGGAGAGCTTATCAGTGTTATCACTCTGGTTTGGGGGGCTCAGATTCCTCTTAAAATAGAAAAATAAGCCCTCCATCCTTCACCATTGTTTACTCTGGGTTATTCTCTGAGTTATCACTCAAGGTTACTTAGAAATCCATGTGGTAAGGGGGGGAGAAACAGGGGGTTGGGGTCAGTGGGACCTGAAAAGCTCATCCTGGCTCTGACACTTGGTTACTCAGATGTGATGTTTAAGTGTCTGAGACTTAAACATCCGAGACAAGGAAGCCAGTGATGCCACCTTAGAGAGTTGTGATGTGAATAAATGTAGCCACTGCTGTGAGAGCATCCAGCCTGCCATGTGACACATGGAATGGGCAAAAAGGAGCAAATACCATGGTCCTTATTCTGCTCTTCATCATTGTCATGATGAAGTTCTCCACGCAAGTGAGAAGTATAGACAACAGAGGCCCACCTTGGTGTGCACGTTTGCCTGTGCCTGTCAAGAACGCTGTTCATTTCCTACTCAGACCTTTTACTACAATAAGTATGCAGCTGGGACGGAATGGTCCCACTGCAGGAAGCCATGACCAGGCTGTGCAGAGTGAAACAGTTCATGGGGAATCTCCGCTTCACCTTCCCAGTTGGCCCTGCTTCCTCCATTGTGTTGTGTGTGCAGTCTTCCCCACTTCAGAGTTGATGCCCATTGGTCCAATCTTGAGGGACTGGGCCTTCATCCTGCTTCATGGCAGAGCATCCTTCCAGTTGGCAGGTAGGATCTAGTGCCAAGAGACAAGGAAGTCCTTCTCTCGAGCTGTGTTTTGGTCCCCAGGGCCTTCTGTAACATGTGTGAACTTTGGTTTATTAAGCTTCTTCTAGGGGCTGCCTCAGTGAGCCTCTGGGTTTCCTGACTATTATAAAGCATCTAGCTACTCCCCTTAAAAGGCAGAGAGAGAAAAGACACCAGCTCATTTTCTCATCCCATAGAGAGCAAACTAACCAGCAGTCATGGCCACTCTCCTGGAAATGACATAATTTAGAATCTTCTCTTGAAAGACAATATAGCAAGTCTGTGAGGAACACAGCCTCTGACCCAGATCGCCATGTTTGAAGCATGATCTCAGCACTTATTAGCTGTGTGACCTCAGCAAAGTTGTTTAACTTCTCTGTGCTTTGGTTTTCCTCATCTGTAAACGGGTAATAAGAGGACCTACCTCAAACAGTTGTGAGGATTACATGATACATGAATATAAGATACTTAGGATGGTAACAAACATCAATTAAGTGTTAGCTGTTAGTGTATTTTTTTAATATTTCAAGGAAAACTAAAGAGGCAAATAACAACAGATTGAAACTTTTGTTTCTTATCAAGTTGATGTGAAATTTTTTATTTAAAAAAATATTAAGAAGAAAATTATGATGACATATCATTTTTGAAATGTTTTCTGTGAGTCACATTCTTTTCCAGTACCTTTCTCCACCTCGGCCCTCGCTTCCTGCCCCTCCCTTGCTCTCCCACCAGATTCCAGCTGGACACACACTTCGCAGAGGAACCTGCCGCCTCCACGTCCAAGCACAGAATGAGCTGTCTGGTGATGGCAAGTTTTTGACTCACATTTCTAGAAACAAACCCCCAAAAAGGAAACAACAACAACCACAAAAAAAGAAAACCAGACATTCAAGGTCCTCGAGGTTGTATCACAAGGACATTCTGTAATCCGAGTTCCCCTCTCCCCCCACCCGCTCAGACTCCTAATAACCACCACCTGGTCAAGCCCCTGGACAAGCCCTGTAGACACAACCACTACTGTCTCTCTGTGACTTGTGTCAGTTCTTTGATTTATTTATTCATTTGTCCTTAGGCCAGTCCATATCAGGCATGGGTAATGTGGAGGTCATCAAAATAGGAGTGGCCCCTTTATTTGGACAGTTAATGGGGACGTTACATGAACAGTGCCAACAAGGCATGGGATGCGTCTTCTTAGGGGAACACAGAGTCAGGAAGGGGCATAACCTATTCCTAGCCACCCCTGGCTCAGGAAAGGACACCTAGAAAAGAGCCACTCTGGTGTGATTTGGAGGGTGAGAAGCAGTGAGCTAGAGGATGAGGAGGAAAGAATATCTGTGATGTCCTAGAGACAAGAACACAGAGCAGCTCTGAGCAAAAACAGTGCAGATAAAGCACAAATGATGGGAGAAGGAGAGGGGAAGATGGGGTGGGGCTGGAAAGATGGGTAGGGGCTAAGAAATTAAAGGAGGTAGACGTGTGTGTGTGTGTGTGTGTGTGTGTGTGTGTGTGTGTGTGTGTGTGTAAAGCAACATAATACATATGTACATACATATGTATATATTATTTTTGAAATGTTTTCTGAGAATCAGATTCTCCTCCAGTACCCATGAGCTTTGAACTAGAAAAGAAGACATGATGTTTAGACACATTCTGAGCCATCAACTCAAGGAGTCTGTGGGAAGAAGGAAGGAAACAAATGCAGTGAGGTTAGACTTCAGGTTCTTAATCCATCAGGCCAGGCAGGGTTGAATCTTGGGAAATAGGGTTGACTTTAGAAATATCTAGATAAGCAGAAAATAGCATAAAATCACCCAGGCTAGTAGCCCACCTGTCAGAGCAAGAACATGGTAGGGCAGGTTGCAGACCCAGAAGGGAACCTGCACCAGGTCCAGCAGAAGCGGTGGTGCAGAGGAGCTGGCCGGGGCGACCGATGGATGAGCTGAATGAAGGTTTCTGCCCCCATGGCCATACATAGCATCCAGAAGTCTCCACAGGCACAGCTAGGATGTGCACAGGTTCTGGAAATCTGGGAGGACAAAGAGGTTTCTGATCAGAGCTGGAGAGGATGAAATACATAGAGCTTCTAGACCAGATTAAAGGTGGGTCCACGTCTGCAATGGGTGCCAGCAAATTACTTAAAAGGCCAAATAGTACTTTGTGGTCACCAGTCCAGAGAGCAAACCAGGAAGACCCTGAAGCAGAAAACAGCAAAGATACAAATGAGGGTCCACAGACCCAAGACCCTTTTCTTCCCGATTCCCATGAGAACAAGCAGGTGCCCTCATTCACCCACGTGCCATCCCGGGGAAAAGAGATAGAAAGTGCATCTTGAAAAATCTAAGCATTTACAAGTCACCACAGTATCTGAAAGCAGCCATTGAAAGATGCAGCGAGTTGAATTTTTGATAAAAGACAATATGTCAACGAAAAGTATGTGTTCAGACTAGAAGAGACTGCAAACTCATGAACTGGCAAATCCTTAAGTTTTTCTGCTGCCCAGCAGGGTGAGGGCTCATAAAGAAGAAAATCAAAAGACCACACTTGATTTACAAATGTGACTCTAGAGTGGGTGAGAGGTATGATCCTGTAACTACAGCCCTGAAAGCTAGTTGAATTCTCTCCTGGCACCCACCACCTGGGAAGCCATGGATGAATAACATGATCAGATAGACATTTAAGCAAAGTTACTATAGCTCTCATGACATCATAAAATGCCATTAACAAGATACCAAGAAAGCACATCACATCGTCAGCTTAGGATCAGTATGAGTGAAGCCAAACTTTCCCTTGAATGTTGTCTCTTTAGGAGACTTTATTGCAAGCATCTCTCCTGCCCTGTAGGAGCTGTGAGCCAGTAGCAGTAGGAGGAGGTTTTCATCAGCTGCCAAGCGTGCCATATCTGGACAGGCTGTCTCACCCTCAGCAGGGGACATCTGGAGCACAGCCTTTCATCTGCTGGCTTCTGCATACCTGGCTACCTGCAAGGGGCTGGAGCCCAGGGCATGTGTGTGCCTGGAACCTGGCTCGTGTGCCCAGCTGGGCTCCAGCAGCACTAGGCAGAGGGTGAAATTTCACTCTCTTCCAGCAGCAACATCTGTTCTGGGAAGCCTTTGTCCCTTCCTCTATGAGATGCACTTATGGCTCCAGCCAGCCTGGAGGGATGGTCTAATCAATGACAACCACTCCAGTCTGACAGGTGTGGATCCCCCAGTGGATCACCTCTCATGGCTAGAGACCAAAGCATTCCAAGAGAAAAGGCTGCCTGTCCTGAGCTTGCCACCTGGCTTGGAGGATATGTGGCATCAAAAGGAAGCAGTTGTGTTATTTATTAATTCCACTAGAGCAGACTTTTGCACAGTGGGTGTCCTTTGCTCCCAGGAGATGTATGCTCAGGATTATTGAACATACAGCATGGGACATGTTGTTTTACCCTCACAAACAGCTAAACGTGGCCAAGCTCTTAGGTTGTGATGGTCTCCTGCTTTTTTGCTTGAGGATACCTCTGCCAAAGAAGATAAAATATAGAAATAATTTTTGGTCCTGTGGAAAAGTTACATTTGTAAAAGAAATGGGGAGAGATAGAGCCTTGTCCATCAACTCATAAGCCCTCAAAGTCTGTTGTGTGATTTACAATGACATGGGGGATATGTGTATATATGGGCTTGTCCATGCACGTTTTTTAAAGGCCTAAAAAAGACCCAGAAGAATGTATTGTGTACTGTTAGCAGCGGTCATCTTTAGGAAGACAAGGAGAAAGACGGTTGGAGGTGGTGGTTCTCCATATTCACTATTCAACACTGTGTATTGAAAAATTATTGAAGACATGATTTCATGAATTCTTGGCTCATTAGGAATGAGATTATGGGGAAAAAAGAACATGAGTCTCTAATTTGGAGCAAGTTTGTGATAAATTTCTACCTCTCCTCATCAATCTGGAGGCATCATGAGAAAGATGGAGCCCAGGTCTGGGTGTGACTACAGGTCCACCATTAGTAGGTGGTGTGTAGATGTACAGCCTCCTCTCCCATCATGGATTTTTTATAATGAGTGGAATAATATAACTCCAGCCTCTGGTGCCAGAGAGTCTGGTCGATGTTTCCACGAGGCACTGTGGCCCCCCTATGTGTCACCGTGCTGGCACGCACGCCTACATCTCAGTTCCTGACACAGGTCATCGCATCTGATCTTGTCCATGCAGGTTTTTCCCACTAATCTCTGAACTCTACAAAGGCAGGAAGGTAGGGGCTCTTTCTTACCTCTGTATCTGCAGAGCCTAACTGAGTGAGGACACATATTTACTGAGAAATGAGGAAAGAAGACCAAGTGAATATGTCAATGGATGATTACAAGAGTGAGCAAATAAATCAACAAGTGAATCAATAAAGCACTGAGGTCTATATGCTTAAAAGATTACTACACATTATTGGAAATCACCAGTTTTAAAAATAATAAACAAATTGATGACCATGATGCTGATAATGATGATGATATAACAACTATTAACATCCACTGAACACATACTGTGAGCCCAGAAATGTTCTAAAAGCTTTACATGGCTCGAATCATTCAATCATACCCACCTTTCCATGAAGAAAGTGATAATTTATAGATGAGAGAACCGAGACACAGAGAGGTTAAGTACATTGTTCAAGGTTTCTCAAGTGGCAGAGCCAGGCAGCCTGGCTTCAATATGGAAGTTGTCACCACTACGTCATGGTGCCTCTCAATTCACGTTATGTTTCTCAATGTCATCCCTCTGGGTAAGAATGGATGAGCGGGAATCTGGCCCAAGTAGATGAGCCAACGTCTGTCTTGACAACAGTTCCAAAGTTGTAGTTGAGCAGGACTAAGGTGACCCTCAAGATTCCTTGACCAAGTCAGTTCTTGAGGTGTGTGTCTCAGGTTTAACCCAGGCCCAGAGCTGCTGGGTTATCCAGTACCCTTCCTTCTGAGTGTGGGGCAAATGCTGTCCCTGACCAACAGGCATGGACAACACTCTCTCATTCATGTAGGGCCACGTGATTTCTTGGAGAACAGCAGAGAGTTCAACTGAACAAAGCAAATCTGTCATAAATCTTGCTAATTCAGGCTGGGTAGGGCATTAGTCATTAAGCACTGGTAAATGACCAATTTTCTATCACAGCTGTTTTGCAGCTACATGGGAAGGCAGAACACAGGTTTTCAGGCCCACTAGGAATAAAATTTGCAGTTAACTTTATTAATTCACTTTGCCATCAGACCCCCTTAATGACCAATTAGGACAGAGATCATTGGCAAATTCTGGTTCCTCCCTGGACAACCAAGGAGAAGCAATTGTCATTTGATTTCAGGGAATGACTTCTTCAACTCATGTAACTTCCATCCTTCTCCACAGTAACTCGGAAGCAAGAGGAGGGATTTCACAAGCTGCCTTTTTTCCCCTTAGGGCCAGGTATGCAATGACTGGGAAACATCAAGACAGCTTGTAGAAGGGAAAATACAGCAATCTGGAAAATGAAGACAGAAATGGATAAAATTACAGATATGCAGAATGTTAATTAAAAGGTTCCTATTTTGACCAGTATGTTACTCGATGGGAGAAAACAAAAGCGCTTTCTCTGAAGAATGGAATGAAATTATCCACACTGAGAAGGAAAACCTGCTTTATAGGTAGAGAACAAGGAGGCCACTAAACATGACCATACTTTCTGCTGTTCTCCCCTCTCCCCAGACATATCACTCGAGAGGTTGCTAATCAATTTGAGACCCATGTTGGGAGAAATGAGTTTTCTACCAAACTGAACTTATTCGGTAAAATTTGTTTTCTCATGAGATGAAATACTACACAGTGGTCAAAACCAGGTGAAGGAATTGGGCCAGTGTTTCCCAACTTGGGCAATTTATGCCCTCACAGGACATTTGGCGATGTCTGGAGATATTTTTGGTTGTCATACTGGGGAGGGTGGTGAGATGCCACTGACATCTAGTGAGTAGAGACTGAGGATGCTGTTATTGTCCCAAATGCATGGACAGCCCCATCACACACTCTCCCCTCCCTGCCCTCAACAAAGAAGGATCGTGTCCAAAATATCCATGGTGTGAAATAGAGAAAACTTGAATTAGACAAACCTAGATCATTCACCAGCTTCACCACTTATGAACTATCTGATTTGAGGTCACAGTCTTTAACCTTGCTAAGCCTCAGTTTTCTTACCCCCAAATTGTGGAGTGTTAGTGAATTTCCCACATTAGAAGCATTGTAAGGGATAGAGGAGATAATGAAAGTCAAGGGCTTAGGACACCTATAAATGCCCTGCACATAGGAGGTACTTTAAGAATATTTGTTAAATGAGATCTTGGAACTTCTCTCACTAAACTCCTGTAATTCCAGCACATAAAAAAGAAACTTGAAGTATCAAAAGGCTCTGAATTAGGGACAAAATCTTTCAGGTAATGTTATCCCCCAAGAACATCAGAAATCACCCCTTTATCTAGCTGGAATCTATGGCCAGAGGAACTCATTTTCTAAAAGTAATCTTTATCCATTTGATATTCTAACAGACTCTGGTGGCTGCTTCTATGAAGTTATGGGGCCAAGTGTTCACCAAAACTATCAGACATGTGGGCTGCAGCTCATCCAATGGTCCAACTCCTTACTTGAAGAATTCAAGCCTCTAATTGTTTGATCTGGGGTCCTGCTGTGTCTACGTGTCTTTTATATTAGAAAGAAAAGTTAACTTACAAGCAACCTGTGAAGATGTCTGATTCTTTGAGGAAGCTGAAGCATATCTGGGAAGGTTGTTCACTGCAATGTTATTTATTACAGAGGAAAAAATTGGAAACATCAGAAATTACCAAACAGTAGGGGACTGGTTAAATAAATCGTATTGGGGTAGCAATTAAAATCCCATTTTTGATTTTTTTTATTATATAGGCCACTATTCATTATATATTTATGAAACATATGTTAATTATGATCTGAATTTTTTAAAGATTATGCTTATAGAGATCTAGAAACATAAATAAAAGATATAAATAGACAATAGGATAGCTGAAAGGATAAAATAAAATAGATGAAAGAAAGATAAATAGACATAAAGAAGTGGGCAGCTAGATATACCAGTAGATATTTTTTGAGTGATGGGATAATGGGATATGTGTTTTATCCTTTAGCATTTTGGTATTTTTTAAATTTTCCATAAAATGAACACACATTACTTATATAATCAGAAAAAATGTTAAGGCATTACAATTATATTATTCCAAAATAGGCACACATCAACATGAAATTATAGCATATAAGTCTCTTCCTCTCTTTTTGGAGGAGCTTGGGATAAGGTAAGCAAGTCATTTCCAAGAAAGTAAGGAGGTGAGGAGGAAAGAGACAAAGTGGTGAAAAAATGAAGAAACAAGAAATAAAACCAAAGTGCTTAGAATCAGAATACTGGATCCTGGTCCTGGCTGCCCCAAGTATTGCTGTGTGGCCTTCAGCAAATGATTCCTCCACATCAAAATGAAGAACAGCATTTCTTCACTTTGTGTTTAAATTAGAATGAGGATTTGATAAACACCAAGATGACTGGAAAGGCTGCACAACAGTTAAATATACAATTATTAGGGCAGAAGTGCTGTTTCTTGAAAATGGTCCAATGAAAAAAAACCCCGAGTTTACAGAATGAGGCCTGGGTTCAAATTCTAGCTCTAGCTTTGTTAGTATTAGGACCTTGGCCAAGTCACTTAGCTACTGTAGGTTTCAGTTTACTTATTTAAAGACTATCATCACCATCTTACTGAGTGTTGTAAGTTCAAAGGCACAGTATATACAAAGAATCAATTTACTTTAAAAATATACCTTAAATTTTTACTTTTAGGCCAGAGATGTTATTTCTGAAATGAGGATACATGATGGCTATGAATAACATGCATGTTGAGAATCATCAGAATAAAAAAAAAACAATATATCATAGATGTATGAATATATATAATAAAATGTTATATAAATGTACAAAACCTCTTGATCAAATAATAAATCTAAAAATGTTTTAGCACAAAGGTCTTGTGGAGATGCTGTGCTGATTACATGTTGTGTATAGAAAGTTTTGTTTTTTTTTTTAATTAAAATTAGGGCAGGTTTTTTGAGATGTACACAGATAACTGCATGAGCAGCTATATGACATACTTGAAATCTGGATGGTCTCTGAAAGGCTGGGCCACAGAGTGGGTAGGTATGGACCACACAAGGTGGGCTTTGTTCAAATGCCAAAAAGAGAAATACAACAGGCAAAATGTTATGGAGAAACCAAAATAAAATTTGAATTTGTGATAATCACATAAAGTCATGAATATAGAGATAGGAAAATAATAGTGGCTTGATTCCTGTGTTTTCTGGCCTCCCAGCAGAAAATACAGCTCCTCCCTTCCATGGGTGGGCAATTAGGCTGTGCCCACAAATACTTTTCAAGCTCAGTGACAATGTGAATATAAACTATGTATCCTACTTGCTGGAAACCAAGGTGTAAAATAGGTCACAGACATTTTAAATGTTCCTATTGCATGTCGTGAGACTCGAGGTCACCAGGCACTCCTTTCTTAGGAAAATCTCCAGAATCTTCTGGGTGTCTTTCATGCTGGAAGGTCCTTCTGGAGGCTTTTTTTCTCATTGTTGGGCTTGGCTACCAGAAGTGCCCCTTGAGGCTGGAGGCATCTCCACCACCTCCCAAGCTAGCTCTTCCAGAGCCCCCAGTCGGCCACACTTGAGCCACACTTGAGCCATCAGGGTGGCCCATTGGACCAGGCACCCTGGTTCTTCAAGCTAAGAAATAGAACAGTCTTTCCCATGGGAGCTGCCTCTGCATGAGACCCCCGCACCCACATCAGCCTCGCTCCCAGGAGAGCTGTGTCTGGGCAGGTTTGGGTATTTACCTCTTTGTAGACAATGACCTACATTTTCCTTTGAATGGCAGACTCTCTACAGGGAGTGGGCCACTTCTGTCTCTCTTGATAACCAGGGAGTGGGCCACTGCTCTCTCTCTTGATATCCTATGGTGTTTCTACTCAGAAATCTCATCAACCTTCTCTTCCAACCTTCTCTTGGTCAGAGCCTCCCTGGGTTGCCTAAGTTGTCCCAAGAGCTGCACTAAGTCAATCCCTCGATCTGTAGTCACCTTGCTCCACTTGCATTCCCAACTCCCACCCCCCACCCTGGCACACTTCTCTGTGGATGTTCTCTTCCAAGCTGACGACCTTCGCACTCACCCCCAAGGATGTCTTATCCATTCCTTCCCTTACTCATGGCCCCAGATCCAGCTCAAATCTTTCCTCCTCCAAAAAGCATTTCTAATGTGGAATAAGCTGAGTTCTTTCTTTCCCATAATCCCTCCAGCACAAATTATCTCCAACAATTCTTCTATCATTTTTTGTGGATGTGGACTTTTTTTTTTTTATTGAAGTGTAGTTGATTTACAACATTGTGCCCATCTCTGCTGTAGAGCAAAGTGACTCAGTTATATGCATAGAGACACTTGTTTTTATATTCTTTTCCATTATGGTTTATCTCAGGATATTCAATATAGTTCCCTGTGCTATACAGTAGGACCTTGTTATTTATCCATTCTAAATGTAATAGTTTGCTTCCACCAACACCAAACTCCAAGACCATCCCTCTAGCTCCCCACCCCCTTGGCAACCACAAGTCTGTTCTCTATGTTTATGAGTCTGTTTCTGTTTTGTAGATGGGTTCATTTGTGCCATATTTTAGATTCTACATATAAGTGATATCACATGATATTTGTCTTTATCTTTCTGACTTACTCCACTTAGTATGATGATCTCTAGTTGCATCCATGTTGCTGCAAATGGCATTCTTTCGTTCTTTTTTATGGCTGAGTAATATTCCATTGCATACATGTACCACATCTTCTTTATCCATTCATCTGTTGAGGGACATCTAGGTTGTTTCCATGTTTTGGCTATTGTGAAGAGTGCTGTTATGAACATAGGGGTGCATGTATCTTTTTGAATTATAGTTTTGTCTGAATATATTCCCAGGAGTGGAACTGCTAGATCATATGGTAGCTCTATTTTTAGTTTTCTGAGGAACCTCCGTACTGTCTTCTGTAGTAGCTGTACTGACTCACATTCCCACACACAGTGTAGGAAGGTTCCCTTTTCTCCACAGCAGATGTGGATATTTTTAAATCACAGGTTCAGGTAGGCAGAAATATGACTTTATTTTTTTCTATAATTTATCTTAATATCGATTTGGGGCTCACATTTCAACCTATCACAGAAAAGTAAACCTTACCAATTCAAGGAAAATTCAGTCACTTCCAATTTCTCATCTCAGTCTGTCAGTAAATTCAGACTGTTTTTCCTTTCCTTTCTTCTCACCTTCATCCTGGGCTGGTAGCATTCCTGGTAGGCTCATGTTTTACATGACATCAGGAGGAAGCCTGTCCTGTTCAGGTCAGACTGTGCCCTCTTCTGGTGCCCTCCTAATGGAGACTAGTCCCTGCTGGTCTTCACTCATTGGCCTTTAGACCTCCTGCATCCCTTTCTATGTCCATTGAGCAATCATGATCTCTGCTTTGGGAGACGTGTAGTCCATGTCAAAAGAAGAAATGCCTTTCCATTGGCTCTCATCTCCACTGGCAAAGAATAAAGGCTTAGGACATGTTGGAAAATCTGTGATGCTCTCCCGCATGCCATGCTGAGTGTGTCTGTGAGGTTTTCCTGCTCAGTTCCAGGCTGGATGGGGAACTCTACTGAGTGCCTAGGCTAGGTTCTGTAAAAGCAAGACATAGCTTCCTCTGCTTTCGGATCCCGCACACTGAGGGAGGTTCTATGACCAACCTCCCAACTATCCCCTTTCTAGGATGGAATCTGGAGAGAGCAGAGGGAAAAGGAAACCACACTCAGTCTAATTCTTGCCTGTAGCCAACTCTTTGGAGGAAATATGACTAGGACAAGTCCATGAAGAATCTAGCTCCCCTTCCCTGGGATACAGGTGGGATATGGAAGAGAAAAAGGACCCATTAAGTACACATTCTATGAAATCCTATCATTTGCAGGTAAATTGGATGCTAATTCCTTCAAATTTTGGCTCCTGGTAATCAAAACTAAATTTTGAAGCTCAAAGCTAAGATATGATTAATGTCTTTCCTCTGACTTTCTCTAATAAAGCTCCTGCTGGTAGGAGCAGGGAAAAATATGGGAAGAAGCAATTTTATTTTATTTCTTTATTTTTAAAAAGTTTAACAGCTTTATTGAGGTTTCATTTACATGCCATAAGATTCATTACTTTCAAGTATGAAACAATCAATGATTTGTAGTAAATTTATAAAGTCGTGCAATCATCCCACGATACAATTTTAGAATATTCCCGATACCCCAAGAATCTCTCTCATTGCCACTGTAGTCACTCCCCATATCCCCACCCCCAGTCCGGCAACCACTAATCTGCATTCTGTCTCTATAGATTTATGGGAAGAAGCAATTTTAAAGCATATAATTTAATTTCAGATACTAACTCGCAATGCTTTTGCATATATTATACTGCCATTTTTTTTGTATGTGGTACAATGGTCTCCCAGGAGAGGAGTTAGGGACCATCCTACTCCCCTTGAAACAGTGAGTTCTGATGGAAAGAACTTGGGGGTGAGTCCAACCAAAGCACAAGCTTCAGTTCAATCTCAACATTTGTGAGTCTGTCACTGTGGGCATTGGGACAAGGATACCTATTTTAAATCTAAAAACAAGCCATTCAGCTTTTCTTTTTAAATTAATTTCTCAGTAATATGTACCGTAAGTATAGTAACAGGTGTCCTATGAATATGGTAAAATGTATACTCATTAACTCTATGTAAATTTGATTGTATTTTTTTAAGTCTCATGCTACCCAATCCCTAATCACCATGTAACTTTTTTTTTTTTTTTTTTTTCCGGTCCACGGGCCTCTCACTGTTGTGGCCTCTGCCATTGCGGAGCACAGGCTCCGGACGCGCAGGCTCAGCGGCCGTGGCTCACGGGCCCAGCCGCTCCGCGGCATGTGGGATCTTCCCGGACCGGGGCACGAACCCGTGTCCCCTGCATCGGCAGGCGGACTCCCAACCACTGCGGCACCAGGGAAGCCCACCATGTAATTCTTGGCCCTTCCTGAAGGTGAACCATCACCCCAGTATTAACAAGGGATGAAGGTCAAGGAAGAGGTGAGGATTTCTGTTACATACATTACTTCGTAACACCATTTTATTAATAATAATTTAAAGTGATTTTACCATAAATAATGAAATACATGTACATATTAAAATGCCCATTAGAGTCAAAGCAGCCTTATCTTCACAAACACATCCACTATGATCGCTTTTACTTACATTACAGATAAATGATCAAATAATAGTGACTAATTTTTTTCATTCTCTATCTAAACTTTTTTTTACTGATGTTTAATTTTATGGTATTTTGTGTAACATTAGTATCTTAAATTGTTTTTCTAATAACTATAGAATGAGCATTAATATTAATACTACAGAATGAGCATATTATAACGTGGATTTAAACTAGTAATAAACTTTATAATTAATTGGCCCTGTTCTTCCTCTAGGAATTGAGCTAATGAAGCATGTTTGCTTAACAATAATAACTACTAGCTTGCATCGGCTTAACCGGATTCATTACAAATACATCTACAATTGCACTGAACTCTGACCACAACCTTGAAGGACCAATATGATTATTCCTGCTGTACTTAACAAAAATTGGAAACTCAGTCAATTTAAAGTACTTAGCCCAAATCCCACAGGTCATACATTGTGGAAACAAGATTTGAACCCATATATGTTATTTTTCTGCTTTTTCTACAACTGATTGTTCTCCCTAATTAAATCCATACATCTGAGTTGGACAGGACAGTTGTTTTTCTTATTGTGAAGTCTAATCTGTTTCTTGCGTTTTTCCTAAGTTCTTCCCTCACCTTGTTAAGGAGAATATGAAGGCTTCGGACTCCTCATGCATCTCTCTGATGTAAAGTGAGACCTTTTCCTTCATCTTTTCTAAAATGACAGCATCCTAACCAGTGCTTGTATATGATTATACTGAAAGAGATCATCGCAGCTTCCTGACAGTGTGAAAAGCAATTTCACATAAGCCTGCTTCAGAGCTGCATGCTCCATCCATTAGCCAGCCAGAGAGAGAGAAAGAGAGAGAACTACAAACACCCCCTGCTGTATAGACCATTGTAATTAGAAACAAAAAGGATGATGCCATTCATTTCAAATCTTGTGAGGAAGTCAGCTTTCCCTGGAAAACCTGTTTGCAAATGGTGCCATGCTTCTGCACTTTCCCACTTTGTGAGTTTTCCGCATCTGCTATTTAAATATAACAGCACATATGGTACCATCGTTCTGCAAAGTAACAAATGAGAAGATGAAGAAACCATTACCCTCCCTGTTCCCCCCGCCCAGCCCTCCCCACTGCCTTGTTGAGGATCTAGAGTGCAGGGACCTGGGTGAGGGCCACCCTACACCCCCCTTCCTTCTCTTATGTCACCTGTCCCCGTGTTTCAAGTTCTTTCCCACCCGATTGTCCACATCCCATTCATTGGGGTTTTAGTGGGACCCAAGTGGCATATTTCTAAGTGTGCTATTAACAGAGATATTTTATAATGGATGGAACCTTCCTAACTGGTCTAATTTGGTCTGTTTAAGAAAAAGCTGTTCAAGTTTCATTTGGTGACAGAAATTGGAGCAATAAAAAACCTCTTAGGTCACCTCCTCCATCCCTCTGCCAGCACCTCCTGTATATCATCTAAGAGACTTTTTAAATGGAACAAATGGCGAGCCACTACTTCCCAGGGAAACCATTCCATGGTTAATAAAATGCCACCAGTAAAAACTCTCAGTTGAAGGGATTTCTCCATAAAAATGGCCTTTCCTCACTGTGCATGTGTCTGGCACCCTCCCCAGCTGCAGGGCTGAGCTTAGAGCTGGACCAAGCAGGACCTGGGGAAGAAAGTAGTCTCGACTGCCTTCAGCTCTGTGAGGTGCTCTGATGCTCAGGACCCAGGATGTGGGCTAGGGATGCAGCAGAGGCTGAGGGTGGAATCAGGCTCTCACAGGACCCTTCAGAGAAACCAGATCAATTTCCCCAAAAGTTAGTGCTGGAACAAAGGGTCTGGCACCACTCTGAGATCTTGCTCCCAATGTGTGATCTGGGGCCAGAGGCAGGGGCATTGCCAGAGAGCCTGAGAGAAATTCAGACTTGCAGGTCCCAACAGACCTGCATTTTTACAAGGTCTCCAGGTCTTTCCTGGGCATGTCAGCATTGGAGAAGTGCATCAAACCCTGGTTCTCAAAACGGATTCAGGGGAATCACTTGGGGAGCTTAAAAAAAATTGTATGCCCGGATACGGACTCCAGAAGTTCTCATTTGTTTGGTCTGGGATGTGGCCATGCATGTGGATTTTTCAGACCTCTAATGTTCAGCAAGGTATGAGAACTGATGCTCTAAGGCACACTGTCAGCCTCGGGGTCTCCTGGAACCCTGTCACACTCACGACGTCACCCTCACCACCTCCTTACAGCTCATACTGACTCTGCCACTTAGTTACCCCTGGGTGTGCGTCACCTGCAGCCCCCAGCTTTGCCCACGTTGTACAACAAAGCACAGTGAGGAAGACCTCAGGCTCTACTCCAGCTCTGCCTCTATAGCTCTGCACTTTAAGGTTCAGCTTATCTTTAAGATGAGGTTAATAAAGCACCTGCCTCTTAATAAGAGATGCTGAGATGGTGAGCTGAACAAGCCCTTTCATCCCTCTCTAAAGAACCATTGAATTAACACTAAAGAAATTTCCATGGAACCAAAATTGTCTCCAAAATGAGGAAGTGGCAGGAGTTGGCTGTCAGCCAGTACAGATGTCAACCAACTTCTGAAAGATGGAAAATGGCTGGAAGTTTGTTGGCAACTGAACCAGCAGGGAAAGCTAGGTCCAAAGACAGGGAGCGGGGCAAGACCCTGTCTTCCCAAGATCACCCCCAGAAGGTTCTGTGCTGGGAACACACAGATCCAGGAGGTGGGGGTCAAGGTGGAGCCGGAACTGCTGTCATGAACCATCAGCCACTCTCCTATTCAGAACCAGTGCCCCCTCCCCCCGACCCAAGCCTGCCCACGGAGAGGCTGCCAACTGGCTCTCCATGGCCTCCCATTCCCCATAGATGATCCATCAGTCTGGTTTCCTCATCCCGTGCATGCATCTACTGTTGAACTTGTCATGCAATTCTGGGATATTTATCTGTCTCTAGACCAAGAACCCCTGGAGTGCAAGTGCCAGGTCTTTGTCATCTTACTAAACCCATAATCTGCTTTGTTGAAGAAAAGTGATTTTTTCTAATTTGCTTTCATTGCAGTCCATAGGCTGGAAGCTTCTCTCTTGCCCAGCATATGATAACAGACATACTTGGGGCTGATTTTCCTCAATATATCTAGCCCCCATGTTCTATTGCCAGCCCCACTACCCACATCTGTCACCCTCTTCCAGAAACCCTACTTTCTAGTTATGCCAAATATAAAAGCTCAAGATAAAGGCATATTTTACAAAGGGCCAAAAGTTGCATAATGGAATACCTGGCTGGTCATCTCTCAGCTAGAAATACTACATAGCATTTCCTCAGTGAGTTATTCTCTGTCCTTAGTATGCACCTGAGTCTTACCTCTTTAGGAATCTTAATTTATCATTCAAATAAAGGTTCACTTTTTGTGACAGTCTCCCATTAACCAGCTAGCAAAACTGATTTATAAACCAGACACCAGTTTATGGTAGATCCACCCACATTTTATGTGCCAATTCTGCCTCTAGGTGTGTTAATGTAGACAATTAAAGCATTCTCTTCATTAAGGCTAAGATTTGAAAATTTAAAAGCTATTCTGATGAGCAAAGTACTCTTTCCTCTGGGTCTCTCCTGACCTTGCTCATTTCACTGGGAGAGCTAAATTCCACTGCCAGCTCTGTGCGGGAAGAAACACCTTGATGTAGCTCTCAAGAACCAAATAAATTGCTCTACATTGTATGTCCCTTTCTGGCCTTTACACTCATTGTTTCTCTACTGGAATGCTTTTTCCAGACTCACCTACTTGACATATATTTACTCTTGCTTTAGGACCCAACCCAAATGATACTCTTGTCATAAGCTTTTCTTGAATCCCATAGGCAGCTCTTTTGAACGCCCTTTACATGTTGCTCATATTCCTATGAAAAAACTCATTCTGTGCAAGGTAACATAGAACATTAAGTTCTAGGGCTATAGAGACAGATACAGCATCACCTCTGCTCTTGAAGAACCAAATATTAGTGGAAGAGACAGGAATTTAAACAAAATGATTTTATGATTTAATCCAGCTTTAGTCTCTGGAAAGGGTTGTAATAAGGAAAGCCCATTTTGGGTCCAGTTATAACTATGTAAGTCAGAGTACTTAGTTGTGAGCCAGAGAAACTGAGTTTGGCTGAGTTAAGCATAAAGGGATTGTGTTAAAATTTTGTAGACGGACTTGCAAGAAGCACAGAGAGGACTTGAACACTAGACTTAAAGGCAGATCACCGGGAGTAATGCTCCCAAATCGCAGCGTGAACTGGCCTTGTTCCCGGTGAATTTGAGGTTCTTGATGTCTCATTGCAGAAAGAATTCGGTGAGAGACAAAGTGATAGGTAAGAAGTGGATTTATTTAGAGAAAAACACACTCCACAGAGTGTGAGCCATCTCAGAAGGTGAGAGAGCCTTGAAATATGGCGTAGTTAGTTTTTGTGGGCTGGATAATTTCATAGGCTAATGAGTGGGAGGATTATTCCAATTATTTCAGGGAAGGGGTAGGGATTTCCAAGATTTGGGCCACCACCCACTTTTTGACCTTTTATGGTTGGCCTCAGTACTGTTGTGGTGCTGGTGGATGTGTCATTTAGCATACTAATATATTACAGTGAGAGTATAATGAGGTTCAAGGTCTACTAGAAGGCAAATCTTCCCTCGTCTTGGGCTCAGTTGGTTCCAACCAGTCTTTGTTATGTACTATGGCTATGTCATTCTCTTAAAGGTTGTGCCTGTGCCCCTTCCCACCAGTTTCAGTCTGCCGGGAACAGCCCTGATGCTGCTGCCCAGTGGTAGGTTCTGCATCTTGCACTCTCGATGCCACCCAACGGGGTCCTGGGTACTGCTGTTAGCATCACTTCCAGTATGCAATGAGGATGCCACACTGTGGATTCTCTGCCATCGCTGCCTCACTGAGTGTTTACACCGTGGCAGGTTTGTCTGATGGCAGGTCCCATGTCTGCACCCAAGCTGCAAGGGAGGCCAGCACAAAAAGAACCTGATGTGGGAAGCTTCTGCTCTGGGAGGTAGGTTCTACAACTCATCAAGGCTCACAGGGCCCTGTGAAAATAACAAAGATCTCCAAAGACAGGAGAGATGCTCAGATGCTGAGCAGTCAAATAAACAAGCGGTGTCCATTACGGTAAACACCTTGTTAAAGAAGCAGGACTGTTGGGGGAAGCTCATAACAATGGTGTAAGCCAATGTCCACTGAAGAGCAATGGCATAGGTCAACGTCCAGCGAAGAGCGATCCCTTTGATGCGGTGGAGGAGGTGAGCAGGGAGAAGTGTGAGGGCTTATCTTCCTCCTTCTCCTAAAGGGCTGTAGATAGAAACACACATGGAATTAAGTGTAGGATGGAGAGGAGCCCAGGAAAGTGTTTAGTTTAACTGACTCATCTTGTATATTATACTGGGATCTTGAAAGGCTAAGAGTCTTACCCAGAGCACATAGCTGGGTGGGAATCAAGCTCAAACTAGTACTGAAATATCCAGTTCTCTTTTCAGTTATCTTTCTACTAATTAGGGTTTTTTTACAATGTAGATTTCTATGCAGGTTGGCCTGTGGTGGGTGAAAATGAAGTCAACTAAGTCTGGTCCATAATAACGACATCTAACTATCAGACCCTAAAATGCATAATTAAATATTTCCCAGGAAATATCCCAAGTCCTCCACACAATCATTTTTACAAGACTGGACACACTAGCTTAAGGAAATTTCACTGCCCATAATGCAGGTTTAGGACTTCAACGATTTTGATTTGCTCTGGTCCAACAGGATAAATCTTCGCACTTTCACTGGTTGACGAGTACAGTTAAGTGTTCATTCTGGTTGAGGGTGAGACATAAAAAGCATGTTTGGGAGAGATTTCTAGCAATGTGCACTCCACGCATACTGTTTGGGTGATAGCTCGTGCATCCGAAGGCCACATTAGTCATTCAGGTTTCAGTCTCTCCTTCTGGGCTCTTTAAAATCCAAGCTGTGAGACAGCAGTTGAAGCTTTATGTTTGGCCACTGCAGCCAAGACCACACAATGGAGCAGGCATGCCTGCAAAATGTGGGACAGCCTGCCGTGGGCACAGGCTGGGGGTCTGCTAAGAGGGGATGCTCAGGAGCCCATAACTCCTGTAATTTTACAAGACGTTGCGCCTGGAAAAGAGACCCCTCTTAGTAATTCAGGGCCAAATGGGAGGGGATTAAGAAGAAAGAAGCAAATGGTTTCCAATGGCTTGAAGCCAAAATGCGAGGCAAGTTTTTCCCCATCACTGAAAAAGGGCAGAAAGTGCCAACATTGAGGCAAGTGTCTCCAAGTCTTGAAAACCATCCCATTACACTGTGATGTCCCATAGGGACCTCACTTGGAACTGTCCCAACGCTGAACTTCCCACCTTCCCTCCAAATCTGGTCCTTCTCGAGGATTCTTCCTCCATTGCTGGTATCACTTCCTACCCAATCACCTATGCTAGTGTACGGTGAAGGCTAAAAATGTTGCTATTTCAGACTGATGGAATCACTGATCGTGGCCATTTCTGACTCCTAGAGTAGGGACCGATTTTCTTCCTTGGAGTCCATAATCCTTTTACTTAGCAAAATACCTTAACTGACTTCTTTTGAATTGGAAGTTGAAACCTCTAAGACTTGGTCTGGAAAAGAAAAGGTGAATTACTCAACATTACAAAATAAAAGGATTAAAGTATGCCTGAGCATCCTAAGAGGGTAAGATGTCCCAGAAAGGAAAAGTAAAGAGGAAGCAGGGGACATGTAATGAGTCATGGAATACATTTTGTAGATAATGGTTAGATCAGCAAATTGTCGTGAACAACCATCAGAAATATTGTGCCTACAGCCCTGCACAATTCTGAGAGAAAGCAGAATCTGAACAGGAACAGAGGGCAGACACAAAGATGGTCCCTGGGCATCAAGGCCACACCTTCCAGGGGGAAAGCTGTCCAAATGGTCCACACAGGTAAAAGCTGTGTTAGGTGAATGTGGCAAACAGAAGTCATTCTAAGCAGGTGGCTAATCTAACAGAGGGCACTGGAGAACCACAGGGTCGGTGGAAGACTTCTGAGTGACAGCTTGTCAAGGTCAAAAGCAACATCAGATTCTGATCAGGGCTTCCATATCCTGCTGTCAGAGTTTCTACATGAGGGAATAGCCACCAGACATCCTTTTTGCTTCATCTTTCTCTTCTTTAAAGTCTGTGCTCCATCCAGATGGCCCTGGCATGTGCAGATATAGTTGAACATTTTCTTGGGAAGAGTGGAAGCTATTGAATCCTTCTCAGAAAAGCTCCATGGGTAGAGAATAGGGATAGAAATGGAATGCTATTCAGAGAATGCTGCAAAACTTTAAGAAATTTCTGGGCCCCTGGACCATGTTATTTCCTAGTGCTGTAGTTTAATTTTCAAAAAGTTAAAGAAAACACAACTCTCCTACAAATATAAACATGTCAGAAATTTTTTCTGCCCATTAATTAATGAGGAAGCCACTGCGATATTAATACTGGTTCAAATGAGAATTTGAAGAGCTAAATATTTATAAATATAAATTTATATTATTAAAAGGCTGTTAGAAAAAGATTGCTAGGTTACCTACTTAACTGATTGATATTCTATAAGATCACACCATAGATGTCATACGGTCACACATACCATAATCTTTGGAGCTAAACTTTCCCATTGGGTAGAAATTATTTGCATCTCTGCTGTAGAAAAATCTACATGTTAACCTCTGCCCCTATAGATCTGTAAAATAACCCAGTCACCAGGAAGTCAATCAAAGGTGAAAACCCAGCACTGCACTGAGAAAACATCTTGCAATCTTTTTTGCTTATTTCCAAATTTCAGATAATTTTTCTCACACTAGAAAGCTCTCAGATATCTCCTTTTAAGATTTGCAGACAGAATTATTTTAGTATGAACTACCCTATTAATTTCACATAATACTTTAAGGTAAGAATAAGATGTGGAAACAAATGCCCCAGTGAATGAGGCTCCAAGAAGGACCTGGACAGCACCAGTTAAAAGGACAGATTCCTCAGTGCCACGTGTATGAAGAGGTATTTCTTCCCCTCTTGACATAGATGGCAAGATTTCTTGGAGCACAAACTCCTACAGGAATGCTTTTATTTTATTTTATTTTTTTGCTAGTCTCCTAGTGGATGAAGGGTTAAATGGATCTTTTTTTTCCATATGGGACGTATACACTAAACTACCCATCTAGGGGAAATTGCCTGATTCATGTTTGTTTTTTCTGAGCTTGCCCAAAGGAATTGGGTCATCTATCACTGAAAAGAAAGAAATTTTTGGGCTCTAAAATGCTGGCCTCCTTTTTTAAAATACCTTTAATACCTTACCCTCCAGAAGAGAAGGGTTTTCTCGGACACGGGTCTCAGCGTAAGCTCTTATTTCAGAAGATTATTTTACCAGTTACCTTTTTAGTTAATCCTTCACTGAAAGCTTGGGTAGACCCATTGATGTTTGTATGAAATGGTGATGCAGGAAGAATTATTTTGCAGGATAATAAGTGTCCTCTGGAGTGCTGAAACGTCTCTAGACCAGCCTCGAGGCAGATTCACCAGCCCCCAGCCTCAGTGGCAAATCTACTTTCTTCACCACTAAGAGTCTTGCCCCTGTGAGAAACAAAGGGATCCCCGGGGTCAAATCCACCCACCGGATCCACAATTTCTTACACCTCTGCTCCTTTGCCAGATCTGCAATAAACAGACATGAGACCACAGCCCAACTCTGTGGTCTAGGCAGGCTCACCCAACAATCTGAACTTTTTCAGACTCTAGGACTTTTCCTGCTCTAGGAATGGGAAGAACTGAACACATCCGCCAAATATCTTTATAGCCAGAATTTTTAGTATAACAAAAAGATTTCCAAGTCCTAGTCACATTTAGATCAAGGCACATTAACATAACAGATTTCTAGGTCTAACTCAAGAATTTTGATGATCTATTACAGTTTGTCATAATGGGATTTGGCCTTTACCATAATTGAGGGCAAGAAACACAGAACTGGAGGCTTAAGTCCAAAATTGTTGTGTAGAGGAAGCTCTCTTCAATCATTTTATAGAATGCGTTGATTGCTGGAAATATCATCTTACTCATTCCATGTGTTTCTAGATTTCAGTTTTCTAAGTGCCATAAGCCTACCTAATTTTACCACGGGGCATCTGTAGATATATTTCTAACATAGAACAAAAACTTCAATAAATCTACCCAGTTAGCTGGAGATGCCATTATAGCTTCAGGGTTCTTTTTTTTTTTTTTTTCTTTCTTTCTTTCTTTCTTTCTTTTTCTAAGCAAGTTAATAATATTTAAACTGTTTAAATGACCCTTTTCCTGTTTCCAAGCAGAAATTCAGATCTTATTTGTGTATAATCTTAAAATGCTGGCAAATAATGCCTCGGCCTGGCATATTCTAAATCCTCCACTTAAGTGGAAACTGATACCTTAACGTCATAAATCTTCTGCCAGGGAGACCGGCTTCAGCAAATCCAGGAGCCCTAACGATGCCCTTACTCAGAAGGCAGTACCTTGGTCAGGGCAGAAAGACGTGAGAAGTCAAATGAATTCAGTCTCCGGAGTGAAATGTAAAGGGCACCGAGGAAAAGAACAGGCCCGGAGTCCCCCATCAAGGATTACCAGAGCAGTTCTGTGACCATTTTAAACATTTCTCACATACTTTTAGCTTTGGGGAAACACATCCCTTCTCTTTTATATTCACATCTGTTTCCCATGTTAGAATATAAACATCTTCAAGGAACATACAGAAATCGTTTCTATACATCCATACATTTGAGATACACATTCAGATGGGCTTCCTGGGAAGACGGTGTGAGGAATGTACAACACAAGTCTTTCTCTTGCAATGTGGGCACAAAGTAACATTAAACACACTATCACTTTTGTCCCCAAAACAGAAACACATGAGGGTGGGAGGATAGCTTTAGAATGTGTTCTTCATTTGGGGTTTCTCTTCTCTGGCCATCCCTTACGTACACTCACGTGCACATATACGTGGGCTGCGTGTCTAAATCTGCAAAGATGTGGCGCAGGGCTGGGTGGAGAGCTCAGGGTGAGTCTCCGGAGGGCAGGGAAGGGGCTGGGGGATTGCAGTTGTCTATGAGATCCATGTGACCCTCCCAGACATGGGGGAGGAATCTGATCTTGCCTAAGGTGGCCAGGACCCATGGGACCCTGACTTTGGTGCAGATCATCAAGGAGGGAGGCAGCATGAAGACGCCTAGAGGATCTGGGAGATGTTGTGACTATGAATGAGAAAAAAAGACCGTGGCTTGGAGAGGAAGAACGTGTCTTTCACACACTGTGAGCAAATCTGAGTGATCCAGCCATGGCTGGAGGTGGGCAGAGAGATGTGAAAGGCTAGCAGGACACTGTGGAACTGGGGTGGGTGGTGGGATACTCACACAGGCTGTGACAGGAGGATATAGATGGGAAGCTCACAGATGCTGTGTAAACCTCAAACCCTATGAAGAAGGATGTCACCTGGTCCAGACATACGGTGGGACATTCCCCCATGAAAAAGAAGGACATTCTGCCGTTTTCAGCAACGTGGAAGGAACTTGGGGGCATTACGCTCAGTGAAATAAGACAGAGAAAGACAAGTATCACACGGTAACACTTATAGGTGAAATCTTAAAAAAAAAAGTCAAACTCATAGAAACAGAGAGTAGAAAAGTGGTTGCCGGGGGCTGGAGGGTGAGGACACTAGGGAGAGGTTGGCAAAAGTGTACACACTTTCAACTGTAAGATGAATAAGTTCTGAAGATCTATGTAAAACATGGTGACTCTATGATCTAGCAGCCCCACTCCTGGGCATACACCCAGACAAAACTATAATTCAAAAAGGTACATGCATCACTATGTTCATAGCACAGCTATTCACAATAGCCAGGACATGAAAGCAACCTAAATGTCCATCAACAGATGAATGGATAAAGAAGATGTGGTGCATATATACAGTGGAATACGACTCAGCCATAAAAAAGAATGAAATAATGCCATTTCAGCAACATGGGTGCAACTAGAGATTATCATGCTAAGTGAAGTAAGTCAGAAAGAGAAAGAAAAATACCATATGATATCATTTGTATGCAGAATCTAAATTATGACACAAATGAACCTATCTACGAAAAAAACAGGCTCACAGACATAGAGAACAGACTTGTGGTTGCCAAGGAAGAGGGGACCTGGGGGAAGGGATGGAGTAAGAGTTTGGGATTAGCAGGTGCAAACTATTATATATAGAATGACTAAACAGCAAGTTCCTACTGAATAGCACAGGGAAGTCTATTCAATACCCTGAGATAAACCAAATAGAAAAGAATATGAAAAAGAGTGTATGTATAACTGAGTCACTTTGCTGTACAGCAAAAATTAACATAACCTTGTAAATCAAATATACTTCAATTAAAAAAAGAAAAAAGAACACGGTGACTAGTTAATAACATTGTATTGTAATTGAAATTTGCTAAGAGACTAGAACTTAAATGCTTCTCACCAAAGGAAAAAAAAGGAAAAGAAAACAAAAGAAAGATAAATATGTGAGGTGATGGGTGTGTTCACTAACTAGATGGGGGGATCCTTTCCCAATGTATACATGTGTCATCACAATGTACACATACGTCATCACAATGTGTGCTTTAAATATCTTGCAATTCTATTTGTCAATTACACCTCAATGAAGCTGGAGAAAAGTGTAATAATAATATTTTTAATAAAGAAAGAAAGACGTCACCAAGATTTCAGTGACTGGTGAGGAATGTCTTGTTCTTACACAACTTCAGAACCAACCTGAAGAAAAATTGAGGAGAGGGTGGTCCTGCCCGCTCCTCTCACTTTCCTTCAGATACTCCTGATCTCCCCTCCTTTCCTGTCCTCTTCCCTCCCCAGCCAAACCTGCTCAGTCCTTTATATCTAGGGTGGTGACATGATATATTGATATATGATTTATTGTCCACATGATGTGTGATTGATTGTCCAAATCGGGACACTTTGGGAGCATAAGGTGGGAACTATTAACAGTCATACAGGTGTAAACTGGCACTCTCCCAGGCAAGTGTGTGGACCTCCGATTTTTACTTCAACGTGAGTCTAAGTTAGTATTTTAGTCTTTCACTGGGGTGTTCCTTTTGTAGATTTTCTCTCATATTAGTGTGGTTTTAAGAACTAGAGACAGATGTAAAGATATTTTAGGTGGCAGAGAAATGTCCCTCTATTCCTTAGGAAACAATAAAGCAGTTCTCTGGCTCTGTCATATATTTATTGTATGATTTGTAGAACTTCCTGTAAGCCCTCTGTAGCTCCATTTCCCCATGGGCATAGTGAGGCAATAGTACTAGATAATACAAGAAGAGTCTGAAGATTTCATGAGCAAAGTCATTGCAAAGGGCTTTGCCAAATGTAAAGTGCTTCCTATTGTCTTCATTACTGTCACTGTCCTCACCCTCATCACCACTTTCTATTCTAAGGAAGGCTAAGGGCACTCTGAAACTACAAGATGAATTCTGGATCTCCATTCGTATTTATGTTGTAAGTGGCTTCAGACTACTACGTAACCCTCCAGGATGTCACGTGGGCAAAGAGTAACAGGGAAATGTAAGCTAAGAAGGGCGTGACCTCCCAGGGTACCCTGACTCATGGGTGATGCCCACAACCCACTGTTGATGAGGCAGGAGTGACATGTAAAATCCATTTTCTTGATTTCATATGTTCAGTGCTCCAAAATCAAACCCTGGGCAACAGATTGTGGGAGTGGTAGTTTAAATAACTTATATGAAAATGTATTTAACATCTCACATTTCAAAATAGGACATGATGAGGTTGAAAGTGAGCAATTTATTCTCAACTATAGAAAAAGTCAGAGACTTTCAGGAAAGGGTCCTGGGAACGAACACTGCAGGAGGAAGTTTATTCTGAGGATCTAAAGTCGACTGAGGGCTCTATGACCAAGAAGTCTCCTCACACTTCTGGGTGTGAAGACTCAGCGGGCTGAGTTAGATCTTCTGGAATGTTCCTTCTAACACTACAGCATCTTGTGATTATTCAAGAAAGGAAACACAATTAAAAGTTGAGCAAAACACAGTTTATCATTGCATTTACCGTCTGCTCCCCGAGTGACTGAGAAGGAAGGAGAGCCTCTCAATCGTGCACTCCTCTTTCATGTCTTAATGATGATAATGTGACGATGATTATGTTGATAAAACATGCTGAGAAAACCTTTTTGTGTATAGAATAAAATATTTTCTATGGCATTTTTCTTTCCCAGTGGGAATTGATTTGAATCATGATGTGTTACACACAATTTCCTTATCTGTAAAGTAGTCCCGAGAGATTTGGAGTCAGATAGAAGTAGATTCTATCTGTCAGATAGAACTCTGCCAAATCCTCAAAAGCATCCTTATTTTCTCCATCTGTGAAATGAGATTCATACCTTACCAGGGAGTGGTCCATGCACTATTGTGTGGACAACACTTAGCCCAGTGCCTGGACCACAAAAAGCCTCAAGGGAAGGTATAGTTCATTCATTCAGAAAGTGGTACTTACTGTCCCATACCAGCTCTCTCTTGGGCACATGGGATATGATGACAGAAAGAACAGTCATTGTTTTTGCTTTCAAGGATCTTAGAGTTAGTATGAGGATATCAAATAAATAATAGCACTATTTCAAATAACTGAAAAGTTTGATAAGTGTCCTTATCAAAGAAAAGAAGAAGAAAATGAAGGTCAATGGAAGCACAAAAGACAAAGACCTATATTTAGTCTGAAGAGTTGTGGAGCCTCCTTGGATGGAGTTACATTCGATAAAAGATCTGCAAGAAAAGAATAGTTAAAATTGGTGTGGAGAAAGAACATCTGTGTATGCAAACAGAACAAGATGTGCAAATGCCTTGGGGCAGGAGACAACCTTTGGCAGGACGACTGGTGCTGGGTGAGAGGAGGTGGCGGAGGCGACAAGGGCTGAGGCTAGATTGTACACAGAGCTTTTTCTCTCTGCTCAGTTATCGGGTTGAATTTAGCTTTCTTCTGCATTTAGAGTGAGGGGTATGCCATAGGCACCTCTTTGGAGCAAGTGCCTTCTTTTATCCCTGGCACCCAGCACAACCTTTGGAACCATAAGTGTTTAATGAATGAGTGGAAAGCTTGAATATCTCCTCAATCTAGCCAACTTGTTAGCCCTGCTCTAGGTAATGTTCCTTTAAGACATGGTTCTTAAATCTTCTGGATTCGTAGACCCATGGCGGCCACTGTTACCCATGCTCAGGCCACCTGCCCCAGAGCTTAAGCTTCTCTCCTCTTCCACACCCCTCACCTGGGGCTCAGGTCTCTACCTGTCAGCAGGGAAAGGCCTTCTTTGAATGGATGGGGCTTCAGAGTTTAGGTCTTATAGTACAGGAGCTGTGAGTCCTAGGACACAATTATTTCATGCTCAGATTTCTTTCTGTATTTGGGAGAAGTGGGTGGGGAAGATGAGTTCATCTGAGTTCAAGGGTTACCTCACACTCTCACATCTCTGCTTTTATTTCCCACAAAGGCTCTCCTTTTAGTTATAACCTACCATAGCAACACCACTTCTGGCACCTCACGCCAACTTCACCCTAACATATTTGCATGTACACACACACACAAACACACACACTTTACCAGAAAGGGTCCTATATGTCTGAATTACAACCAGGGATGTGATTCAAGTTCTTTCCCACTGTGTCAAAGAAATCAGGGAATAAGCTAGTCCAGGGGGTAACCTTTTTGTGTGAAAAGCCAGATGATAAGTATTTTAGGCTTTGTGGGCCATAGTCCCTATCACAACTAGTCAGTTCTGCCACTGTAGCGTGAAAGTGGCCATAAGTGATATATGTCAACAAACGGACAGCACAGAATTCCAGGAAAACTGAAAACTGAATTTCGTATAATTTTCACAGCAAGAAATCTTTTGACTTTTTTCAACCATTTGAAAATATAAAAATTATTCTCGGCTCACAGGCTGTAGTTTGTCAAGCTGAGCTAGCTAATTGTTGAATTGTCTTCTAGGCATTTTGCATTGTGCCCAGGCACTCCAAGGTCAGGGGCAAGGGCGGTGCTGATTGTACACCAAGGTCAGCCTCTACTGTACGTGCAGCTAAGTTCTGATCTAGCCAGAAGGTCCTACCACAAAGGAAAGCATTCAACTGGTCAAGTAAGTGAAAAAGTGAATTAAATATGAAATGAAGGAATGAATGAGTGAATACATAAATGAGTGAATGAGTGAATGAGTAAATGAATGAAAAATCCATAGTTAAAGGAGAGAAGTTTGTCTGGAAACTGATGATCTGGATCCACCTCATGACTATTCTCGCACCTTCATACGTTTCCCTGACAGTTTTCAAAAGCAAAGCCCTCATTTGCATCTCTAATTAGAAACGTCTTGTGACTTGCGAGAGAGGGAGAGCCTGATCTGCGTGTTATTACGTAGCACTGGGACATTAACAAGGATCAGGAAAGGAGGCTGAGGGTCTGTGCTAGGAGAGCATCTTCAAATCCCCCCAGAAGTGGGTTCAATCAAGCCAGCATATGCAAAAGATTCACAATTTTATATTTCAAATAAGAAGCAGGATACAGGGAAACAAGAAGCTTCGCAGCTAAAGAAAAATGGAGAAAAAAAACACAATCGTTCTTAGTCTGTCATTTCCCCCACAGAGCAGTAAATAAGAGCTTTGATACATAAAAGCAGTTATCAAACAGTAACAAATTAGCTCTTCACCATCTGTGATCCATGAGAGGGGGTGACAGTTACAGTGCAAGATTTAAAAATGTGAAATCAACTATTTATGAACTGGGTTCAGAGTCTCTGGGTCTACCCGGCCTCTTAAAGCAGACCCACAAGAAAGCAACTGAGGTTTGCAACTAACAAAAGCCAGCAGTTGTGGCTCTGCTCTTTAAATTATGCTAATTACCGCCCGACATTTGTAAACAAGATGTTTCCTTCCCTACTACAGCTCACTATGCTTTCATACTTGCACATCACTGTAGAGAACCAGCTTCACTCACCAGTCTGGTGATTATGGAGCCTCCAGCCGAAGGAAGCCCATTTCCCCTTGCTACCTTAGTCTGGAGCCTGGTCAGACATCCATCAGCTGGATTCTTTGCTACCCCAAAGCCTTGTACTTGGGCTCCCCTGGGATACAGCTTGGCTCTCCCATCTTCGGGGTTTTTTCCACCACGCAAGGCACCCATCAGCTTTCCATGATGTTCTGTGTGTGAGGCTGTGCCTGATTCCAGGCAGCGCCAGGAGCTCCAGACCTAAGCAGTGGATCTCAAGAGCCTCATTCCCAGGGGACAGGGAGCCTCTCTGCCACCCACTCTCCCTACCACCTACCTCTGTGTTGGCAGGAGAAATTAAAGGATGTCAGATGCTGGTCCCCATCCAGGGATGGACCCCTCCCTGCCCAGTGCTACGTCTGGTCCCTAATCATACCCTTGTCCTATAATGTGAGCCATTTCTGAGTAAGGAAAGGGGTCCTTTCCAGGAGTAGTGTCTGCAAATCTACAACGGAGCTACTGTAGTGATTCCTACTTTGGGAAATGGGTAAAGAGTTCAGAAATAAAAGCAAATGGTTTTCCAGTGATGGAGGAGAAAACCCCACCCCTGGGATGTTAGGTTTAACGTCTCTCCTTGGCCATAAGGCAGTATCTTCCTCAGTGAGTTACTGTAGATTTTTAACATATGTCCTTGCTTTTGTTTTTTCTTCTCCTCCCTCCTCTTTCTCCTTTGTTCTTGTTTTTAAGTGGGAGGCAGCATGGAAGTCAGTAAGTAAATCACAACTTACTCTGTTTGCAATTTACTATAATGCTATAGTGAGGAAATGACCATGTGTGCAATCAGAAAGAGAGGTGCGTTTCAGTCTCATCTTGGTGTCACACCTCAGCGTATGTGACAGGCAAGTCACACCAACGTTCTGTGCCTCCAGTCTTTGCCTGGAAATAGGGAACGATTTCAAACAGATCAAATGAAGGCATATATGTGAGATTGGTTCTTACATGTCTCGTGAAATGAGAGCCTACATCGCGCGGGCAGGTGACCTCATCTCTCTGAAGATCAAGGGCTATCGCGTAAACGACCCCCTTTGCAAATGGCAAAGCAAAAGACAGCACGATAGGCTCTACCAGTAATTCACTGTGAAAACTTAACTGTGTCAATGACAAGTCCACATCTAGGAATTGCTAAAGCCCCTTCCAACTTCATCAACCAATGGAGCCAACTGCACAGCGATGGTGACTTTTAATATTTCAGAAGAGGTGCTGTAACACTATGACTTGAGGACTTGTACGACTCGTTCTTTGACCACTGATCAGCCAGGCGCTGGCTCTAGGACTGGTTTTCTGACAGGGGCAGATAGAAGAGTCCTGATCTCCAGTAACTCTATCTGGAAACCGGCTGGGTGTTTACAAATTCAGCACAGTGTGTACTCAGATTCCTCAGCTTTGAAATTAAAGGGTATCTCTGTTATTTATTTACACAATTTATTTTGTACTGCCATAGTTTAAATCAAACTCCAGAAACAATAGGATGATGAATTTTTACAGGAACTTTCCAAAATAAATCTATTTTTTTGGCTTGGGTCAAACTGGAAAAGTTTCCACCCCTAAGGAAGAGTTTTGCTCAGTTTGCTTGATGAAAGTTCGAAGGCATCCAGTAAGTCCTTTATACAAGGGTTTGCACTGTCTTAAATGGGAGATTCTACTGGCATCTAAAGAAGGTAGGAAAACAATCATATTAAGAGCTATTATTTTTAGGCATTGAATGGCTTATGTGCCAGGCACCAGGTTATACATAACTTAAAAATTTTAATACTAGGGACTTCCCTGGTGGCACAGTGGTTGGGAATCTGCCTGCCAATTCAGGGGACAAGGGTTCGAGCCTTGGTCCGGGAAGATCCCACATGCCATGGAACGACTGAGCCCGTGTGTCACAACTACTGAGCCTGCGCTCTAGATGCTGCAAGCTACAACAACTGAGCCCACGTGTCACAATTACTGAAGCCCGTGCGCCTAGATCCCGTGCTCCGCGACAAGAGAAGCCACCACAATGAGAAGCCTGCGCACCGCAACAAAGAGTAGCCCCTGCTCGCCGCAGCTAGAGAAAGCCCACGTGCAGCAACAAAGATCCAACACAACCAAAAATAAATATACGTGTCACAATTACTGAAGCCCGTGCGCCTAGATCCCGTGCTCCGCGACAAGAGAAGCCACCACAATGAGAAGCCTGCGCACCGCAACAAAGAGTAGCCCCTGCTCGCCGCAGCTAGAGAAAGCCCACGCGCAGCAACAAAGATCCAACACAACCAAAAATAAATTAATTAATTAATTAATTTTAAAAAATTTAATACTAATGTTATTATCTCTATTTTATAGCTGTAGGAGCTGAGATTCAGGGAAATTTTACAGATTTAAGATCAGACCATGATGCAGGAAAACTCAAACCAAATCATTTCCCCTTCAAACCCCAAGTCTTTTCACTTGACCCAATCACACCACTCCTTTTGCACACAGGTGCTAAAATCTTCTTTTATCCTAGTGTGTTTTCTAATGAATATTATCAAGAAGTCCCAGAAGACATTTTAAAGTAGTCAAATCCCTCCCCAGGACGACTCTCCTTTTCTCAGTAAATTCTTGTCCCCAGTCTTGCCTGTCTTCAAGACGTTTCTCAGCTCATAGGGCATTCAAATCAGCCTCAGCATGCCATCTACACCCGAGATATCTGAATAAGAAATATTACAAAAGCAATTATTACATGTAACGGAACTGTCTTAATGATAATTCCAAGTCAAATCCCCCCGAAAAAGTCCCTACGGAGCTATCAGGAATGTAACTGTGTGAATAAGACAAGTGAAGACATGAAAATTGGAAATATTTCACAAAGACAAACTCACGACTTCACTTAAAACCCAATGGAATCTAATTCTCACTTCTACTGTAATTCCTTTGCACTTTGCTCCTGTGGTTACTGAAATATAATTTATTGGGAAATGTATCTGTGTGCTGCTTCCTCAGCCAGAAGAAGAATCATCCTTGACGTTTCCTTGTCTTTCATCCCTTCATCTTGATGCAATGCCAGTCCCGTCCCTTCTGCTTTCTTCACAGTGTCCACTTCACTCTGGCCTCACCACGTGGGCTGTGTCCCCATAGCCTTTCACTCCCATTCATGGCAGCCAACGAGCTGTATCTGCCTCCATCCCAACCCAGTGCAGACTCCAGCCAGGGCCAAAGCAAGGCTTCTAAGATACTCTGACCAAGCTACGCCCTGCAGCATACTCTTCAGTGGCCTCCCCTTGCTCTAGGAGGCCTGTAAATCCATAACGAGGGCCTCTGGGCTCTTTCTGACTTTAGTTCCTGCCCCCTCACAAGATGCATCTCTCACTACACCCCACCCCACCCTCTAAATCTTAGCCTCAATGATCTTCCTCCCTCCCTGCTTCCCTCTCTCCCTTCCTTTTTTCCATCCTTCCTTCTTTCTTTCAGAGCAAAATGTACCTCTTTCCTCTTCACTCTTCTTGTTGCCTAGCCAGCTGCTCTGCCTCTTCCAGACTTTGAACCAACTGTGCCCTTTGCTGGGATGGCTTCACTGTACCCTCTCCAGACTCAGTTTGATGTCTGTGTTCTGAGCTTCCCTATCACAACGCCCCTGTCTCTCACGTCGTAGTCATCGCTTGTTTGGAAGCTTGCCTTCCACTCTGACAGATAAGCTCCATGAGAGAGAATTCCGTGCCCTTCTCACAGTTCCAATTCCAATGCCTAACCCAGCACTTGGCATATAACACGTACTCATTCAGTGCTTTCTGTAGGAACAAGTGAATTTCAAATACACTAAACCATTAATAAAAATGTGATGTGTTGACCTGAAGTTAGAGCACTAACAAGCCCAGAGACTTTCTGGTGGAGCTAGAATCAGAGCTCTCCTCCTCACACTTCTCATTTAAAACTCTTGCTAATGCAGGTTGGAGAAAGGAGCTCTTGGTGTCTACAACTGAGTCTCAGTAGTCACAATGACCCAAGTGACTTTAACCAAAGAACAAACGCCTAGAGCCTTAGTTTCTTCATCTGTAAAATGGGGGTGATAACACCTGCCCTGTTTTCCTCTCAAGGATATTATGAGGCTCTAATGAGCTAATATGAAAGTGCATTGTAAACTCTTATGTACTCAAAAAAAGAAATAGTATCTTATTGGTTAAAAAAAAGAAACATCTGGCGGCTGCCAGTATCCCTGGTGTGCCTTGGCTTGTAGGGACATCACTTCAATCTCTGACTCTGTCTTCATTTACTTTCACTTCTCTTTCTTTTCTTTGTTTTCACTTCTTATAAGGACACCAGTCATTGGATTAAGGCCCACCCTAATCCAGGATGGATTCATCTCAACTAATTACATCTGCAAAGATACTACTTCTAAATAAGTCACTATTGTGTACTGAAATGAGTCCTCCCCAGAATTTAAATCTTGAAACCAAACCCACCAATGTGACTATGTTTGGCGCTAGGGCCTTTAGGAGGTAATTAAGTTGAAAGAAGGTCATAGGAGTGGGCCCTCATCTGATAGGAATGGTGTCTTTGTAAGAAGAATAAGAGATACCAGGGCTCTCTTTCTCTCCGCCATGTGAGGACACAGTAAGGACGGGGCCATCTGCAAGCCAGGACTAGAGTCCCCAGAGAACCAGATGCTGCCAGCACTTTGATCTTGGACTTTAGCTTCTAGAGCTGTGAGAATATAAACTTCTGCTGTTTAAGCCCCTTGGTCTGTGGCATTCTGTTACGGGGACCTGAGCAGACTAAAACAGGCAGATTTGCAGATTCTGGGTGAACATAAAATTTAGGGGGATGCTACTCACCCCAGAATATTCAGAGAACCCCACTAGCTTTTGATCTTCAGGGACTAGGCAGACAGAGAAGACAATAAGTGACTTAGAAAGCTCTTCATTGATATTTAGAATAGAAAATCTCGTTTATCTGAAAATGTACTTTACAAAGACTCCCTTGTTTCTAGTGATGCAAGACAAATGAGGAATAGTGTAACAATGAGAATAATGGCTATTCTTATTATAGCTTAGCTGATTGGGGGGTGCTAAAATTTGGTTTAGAAATGTTTGCCTTCCGTGTGTTCGTGGTTTTGCTGGCTTGGAAATGTTATTTTTGTTGAAGTCTACTGCCGCTGCCTCTGCAACACTCATTATCCCATTCTCATGTGGACATATGGCACAGAAAGTTTAGAAAATACTGCCCAATTTGTCTAAATACCAACTCATGGCCTAATTCACCGCGGTGCCCATTGTGTTGGGTGAACACAGCTGTATAACCTTATCAACACTGGCCAAAGGAGTGCCCACGGGTCCAAATGCTAATCCAAAGCCCACATTTGCCTTGGCACATGGTGGTGGCACATTTGGGAGGAGCAGGTTGGTGAGGGACTTTGAAGGGCTGCAATAGGGAAGGCGGGAAGGGAGAGTGCCTATCTTTCAGACCTTCACATAAATTCAAAACAAGTAGCCAACTTTCCTGTGTCAAAAAATTTTAATAGAGTATTTTTTTCCTCTGGAATCTTTCCTTCCCATTCCAAGATGGTTCCCATAGCTCTTATTTTTAAGGCACAAAATTCAGAAAATCACTGACGTGATGTTTTCCTCCAATGTGGAAAGGATCCTTCTTCCATAAATCCCACCTCCCGTTCCTCTGGAGAATAAAAGAAATCACGCAGGGGCTGTGAGTCAGTGACTGCCTGCTTTCCTTCCTGGACTAGCTGAACAAGGGAACTGGGGAGCATTCAAATAAGTTAATTAATACATAATTTACAGCCAAGAATTTTTTTTTAAAAATTTTTACTAAAGGGGAGGAAGGAGATGCAGTTGAGCCCAAGAGCATAAAAAGGGTCCACCTGGGTGCGTGCATGCAGGAAAAGGCTTCAGGCCGACCCCACTTGCTCACAGCTTTGGGAGACCTGTGCTCCCTTATCTAAGAACTGATCTGTGCCCACACTTACTGTCTGTAAGGCATTCGGGGCCCTGGGCTTGAATCCTTTCTACTGTTTGAATATTTCACCATGAACATGTTTTGCTTTGACATTACTATTTAACAGCGAGGATGTCCTCGATAATGTAAAGGTCCTTTTCCAGATGAACTGTGTTCCAAAGCTTTGGTCAATAGTGTTCCGTTCCCTTGTGCACTCATATAGAACACAGGCGGTGGGTACATGGGGGAAATGGAGACGCTGTACCATGTGAGCCTGCAAACAAGTTTCCTTCTCTCTGGGCTTTTGCTCCGTGATGCACGGCGTCTCAGGCCAGGGAACAGGTTCGCTTCTCCAGGGACTACACAAGCCAGGAAAAAGACAGACTGGTGATGCGGAGGGCAGTATGGGGTCCAGGTCTCCGCACAGCACGTACTACACACCAGGTGCCTCTCATCTCTCAGAATCTCCAAAGACAGTGAGCATTTTAAGGGCAGGTGTCGTGTTAAACAGACCCCGACGTCCCCAAGACTAGCAGAATTTCTGCTCCGAGGTAGGCGTTGAGTAAACACTCAAGGAGCGGGTGACGCTGGGTCAGCAGGATGCTCTGGGCCTCGGGGAAAACTCCTGGCCCTGGCAGAGTGGAGATGGCCTTCCTCCCAGGTCTCAGCCTCCCCTCCGAGAATGAAGCCACTCTTGGGAAGACCCTGACCTCACTCACTGCAGGGTGTGCCCCCTGCAGGAGCTGTGGTTGTGTGGCCATCCCTGGGGTTGAGCGTGTGGACTGGTTTCTCCTCAGGGAGGTGCAAACCTCCTCCAAGGGCCTGGAATGCTCCAGGCATGCAGTTGGAGAAGCCCCAGGGAAGGGGCCTGTTTCCCCCGCCAACCACATTTCTGAGGAGAAATTCCCATTGGCCATTTCCACCTCTTCACCTTGTCAGGGAGGAGGGAATTTTCCTCTACCCTTCTAGGTTCTTCTGGTGGGTCCAGGAGATAAACTGACATGAGACAGATTAACAGGAGAAAGCCAAACAAAGGTTTAATAGCGTGTATACATGGGAGAGACTCAGGAACACTGGGTAACTCACCAAAATGGCTGAAGCCCTCACCTTAAATACCATCTTCAGCTAAAGGTAAGAGAGGATGCTGGGGCAATGGTCTGGGACTTCAACGTGAGCAACACACTGACATAGAGATGGAAAAACAAATGTTTGGTAAACAAATGCTTGCTGGCTATCACAGAGACCATGGGACACACAGAGGAATTTTAGCAGACTTCGATAGGTTCCTCTCTGTCTACCACACCCAGTTCATACTCCAGTTAACTATGATAACAGCTCCCTTCCTGGAACAGGTCCTCTGGCCACCTTCCTTTAGGCAGTGAAGGGGAAGGTCAAAGTTTTTTCCTGGGTCTTTTGGGCCTTGATAGTTTTCAGCTCGAAATAATCTGCACGCCAAAGAGACTTTGGGGTGGCAAGTTTTGCTCTCCTACAACCTTTTATGAAACTCTTGAGGGAAAGAAAGGCAAAACTTCTAGGTGTGCAAGTCTGTGTTGTAGAACAAATGATTAGAGGGTTTTCACTGACTGTAGAGGAAATAGGAGCATCTGGAGAGAAGGGAGTTCTGGGAGCTTGAGCACACCCAAACGATGGAACATTAGTCAGTGCCAAAAAGAAATGAGCTACCAAGCCATGAAGAGACAAGGTGGAAACTTAAATGCATATTATTAAGTGAAAGAAGCCAGTCTGAGAAGGCTACATACTCTATGGTTCCAACTATATGACATTCTGGAAAAGGCAAAACTCTGGAGACACTAAAAAGGCCACTAGTTGCCAGGGGCTGGGGGGTGGTATGGATGAATGGACAGAACAGAGAGCATTTTTAGGGCAGTGAAAATATTCTGTATGATGCCACAGGATGGATACGTGCCTTTATACGTTTGTCCAAACCAAAGAACGCACAACACCAAGAGTGAAACCTGATGTAAACTATGGACTTTGGGTGACTATGATGGGTCAGCATAGGTTCATCAGCTGTAACGAGGGTACCACCTGCTGGGGGACGCTGCTTGTGGGGGGATGCTATGTGTTTTTCAGGCAGGAAGTACATGGAAAATCTGTGCATCTTCCTCTCAATTTTACTGTGAACTTAAAGCTGCTCTAAACGAACAAACCAACAAGCAAATGAAACAACCAACAAACAAACAAAAACCAGTCTTTTTAAAAAAGCCACTTTTTAAAAACTGATGTCTAAGGCAACTTCAGCTATAATTTCTGCTGCTCTTATCTTCCAACTGGGGCCACAGTTTCCAAAGAAGCCTACTAGGTGTTTGGCACCATCCCATTCGGCATTTCTCTGCCGTTCTCTTCTGCAAAGCGGGAGCTTTGACCAAGGGATTCTAATATGTAAATGCTGCCTTTTCTTGTCATCCGACAGACACACTTATCTGATGGGTAAGAAAGCAACTCTAATTGTCACTAAGAGAAGACACAGCAAGTTAATTATGCACAGTTTCTGCCTCAAAAATACCTGATAAGGTTTCAACTGCAGAATTACAAAAAGAGTGAGACATCAACATGATCAAACCATATGCCCTGGATTACCAGCTTGTGTTCTGTGAATCTACCCTGTGATTGGCTTTTTAAAAATTGACTGCAGTAAAATCTGTGGATTACATAAAATTGGGATGTTTTGTATTTAGTTGCTAAGGAAAGCTATCCTTAACTGAATAAAGTAATTGCAAACAGATCTTTTCTGTTACTTCTCATTCGAAGATTATTCATCTAATTCCCTGTAACTTCATTCAGTTTTAAGCTTTAAGCAGGAATAACAAGGTACATATAGTAATATTTTCTGCAAAATGAACTTTCTGACATGTAACCAAGACTTTGAAGGTAAAAACAGTATGTCATGCAGTTCTTCTGAACCTGAAACTGGGAAAACTTTCAGCTAGTACACCAAAATATCTGAGATGAGGAAGTCTTCATTAATTTGCATGAGTAAGCATGCATCTTCCCAGTTAGTATTTGGATGAATTCTTTCATAGCTCTAATGGCAAATTTGGAGGACACCCACACCATTTCTTCAGACCCCTTTGCATTCAACTTATATTTCTTAAACCAACTTATATTTATAATAGATTGCATACATAATATTATTTATACTATACTCAACTTATATTTCTTATAACTTTTAGAAATGTAACACAGCCATTAGGAGTAGGAAGTTGGTAAATGAGAATCATAATCCCTCTCTGCCTTAACTAATTCCTTGGCAGCTAGGGGATTCTTTTGGCTTTGGTTGAAATTCTTATTTATATGTGTCTGCAACCCCTGAAGTAGTCTTATTCTCACTAATAATTCCCTGTCTACTTCCTCAATAAGAGGGTGTGGAGAGAGATACAACTCCCACTGGTCATTTGGAAAGAATAGCTCAGGCACCCAGACATAGGGATCATGTCTGTCCATTTCTCACATCTCAGACATTTATGGAACTATCACACATGTAGGACTTTCCCTTCAGTGCCTATGGAAGTTCATGCTTTCCCTCACTTTGACAGTATTTCAGCCTTTTCTTCAATTCTCTCACTTGCCATTGAATGAGACATACTTCTATGTTCTCCCCTACCTCACTTTCCCACTCTGATTCTTCATATATTGTTCGACCACCTTTTGTTTCTTCTCCCTTTATTCCAGGCATTCAAAATCCTAACTTATATCCAAACCAACCAAGAGTCAACAAATTCAATAGTTAAGCATCACCATGTTTGCAGTTGGTCCCTTCAACCCCCATCTTCCGTCTACTCCACCTTCCAGACCTGGCAGTGCCCCCATGCACCCTGAGTTTCCCATCCACTCAGTGCTGCCAACTCGCCCTCGCAAAGCTCACTGTCACACTTTTCACCGTCAACTCCGTCTTCTTGGATACGTGACTTTCTAATACCTGTGCTGCTTTTTAAAATTTTTCCTTTTTCTTCACGTTTTCTTGCTCAATCATCTAAGCTTTTGTTTGGCTGTATCTTTGTGGTCCCCTTGGTCAGTCTGTGCACACATTCATGCCAGTCTTGCTCCTTTCACTGGGAACCTGTGACAAGGAAGAGGGCTCTGGGGTCTTTCCTTCTCAGCCTCCAAATCTCCTTAACTGTTCTGCATGCTGATGTCATCAAGATGCTAAGATCCACTCAAACCTCATTCCTGTAGCTAATAAATTATCAGTCTCTAGAGTTCATGCTCTCATGCATGCTCCAGATTCTGCCTTATTTGTGGTGTTAGATCCAAAATATTTGAAATAAAAACAAGTACACTGAGGGACTTCTGCATGCTAGGCTTTGAAATATGCAATAGAAACCAAGGAATGTGTCCCAAGTCATTATATTCCTCATGGTCATGTTACTTATTACACACAATCCACATCTGGGGAATTATTTGCTTCAGGAAAAGTCATCCATTCATTCCAAAAATAATAATTAAGCAACTGCTATAAGTTTGGCAGTATGCTAGGTGCCAAGGATACAAAGATGAAGTCCTACCCTCAAGGAAGTCTTGACAGACACGCTTGTCCCTAACGATTGCAATGAAAATCACCAGTCCAATCAAGGAGGTACAAACGAAGGCTAGTGGCAGAGGATGAAGACACCCAGAAGTGTCAGGAAGTGATGGAGAGGAGGCAGCATGTGAGCTGAGACTTCCAGACAAACAGGAATAGACGATGTACAAGAGAGTAAGGCACAGAGGGCAACAGAAAAGGCATAACCATTGCTCAAAATGTACCAATTCAGCAACCTCACATCTTAAGACATGATTTCCCATGAGAATGTTCCTGTAGTTCTGTGTCTTTCAGATAACTAATTGGCTACATTTCTAGTTTCTGAGGTTCAGGTTTATATTCATGTTAAAACCAGATCGTTAGATTCCTGGCTCCAGCGTTTTTGTACATTCCTGAAAATGTCTTGTAATAAATTGTAGGCCTGTAGCATCCCTGTACTGCTCAATTTCGTTACTTTAATTACATTAACACTTTCCCCATTAGGAGTTTGCTATATGTTTCTACACTAAGATATCCCAGATCCTATCGGGGGAAATAACCTAATCCAGTTATGTGCCTTTTACCTAGAGGGAAAGAGTTAGTTTTGTTCCTTATACATCTTATCACATTTTGCATGTCCTCTCATTGTTCTAATATTCAGCATTTCTCAGTGAGGACCCTGTTGCTGAGCAGATAGGCACAGAAGTCTGTCTGGCTCAAAGCTAACTGCCCCTCGCTGGCCTTGTGACTTGGATACATCACTTAATCTCTGTGAGCGTACGTGTCACGATCTGTAAGATGGGACCCCAAGAGTGCCAGCCTCACAGTGACTTTTGTGAGCATAACATGAGTTTATTCACGTTATGCTCTTAGAACTGGGCCTGAAGCCTAGGAAGAGCTCCATCAACATTCTCAAATATTTCATTTTCTTCCTTAAGACAAACCATGTAGATTTATTTTTTCAAGATTAAGATGTTTCACATTAACCCGTCCTACCTCATGGGCATGGCAGGTCTTTGTTACAAAATCAAAATGATCCAACATCAGTGCCGAAGCTGTGCTCCGCCCCACACCCATGAAGATGGAGCTGCAAGGAGCATTGAGCGCTGGATTTGGGTTAATTCACTCCTTCACTGGCTTCATCTCACTCCCGTGACGTCTGCCCTGGATCATGCGGGGCCCATTCTATTGCAGGCACCTGTGTTCTTCCAACCGGGTTCCCCAAATTTCAGTCCCGTCCTGGCCCTCATGACCTGGAGTTGGTGCAGATCTCGTGGGTTCGTGGCTCAGTCCCACCACCCCGAGACTCCCAAACCCATCATTTGGGGGTTCTTAGGAAAGTTTCATTACATGGGTGTGCTCGATTAAATCACTGACTATTGACTGAACTCAAACTCTAGCCTCTCTTCCATCCCATCCAGAGGTCAGGGGTGGAGCTCAAAGACTTGACCTTCTAACCTTGTGGCTGGTGCTTCTGGTGAGAGGCTGTGTAGCCTCCCCCAACTCCCAACTCAGGAGTCACCTTGTTAGCACGAGGGCTTCAGGAGCTCTGTGCCAGGAGCCAGGGACAAGACAGGATGTTCATTATATTTTCATTCTGCCCCAGATCCTCAGCCCCTAAGGCTATGGTCTCATCAAGGCTGAGGTGGCATGAGAAGAGGGAGGAAGAGCATGGAGGACGGGGGCAGACAGGACCCAGGAGACTCTGCTGACCCTGCCCGGCAGCAACCCCGGCACAGCAGACACCTCCACTGGCTTGTGTCCTCATGTGCCAAAGGACAAGCCAAATTCAGCCACCACCAGAAGGAGTCAGCTTTCCTTCCCTGAGAGCCTCCCACGTGCAGGCACCACATTGTCTGTCATGGGAGAACTATCTCTCTCCCTCAGACAACTCCGCTCTGCGGACGTGGCTAGCCTGACTTAAGGGATGGAGAAAGAGATGTTCAGAGAGGCGAGGGGTCATGGCCAAGGTCACCCTGCTAGTAAAAGGGATGCAAATTCTTTGCCAGCAAAGACTTTCTGTTTCTACCACATGCAAAACTCACCACTGACCCTTCGCACCTGGGGCCAAGTAGCCTTTGAGGATCATCCCTGAGTCTTCCCCTGGGACCCCCTCTCCACACTGCTTCCCAGTCCAATTTTGTCAACAAGGTCTCTTACCAGCTCTCCCAGAGCTTGTCCTCATTCACATTTTCTCCCCAAACATTGTGCCAACTGCAGTTGAATAAATAACTGTAAGAATTTACTTTGCCCACATTTTCAAGGACAGAGAGGGAGATGCTGAGACGGGTTGACTTTCTGTGGACAGGCGTAGTTGCTGGGATACGTGACACCCTCCATCCTTCAGACAATCCACTGGAGGCGCTGACCACTGGGACTGCCTGGACCCTGGGTTCTAGTCACAGGAGACCTCGGACTCTTTCTGACCAATGCATCATTTAACACCTGCGGCCTTTTGAGTTGCTGATCATCTGTCAGCTCCAGGCCCTGCAAGCATCCACCTCACCAGCTCTTTCATCTGGCTGAGATTTCTGATGCATTTCCTAGTTCAGAATCCAGCGGAGGCCTTTTATTCCCTTCTAAACTCACCAAACTCCTGCCTGGAATGGCCCACGTTCTACCACATAAAGGCCACTTTGCTCAAAGACTCCTTTTCTTTGGTTTGTTTTCTGGCATCATGTCCTGGGCCTTTTTTTTTTTACAAATGACATTCTTTTTCCTGTCTCCTAAGTTCTCCATAAATGGTCAGACATTCTGGGATAAAAGTCAAATGTCTTTTGCAGAATTTACCAGAAGAGCTACAGGTTACAAATGCAAAAATGCCCCTGTGCTTCCTTAACATTTTCCGAACTGATCTGGGAGGGGACAGAGATGGTGGCCACATCAGGAACAAACACTGGCCTGAACTAGAAGCTGTGATAATTATTTACAAAGAAAGTATGAGTGTAAAGCATGCTGGGTAGTCCCTGCCCAAGTAACTGGTCATCCGTAATCCACAGGAATTTCCTGTCGATCCTCCTCTGAATTCTTAAAGCATACCGCCCACGTCGACAGCCAGCCCAGGCTTAGCTCAGCGCCGCCCCCCCTCCAGCTCCCTCTGCCCTGTCGTCCTGTAGCTGCTGCCAGAGCCCAGCACCCACATGCACTGGCAACAGTGAGGGCACAGGGTTCAAGGCCATGATCACTTTCTTTTTGTCCATTCATTAGATACACATTGCTGTCTACACTTGTGGACACAAATCCACGCAGCTCTGCTTAGCATGTTTTTATGCCACTAAATCACTTTTTTCTCTGATCCTGAAAGGATCTGAAGCAAGTCCATCTAAGGACATAGTCAAGTGAGGATCAAATTGATAAATTGTAGATAGAAAATCAGAACCGAGAAAGGAAAATGAAGACACATAGAAAGCAGCAACGGTTTCACTTTAATATTATGTCCTTGCTTTGTTTGGGCTCTGCTTTAAGTCAAAGCTTGCTTCTAAGAAGCAGCCATTTAAAAAACAAACTTAATTTGATTAAAATTGTCCAAAAGGACAATTTTATGCTATTCAGTATCACCTTTCTGCTATTATGCTATTCAGTATCACCTTTATGATACTGAATGTGAGAAATGGCTTCTCAAATTTATTTCCGAAACAGTAGTATCTACTCAGATTGGTTGTTTCCTTCTTTCTGATGCCGTGTGTCATGTAACATTAGGCGAATGTTTCCTTCTTTATTCCCTGGCTTCAGGGGGCACAGAGGTCACCTTAGTGCTTGTTCTCAGCAGCTATACTAGCATCATTTAGCATCCTTGCTATGTCTGAATTGATTAAAAGACAGGTTTACTTCATGGAGAGATGGTATTAGGAATGCTTTGGGAAGCATGTAACAAAATAACTGACCAACTGTGACTTACAAAGGTATTTGATTATTTCATGGGAAATAAGGCTGGAGAGAGCTGGTGTCAGAGTTGCTTCTGAAGCTCAACACACGTACCAGGGACCTTGGTCCTTTCTCCTTCCTCCTCTCCTATCCCAGTGGGGTGGGAATGCTCCTCTCCAAATCACAGCTGCTTTAGCTTCTAACATTACATACTCACAGAGCAGCCTCAGAGTGGAGGGGCTGAGGCTCCAGGACTCTTTCTCTACATCACCCTGCTATCAGGGAGAAGAAACCTTCCCCAAAGCCACAAAGCAGAGTCTTTCCATAGCATGGAATATTTTTCCCAGAAAAAATATGAATAAATGAGATGATTTGTATGAAAGTATTTTTAAACTATGGAGTAAGTCAAAAGTTCATTTTTGTTATTATTTGGACTTATTATTATACAAGTACAGGATTTGGAAAACTGTATGTTCTAAATCAGCTTATAGATCTTTTGATTTCACTCATCAAAATACATTGAAAACTGGTCACATGCTCTGGAGTGGCAGTGGTTCACTAATGACAGTGGTGATGGAGGGAAGTCAGGGCTGATAACATGGGGTCCTCAGTGGGCACTGGGTTTGCAGGTAGCAGGTGTCATCACGCCCCATGTAGGAAGATGACGTAGTAGAATCTTGGAAGTACAGCCTCAGGCTGTGTGCAGAATGCCACCCCTTCCATTAAAACTTCCCTCAGGAAGAAATCTAGGATCTGGTTCCAACTGCTTTATTTTACCAACCTTGTTTAGAATCTTCTTATTCTAACAGCAACAGCAAAGCTAGCTATAGGCAGGATAGCACTGCAACAGAAAAGAATGGTAGGTGCCCAGTCTTGACAATGACGATAATTACAGCTAGAATTAACTGAGTACCATGCTAGGTGCAAGATCTAAATTATTTCTCCTTAGATAGCATGGACATTTCTCTACATCTTGATATCTTTTCTAGATCACTGGAATTTAATTCCATTCATTCTTTTATTAATTTATTCAAAAACTTATTTTTGAAGGCATATTCTATGTCAGATACTATGTACAATGTTCCCCCCACCAAGTGTAAAATGTAACTAAAATATGGGACCTTCTTATCAGGCTCTTGAGAAGATCAGGAAGCACGTGGTGGTAGAAAGAGCTCTAGGCAGAAGTCTGGAGACACTGTTTCTATTTCTGGCTCCACCAAAGGCAGTCTGGCCTTTTGTGGGGCAAAGTCCTTCTCTGAGCCTCAAATCCTTTATCTATAAAACAATGGTACCTGATGAGCCCTTCCTTAACCTCACCTCCCAGGACTGACCTTCTCTTGGACTGGTCCCTGAAAAGAGAGGTTTCGTTTGGGGCTCCACAAAAGAAATCCTAGTTCAGGGATGGGCATGCTGCATGCTGCATGCTGCAAGAAAACAGATTCTGCTGCTGGTGACAATGAAGATATCCCCACTTCATGTGCCAGACAGGCTTGTCACAGAGCAGTGTGGTGCAAACCAGATCTCTGTGCACTTCTGGCTCCTGTCCATCAGGCCCAGGAGGAACTCAGCGACTGGGGAGAGTGTGAACCCTGCTGTGAACCCAGCAAGACCTCCATCCAAAGGCAAGAGTGTAATCAGGGGACACTGGGACTTGTCATAATCAATAGGGACAAGATTTCCACTTTCTTTCCAGCCCTTGAGTCAGCAAACCTTCAGTGCAGTCAATGCTGTCTATTATTCACATATTTCCTCATCTGTAAGCATCAGCATATATCACACTCAGACCCACTGACGTGTGCACTCGTACACACACAGGCATGTACATGCCACACACACATACACTAATGCATGAACCCATATGCATGTGTACACACTCTTGCATGCACACACAACCACTGAACAATGCCAGCTGTTGCTTCTGAATTGGTTGATGGCACACCAAAACCCCTGTGATGCAAACTTTGCTGTATGCATTGGCAAATTCTGGTGACTATGAAAAGAAAACCTAATGTGTCCCTCTGTCTTTACTTAGGCTCAATTCTCCACTTACACAAAAAAGAAACAAATCAAAACAAATAATTAGCTTGGGTGCTAGGGATTTTCACTATAACTGTTAAAAAATATACCAGACTTAAAATATACTATACCTATTGGTCTGAAGAAGAGGTCTAAACATGGATGGACTTATAACAAAAACACTTAATTTTTAAAATCTATTCATACACTTAATTGTACAGGCCGGTGATGTTAAAACACAGTAAGGAGTAAGGCCTTTGAGTGATTGTGCTTTCATAATGTTGCTAAAACTTCTGCTCAACTTGGTAGATTTCTGCTACTAGTTACCAAACTGGAATATGATAGGTGAAAAAACCAAACCCAAACCAAACATAAATCTTTGATTGCTGGTCTCTTAAAGGCTCAAAATATCTCTTGAAGGGCACAGTGTACGTGTGTACTGAAATGGCAGGCCGACAGCTTGCTGGTTGTAATTACAGATGTCTTCCTCGGTAGTATGAGTTTTCAAGAGAGATCACACTCCACAGGGTTGTAGTGAAGAGCTGGACCTTTATACCAACAGGTAGAGCTTGCACAGGGTCTACCCTGGGGCGGGGGTGGGGGTGGGGTGGGCATGGAGGAGCATGACGGGATGAATTGGCACGTGACAAGGTCATGGCCAGGGCAGCAGTTTCTGATGTTCATGAGCAGTCCCTGCACTGTGCCACCTCACTTCTATTTCTTCTTCCCAGCAGCCTTACAAAATAGGTGTTGTCAGCATTCCCATTTCACAGATGAGAACGTTGAAGCTTATAACCCTAAGTGCTTTCCCAAAGACAGTGACTCCAGGTTGACCTCACATGCCCAGTCTCTGCTATACAGATGCCCTGGTTCCCTGCAGCACACACACCACAGTGATCCATGTCTTTTAATCAGCTCCAACTCCTGTGGCTCCTTCTCCAATATCCCTCAGAGTACAAGTCAGATACCCTCATATGTCCCTGATGACCTCAGGCAAAATTACCTGCTCCCTTGTGTCTATTCCCATCGAACTTTATAGAAACCTGATCATTTGTCTGGAACGTAAGTCACATAGCATTGAGTGCCATGGAATGAAGTCAGAATGTCACTTTAATATCAAGTAGAGAAGGGCTTTCTACACCATGGTAAGGAATTGATTGTGTAGTTGCTGTGGACTGAAGTTGTTCCCCCCCCAAATTCATATGCTGAAGCCCTTACCTCCAATGTGATGGTATCTGTAGGTGGGGCCTTTGGGAGGTAATTAGGTTTAGATCAGGTCATGTGGGTGGAGCCCCTATAATTGGATTAGTGCCCTTACAAAATAAAGAAAAGACACTAGAGTTTCTATCTCTCTGTCATGTGAGAACACAGTCAGGAAGAGGACTCACACCAGAAACTGAATCTTCTTGCACCTTGATCTTGGACATCCAGGCTTCAGAACTGTGAAAAATCAGTATCTGTGGTTTAAGCTGCCCAGTCTGTGGTCTTTTATTATACCAGTCCAAACTGACAAAGACAGTAGTCAATGAGAGTGTTGGCTGGATTTCAAGTCAGGTAGTCTCAGGATAAGATTATACTGACAGAGAGGTGTTCCTTATTTTAAAAGAGAAAACCACATTTTAAAAATTCTCATTATTTATGTAATTACAAACATGGGCAAATGTTCTCTGCAAAGGGCCAGAGAGTAAATATTTTAGAGTTGGCAGAAGATATACAGTTTTTATCTTGTGGGCTGCTGACCTCAATATAATACAATACATTTTCTGAAAGAAAACTCTAATTTCTCAAATGCTGGCTTTTCTTTGCTGGGTAGACATACAAATGATTACTTTTTTTTTACAGGAAAGTTATTTAGGTGTCACTTGATTACAAATATAATTAATTAGGTACAGATATAGCTAACTTCTTTGTTACAGTTTAATATAGCATTTCTGTGCAGGAAATACATTAAAAAGTGACCCAGGGTTTTAAAAAAATAAAGCAATGCACATGCATTAAGGATCTCTCAAATGCCAAGCATGGCATACCAAGGGAAGCTTTACTCCTCAGGGGCCCCAGCCTAATTCTGTAGAAGTCACAAACCATTATCAGAGTCTAACAGTAGTTTCACTTTATAAAAAGAAGCAAGAGAATTAAAGATCTCACATGGGAAATGTTGCAGCCACAAGAATGTGGTTGCCTTTTTCTCTGTCACCTTATATCTAAAAGTAGGTATTGCTGCTGGACCAACTTCAAAAACTGCTCATCTCGCATGAAGATTTCAGCACCCCCTGCTCCACCCCTACCCCACCCCAGACAAATGACCACCCTATATTTTCAGCAAATATCAAAGTTATTTTTCTTGCCTGGGGTCAAAGAATCACTTTCTCATCTATATAGGTGATATACATGTTAGAAAGAGGGGAACTAGTTTTTATTTCCCACTTTAACAAATTTTGCCTTACTGACCTATGTATTCCTCCCAGCAGCTTTATGGTGTGGTCATACTTCCCCCAAATTTACAGATAATGAATTAGAACCTCAGAGACCTTCAAGGTCACACATCTGGTGTGATGACTGAGCACCAGATTTGAACCCAAAGCATATATTCCAACATCTGCATCCTTTTCACATCAGATTGTTTCTCTCCTATCCTTGATTCATTTATCAAAGCTCTTCTCTCCAAGTCAACACAGCCATCAACTCTAACAAGCTAACAAGCAGAATCACCAGTCCTCAGAATTCTCATTGGCTCGAGTCCTCGGTTAGAAGTTCCCTCCTGCCCACCCCCACCCGGCAAAGCATCCTGAGCATGACAGGGGGTGGTCACTGAAGGCCGCAGGGAGGGGTCCTCCAGTGTCTGTCCTCCGAAGTGCACAGTCAGAGCTAGGACACGGCCGGGTGGCGGAGGCTGAGGGGAGTCCAGGAAGGAAAGGAAGATGAGGCAGCCCTCCACCTATGTCAACAGAGCAGGGCGCCCGGCGATGGAGTCCTGGGGCCCACGGAGCTCTGGGATAGGAGCCTGCCCACAGAGCCGCCGGGTCTAGACTCCAGATGTGCACTCACTGTTACCAGGCAAGTGAGATCCAGCGGGTAAATATTCCTACCAGATGACAGTGAGCTCCATTACAGCAATGATGACAAAGGACCAAAATAGGGACAGAGTAAATACGGGGCACTGGTGTTCCTTGGGGGAGGTAAACACACACACACACACACACACACACACACACACACACCCTCACACACACTCTCACATACTTCTCAAGATGCTATTATGCCAGTAAGTCATATACATCCTTATATTTTCTTGCTATGTTGAAATAGTTCCAAGATGAATTGAAGGCTATTTAAGTCAACTAGATACTTAAAATCAGATGAAATTGGGTGCACAGAGAGGACACGTGAAATTTACCTTCTGATTTTTAACCTTTAAAGAGATTGAGAGCCGAGGAAAAGAGAGAAAACAAGTTTAAGAAACGCTTTTAGACTGCAGGGCAATGAACTATCAATGTACTTTGAGAGGTGAGAGTTTCACAGTGTTTTTAGAGCATCAGAGTAGCCCTGCATTACAAAATTCCAAAGATAGCTCTGCCCCCCAGATCTGCTCAGCCCGAATGTTTTTCACGGTCTGCCACATCCAATGTCACCTCCTTGATAACCAGTCGCAATGACGTCATATGCTGATTTCCAAGATGTGGCTTTTTACGTCGGCTTCAGGCGATTGGAGAGAAAGAACATAGGTTTTCAATAATTCCAGAGTTGTGATATCTCTTTGCTTAAAATATATTGGCACCTGGTAGGAGGTAAGGTTTCACTTCCTTGTGAAATTACAGTCTTCCATATGTCAGAGATAGCAGCTGAAAATGAATGAAATGCTAGAATTTTTTTTTATGAACTCCCCCACTCAATCCACAGTATCCCAGGAGGGACTTAGGTAATATTATAAAAATTTCACTTCTTTGTGACTTTACTTCTTGAGAGGATAAGATTTTATTTGGAGGGAAATTGACCTAAAACTGGAGTTTAAATCAGCCCCTTTTGATTAAAAGACACAACCAGCAAAGGAAATTTCCACTTATCAATAAGATACTATTTTCTAGGCACATTGCTTATTTTATCCCCTGTAACTTTCACCACATCCTTAAGAGGTAAGTATTTTAATTTTTTATTTATTTATTTTTTCAGGGCAATTTGATTTGTTTTATTTATTTTTATACATCTTTATTGAAGTATAATTGCTTCACAAGGAGGTGCTAGTTTCTGTTGTACAACAAAGTGAATCACCCATATGCATACATATATTCCCATATCCACTACTTCTTGAGCCTCCCTCCCACCATCCCTATCCCATCCCTCTAAGTGTTCACAAAGCACCGAGCTGATGTCCGTCGGCAGATGAATGGATCATTATTTTATATGATAAATGATTTCCACAGAGTCATAGAACAAGTCTGTGACAGAGCTGGGATTAAAGCCATCCTGCCTGATTCCAGGTGGACTATAACCTGGGGAAAGGATTGGCGTGGACTTGAGGATGCAAGTGATACTGACCACCACATCCCCGGCTGAAAAGAGCATTCTGTTTTATTCCTAAAACTTAAATTCTCTCATCTAGCTCAGTGAGTACATAATTCAATGCAAAGTCTTTCTATTTATTCATTTTCAAATCAAAACTAAAATTTTTTTCCAGATGTGCTTGAATGAAAAATTTATAATACATATAATTTTGGCTAAAAGCAAACCAAACAAAGAGTATCTAGTAGATTCAGTACAGCCGTAGGTCCTCTGATCATGGCTGGCTAAATGGTGAACTTAAACTTATTAAAGGTACCTAAATTGAATATGTAGTAATGTATCTGAGTATTTATATTGTGTGAGGCCATGATTATAGATCCTCAACCATAAATCACGTGATAGCCTCTGAAAGTCAATTATTTAAGTTATGTAAACATATGATGGTTACAATATGATTTATATTATTTATTATTATTTAAATTTTCCATTATTTGGATACTTAAAGGAATGGAGTGCATCATCCACTTTTTCTTTTTTTAAGAAACAGAAAGTGTGAGTCGCCCAAACAGGTGAGGAGGAAATAGATGGTCCCCAGGTGGTTCCGTCCCTTGTCTCTTTCTGCTCCCTCATCATCACAGATTCCACTCGCTCTCATAATTTCAGCCGCCTCTGCTGTGGATTGAAAGTCTGTGATTCTACTTTTGGTTCTAGGTAGGGAGAGAGTCCCACCCAGATATACTCAGGAGCGTGGAGCCAGACACGGACCTTCCTTCTCAAGTCTGCTCACTGACGGGCTGCTTCCCTCAGCCTCTGAGACCCAAACACACTGGAGCCTTGCTGACTTCCTCTTCTCCTCAAATCCCACACCCCATGTCCTGCCTCACTCTGCCTGTGCCCCTCCCCCTTAAGCCATGGTCTCCTCCTACAGGCTGTCCTCGGTGCTTTCCCCCTGCTCTGCCCCCCCATGCCCGTTTCACATTCCCTTCACTTCCTGTTGTTCTGACAAAGGAAACCCCTCAGTACGTATGGCTGTGAGGCCCCACCCCTGTAGCCCCACGCGTCTGGCTTCTCCATCCCCACCTGCAGCCTCAGGCTCTCCGTCCTGCCTGGTCTCCCCTGCGCGGGGACGTGTCTTGTCATTCCCTCCACCTGCAGTGCCCTTCCCTGCACCTTGGCCGAGATGATCCCTGCTCACACCGCAGCTCCTGCCTAACCACCACTGCTGGGCGAAGCATCTTTCTGGGCTCTCTGGCTAGGTGGACCGTTGCGGTCAGGGTCACACTGTCACAGTGCCTTGTAGGGGGCGAGGGTTCTTCCCCATTATCTCAGGCACAGTTTCACACGTACCCTGCTGTCATTTGATTCACATCTCTCTTCTTCTACATATCATAAGCTTCACAGAGGCAGTGACCTCATCTGATTTTGCTGACTGTTGTAGCTGCAACTCTTGGCACACATTCTAATACATAATAAACGCTCCGCAAATATGTGTGGAAGGAATGATGAAAGGTGGTCTAGGAAAAGGGGGAGGTGTATTTGTTTTCTACGGTGCATAACAGAGTTCCACAGGCATGTGCCCTCAAATAACACAGATTCACCATCTCACAGCTTCTTTGGGAGTCTGGCATGTTTTAGCTGGTCCCTTCCTCAGGGTCACAGGACTGATGTCAAGTTGACCCCTGCTTTATCCTTATGTGGAGGCTACGGAGGGAACGCTTTTCTTGCTTGCTAGCTGTCAGCCTGGGGAACAAAGCTCCCAGAGGTGGAGTCACGTCCCAGCCAGGTGACCCCACCTATAGGTCCTCTCAGGTTTCCCATCTCTCTGACTTCAGGAAGGGTAATTTTAAAGCCTGTAAAGGGATGACCTGATCAAGTCAGGCCCACCTGGATAATCTCTGTTTTGATGAACCCAAAGTCACCTGATTAGGAATCTAGTCACAGGAGTTTGAGACACCACCATCTTCCCAGGTTCTACCAGCAGTCAAGGGAAGGGCATTGGATGGGTGTGCAAGGGTCCTGGGGTCGTCTTGGAACTCTGCTGGCCGCAGGAGCGCACCAGATTTGCCAACCAAGGGAAAGATCATCATCGCTCTCCTATATTGGTTAAAATATCAGACTATGAACCCAAAGAATTCTGCCATGTGCCAGCTGGGAGATGTTGAGCCACCTTTCCAAACCTCAGTTTCCAAATAGATAAGAATGTAGTAATGGTGATGCCTACTTCAAGTACTGCCATGGAAAATTAAATGACTTACTGCGCATAAATCCCTGGGATGTGGAAAGTGTTCACTCAGAGATAAATATCACCCTTGAGATTCTCAAGTATATTGTGCTTCTGGGAAAAATGGACACAGTATTTGAAACCCAGATCCTTCCCAGAATACCTAGAACATATGGTCTCCAAAATTAGAGATGCACCATCCTATAAGCAATATATTTCTGGGGAGAAAAAATCCCCTTGGAAACAAGAAGCTAAGGGACCACTCTTTTTATTTTAGCATACAAATTAAATTCAGGCCCAGCAGCTACCTATTTTATTAAGGAAAGTTGCTGGTTTCCCTTAGTAAAAGACTTATAAAGGAGTTTCCCAGCCTTATTTGAGAGACATATAATTTTATAAGTTCTAAGAAATACACATTGCAAGTGTGATGAAAGTAAAGGAAGGAGACTTTGATCTGACTGCCTATTTCTATTTTGTCTTATACCAAATTATCTCCCCTAAACCAAAGTTAATAACTTTTACTATTCAAAATGTCCCCCACCACTGCATCCCACAACAGTTACTTCTGATGCTTCAAACTCCCATTCTTGCCCATGAAGACTTTCCTTTCAATCCAATTTATTTGGATTCTCTTTTCTCCATTACAGTGTGGGAACTTCCCACAGAGCTGATGAGATCACTTCCTCCTGACTCAGCGCGTCTCTGGTGCTGAGTCAGGATGTGCAGGACCCCAGTAAAGGTTGTAATTAACACTGATTATTGCAGATAATACAAAGCCTTGGAAAATGCCACAAGAGACCCGGAGAACCTGAGAGAAAAATGACCTTGCAGTACCATCCCCTTATACCCTACAATTCCAGGAATACTTGTGCCCCGTCTGTTTCTTTCCTCCCCTTTTCCATCAAGAGGTTTCTCTGCTGACGATGGACGTGCATCTCAGAGACAGGTTCTCACAATCCATGCTTAGTCCGCAGTGGTCGTTTGGGTTTATGAAGGGGGAGGCCTTAGTTTAACCACTAACATCACCACTGGGGGCTGTGACTTGTCCCTTTACCCACTTGGGCTTTTGTTCCCAACCTTCGCATGGGGCCTTTCCTCCCATCGCTGTTGTTCATGTGACCAGATGTTGGATGGGTCTTTCTCTGCATTTGAAATCTGGTTAAAATCAGCCTAAACATAGGACTTCCCTTGTGGTCCAGTGGTGAAGACTTTGCTTTCCAATGCAGGGGTTCGGGTTTGATCCCTGGTCAGGGAGCTAAGCTCCCACATGCCTCATGGCCAAAAAGCCAAAACATAAAACAGAAGCAATGTTGTAACAAATTCTATAAAGACTAAAAAAAAAAAAAAAATCCACATCAATAACAAAAAATCAGCCTAAACTCTGAATCTGGAGTACAAGCTCAATGCCCTGGATTTCTGTGAGTCCCACCAGCTCAATTTATCTATGCACAATGCCCTGTGTCAGACGTGCTAAAATTTACCTTTATCATCCAATCCAATAAGCTTAGCAATTTCACTAAAGATGGAGGTGTATTTGGACCATCACATCCTATATGGCACAGCCTCTGCCACTTGGGTAACTATGCCTCTCTCCTCTGAGCCTTCCTGCAACTGGGCCTCCTGGGGAGTGATGTCTGGGTCCCCAGACTGGTGCTCCTTCTGCGACAGCAGCAGCCCAAGGCGGACAATCTCCTCAAGGTGGTTAGATCTAGCGAGGAATTAAGGCCTCTGGAATCACTTTGATAATTATGAAGCAATTAATAAATGTCAGGTATAATTAGTATTATTTTAAGCACCATGGGGCATGAAAACTTTTGCAAGGACGATGTAATGGAATCAGCAGAAAATCTCCTTGATCCTTGGTCTGGAGGCAGAGATAAAACCTTTACCTGAAACATACATCTTTTTTTTTTTGCGGTACGTGGGCCTCTCACTGTTGTGGCCTCTCCTGTTGCGGAGCACAGGATCCGGACACGCAGGCTCAGCGGCCATGGCTCACGGGCGCAGGCGCTCCGCGGCATGTGGGATCTTCCTGGACCGGGGCACGAACCCGTGTCCCCTGCATCGACAGGCAGACTCTCAACCACTGTGCCACCAGGGAAGCCCGAAACATACATCTTTTGGTTAAGACATCATACTTTGCAGGTATGTTCTCTACATGAGCAAGCTCTGCAGCCATAACCCCAGGCACCTCACAAAAGCAACAGCCTCACTATAAGAGGGTCCAGGGCAGAGAGGATGGTTGGGTTAATGGCAACATGACCACTTAGAAAAAATAAAACCAATATCAAACTAAAATGCTTCTGCACAGCTAAAGAAATAATCAGCAAAGTTATAAGGTAACCTACAGAATGGGAGAAAATATTTGCAAACTATCTATCTGAAAAGAGCTTAATATCCAAAATATATAAGGAACTCACACAACTCAATAGCAAAAAGAAAAAGAAAATCTGATTTAAAAAATGGATAAAGGATTTGAATAGAGATTTTTTTTCCAGAGAAGACATACAAATGGACCACAGGTACATGAAAAAGTGCTCGACATCACTAATCATCAGGGAAATGCAAATCAAACCACAATGAGGTATCACTTTACACCTGTTAGAACAGCTGTCATCAGAAAGGCAAGAAACAACAAATGCTGGCAAGGATGTGGAGAAAAGGGAACCATTGTGCACTGTTGGTGGGAATGTAAATTGATGCAGCCACTATGGAAAACAGTATGGAACTTCCTCAAAAAATTTAAAAATAGAACTATCATGCAATCTAGTAACCACTTTTTGAGGTACATATCCAAAGGAAATGAAATCACTACCTCAAAGAGATAAGAATTGAATTCTTCATATCATCAAGGCTGCTATGCCAGAGTCAGGTCCTTGTTTGGGAAGGTAGAACCTCAGGTGTGGGGTGCAGGCATCTAGGTCAATGCACTTGAACATTTCAAATCCACTCATCTGTCAAGCAGAAGTGACCCTCTCCTTCCTGCTAAAATCAAGTGTCCTCCATCTTTTAGACAAAAGGTACCCAACGCCTCCTCCATTCTACCCCTGCCCCGATTAGCATTTATCCTGTCAACCCTTCTAAGCACCAGGTCAATAACTAGGGTTAAGTCCCAACATAACATGGCTGGAGAAGTGCTGGGTCTATTAAGGGAGGAAATGGACCAGACTCCGAAAGAGCCACAAGACCTCGCCAACATGTATCAGCAAGAGCTAGGAGAGTGTACAAGGGAGAATATCCTGAAGGTGGGGTATCAGGTGAGGGTGAAATGTAAAGGAGGAAAAGAGAGGGCTCTCCCATGATCAAGGATTTAACACAGAGATGGTGCTAACACACTACGATGCACTTGAGAGCTGGGAGAAAGCCATGGTCTACACTAAGTGAAGCAGAAATCCTGAGCTTCTTTGGCAGACATGGAAGAATTGATCAAATTATCACAGAAGTGGGATTGCTAGATCAGGTGTACTATGGAAGCCACTTGATTTTAGCAGGGATGAATGGCATACCTGCCAATTAATATGGCAGGAGGGTGGGAGACACTCTGTTTGCCACAGTAAGAAGGAATGCTCTGGTGAATGGAGCATCAGTTTCCTAGAAAAGCTCAGTGGTGACTGCTCTCTGTAGATCATGACTGACCGCAGGAAGTGTTGATACAGAGCTGTATTTCCTGATACCAACAGGAGAACAGGATCACCAAAGAGCAAAAGCTAGATGGCAATGCTTAACCATTAGAAGAAAGGTGGGTGTGACTCTTGCAATGGAGGGCAAAGTCAGAGGGGCACCAAGGGCTCTGATCCACCAAGAGCTACAGGAATGATTAAGAGAGCACGTCATTCCCAAGGGCAAGAGAGATGGCAGCCAACGAGTCAGGAGGGGGATAAATGGAGTTAGTGTTCCATGGTACTCTCTTGTCCAAAAGGAGGACAAAAGAATTTATTAATCTAGATAAATTCAATATTGTTGTTGTAAGTACTAGGATGACCACTAAAAACATGGAGGAAAGAAAAGGAAGAGAAACATTGGTAAACAAATATGAAATTGCATGAAGATCTGAAAACCAACTATATCATTAATGGTATTTAATATAAATGGGCTAAATTGTCCAGCTAAAAGATAAAAATTGCCTGAATAAGAAAACAAAATCCAAATATACTCAGTTTATACAAAACATATCTAAAACAAAATATATAGAACTGTTGAAAGTAAAAGGAAAGAACATAGACCATGAACCACTAACCAAAAGAAACCTAGTGTAACTATATTATATATTTTTAAGCCAAAACTCATTAATAAAGAAGGTCAATACATAAAACATAATGTTCAAATAACCCTGAAGATAAAAAGAATGCTAAATGTGTATGGAATTAATAACAGAGTCTCAAAATCTATAGGAAAAAAATTGCTAGAATTACAAGGTGAAATAGAGTTAACCACTATTATTTCAGAAACTTTGGTACAACTCATTAATTAGTGGTCCAAGCAAACAAAACAAAACAAAAAACAGTGGAATTGCAGAGATTTAAACAACCTGATTAATATGCTTGACTTATAAAGACCTAGAATGTTATCCACCAAGCTGCAGAACACAGAATCCTTTAAAGAATATCAGAGGCAGTTACAAAACTTAACTATGTATTCGGTCATAAAACAATGACCCATTTTTAAAGGAATGAATTTACATGGAGTATGTCCTCTGATGGCAATGCAATTATGCTAGAAGTCAAAACTAAACAAAGCAGGGCTTCCCTGGTGGCGCAGTGATTGAGAGTCCGCCTGCCGATGCAGGGGACATGAGTTCGTGCCCTGGTCCGGGAAGATCCCACATGTCGTGGAGCAGCTGGGCCCGAGAGCCATGGCCGCTGAGCCTGCGCGTCCGGAGCCTGTGCTCCGCAACGGGAGAGGCCACAACAGTGAGAGGCCCACGTACTGCAAATAAATAAATAAATAAACAAAGCAGAGACAATTAGAATATGTGCAAATATATATATTTGGAAATTAAAAATTACATTTCTAAACAATCCATGAGCCTAAGGGGAAATCGGAATGCATAATGGAAATTGGAAAATATGTTTAAATAAAATATACAAAAATACTACTTATCATAACTTGGGGGATCTTTTTAGTTTTATTTTTTAAGTTTTCTCTTTTTTTAATTTTTATTTTTTATTGAAGTACAGTTGATGTTTCAGGTGTACAGCAAAGTGATTCAGATTATTTTTTCTTATAGGTTACTATGAGATATTGAATATCATCCCCTGTGCTGTATATAGGTCCTTATTGTTTATCTGTTTTATATACAGTAGTGTGTATTGTTAATCCCAAACTCCTAATTTATCTCTCCCCCTTTTTTCTTTGGGGGCTCTTTTTAAATGCATATATTAAAAGAGAAAAAAACCCTGAAGATTAATGAGCTCAACATCCATGTCAACAGACCAGACTAATACCCCATACACAATTGAAAGAACAGAAGTATTTAAATACAGGAGTCAATACAATTTTTTAAAAGGGACATGATAGAGGAAGTCAAAAAGCCAAAAGTTGATTCTTGGAAAAAACTAAAATGATTGATAAACTTATGGCAACATTGATTAAGAAAGAGGGAGGAAAAAGTGGAGAAGGAGAAAGCATGATCCAAAATGAAAAAGTGGATTTATCACTTTATGCCAATATCAAACATTTAAATGAAATGAGCAAATTCCTAGAGAAACGTCTTACCAGAATTGACTCAATTAATTTACATAAATTAATAACAAAACTTTTTCCTTAAAAAGAATATATCAGGCCCAGACAGCTTCAACAGCAAATTCCACCAATCTTTCCCAAAGTCTTCCAGAGGATAAAGGTAAAAAAAAAAAAAAATGAGGTAAAAAGGTACTCTCAACAAATAAGATATAAGAAGAACCTGGATAACCAAAACTCAGTTAGGTCTGAAAAAAAAAGGAAAATTATAGAAGAATCTGACATTTAAACATAAGTGCAAACATCCTAAAAAAAGAGCTTAGTATTCCAAATCCAGCAATATATACCAGAGTTGATACATTATGGCCAAACTAAGTTTATATCTGGAATTCAAGATTGTTCTAGCATTAGAAATTCCATCAGTGTAATTCACCACTTTAACAGATTAGTGGAGAAACCCCATGCAATCTTTATAAATGGATCAAACCAATTTGATAAAGTTTAATAATCAGTCATGATTTAAAAAATATATATACTGTGAACAAAGGGAAATTTGAAAGAACTTCTTTAATTAATAATGAACATCAGTCAAAACACTATAGAAATCCTAAAACCTGTAGTGAATACCAAAAGCTTTTCATTTGAGCTTGCCAACCGGATGGAACTCCTACTCTATGTGCATTCAACATGGTACTGGTGCCCAACAGGGCATCCATATTGGAAAAAAAATTACAGTGGACCTTTAATTTTCACCTTCACAAAAGCCAAGTCCAGATATATTATAAATCTAAATGTGGAAGGCAAAATTATAAAGGTTTTAGAAGATAATGCAAAATGATCATCTTCATCCCTTGAAAATATCTTTATGATTTTAAGGTAGGAAAAAGTTTCTTACCCAAGAACAACAACAACAAAAAAAATCCCTAATCACAGAGGTTTATATTAAATTTAGAAACTAGCCATGCATGCCTTGCCTTTGCCCCAGCCCTAACATGGTTCCTTCTAGAAGCTTTCTCTGGTTCCTCCAAGCATCATAATGCTCTTTTGGTCCCAGCTCCTAGGAAAAGCCTTATGACGTTGTAATATTGTATTATAGTTTCCATACCTGTCAGTTATGCCAGACTTTGAGTTCCCTCATGGCAGGAAACCTGTCTAATTGATTCTATACTCAGAAACTTAGCAAACTGTCTGGCACAGAAGATGTACAGTCAGTGTACGGTGAATTCACGGAAAGAGATGCTGCTGCCTTTATCTGTTCCTGATACAGGGCACCAATAAGAACTTAAGATAGTCCTGAAGCACTTGTCATAAAAGAACCATTTCAAGCTACCTTCTTAGGGACACTAAAGGCTCAGTGTGTGTAAAACCCAGTGCAGAAACTAATAGAGCTCCTTGCCGGTTCACCAAGTCCTGAGCTGGAAAGCTTCTAACGAAAACACAAATGTAGCTGATGAACAAATGTGTGTTAGTGTTCAGAGCCTCAGAGTTTCTGTGGAAGTGGATGGGCTGGATGTGCAGCGTGTGCATTCCCCCTTTGAACTGCTGGAGCTCTGCAAGACTGCTGCATTCAATTGTGCGACAGCTGGCGATAATTTTCAGTATGGAATGAGGGATTTAGTGACTGATTCACTCTTTGCATTGTGTTTCTTGATCTTTGTTTTTGCCCTTTCAGCTTTTGTAATGGGCTGTAAAGGGGTGTGAGTCCCTGGAACTGAGAACTGAATATGAAACAGAATCCTGAGATTTGTAAGCTGGGCAAAATGTGATGTTTTTCCAGGAAAAGTCTTTGTCAGGAAGTATGTAGACTCCTGAATGCTTAGTCTTAGAGGTACAGCAGAGATCATTTAATTCATCTCATCCTTTTACAGCTAAGGAAACAAGCACAGAGAGGTGAAGTGACCTCCCTGAGATCACCCAGCATGCTGAGCAGGGTTAAAGTATCTCCCTCCACCACCACCATTCTTTCTCAAATACCATCTCCCCTTGACCAAGGTTTTTCCATACCTTGGTCAAGCTATGGAAAATCTGAAAAGAAAGGCAGAGCTGTGAAACATGGTGGTCAAACTGTGAGGTCTTCTGGCTCTGTCCTATGAATTTGGTGATGGCAGCAGAGGTCTAAAAACAAAACAGGACACAAAAATCCCTGCTCTTAGAAGTAATCCTTTCCCCCCCTGAGAATCAATTAGTCTGTGCTGTAAAGCTTTACACAAATGTTGTACTATGACTGGATGCTTGTATGGTGTGTGCTTGTTGAGCATGTTAATGGGACCGCTTGTGGTCCAGAGACGGCTTGTCAATTCACAAGACACCCAGCAGAAAAATAAGTTCAAAGTTGAAGTTGTTACAGAAGGAACAGTAGTATCTCATCATTAGAAGGTAATAGAACTCAAATTATCCCCAAGTCTCCATCATCCTGGCAGCCAGGAGCCTGGTGCTGGGCAAGTAAGCTTAGCCCAGGCTCCCTTAGATACTCACCTTACCCTTTTGCAATGTCTGATATTTTATGTCACTTCACATAATTTATAGAAACAGGCAAGAAATGCAAAGATGGGCATGAGTATCTAAGGGAAACGGGCTAAGCCTACTTGCCTGGCATCCGGGTCCTGGCTGCCAGGATGAGTGAAGACTTTGCAAATAGGCAAAGAAAGGCAATAAAAAGAGATGATATGTCAGCATTTTAGAAAAACAACTCTCGGTTAGTTTCTGCTAGAGGCAGACTGTGTTCTCCTCCCGGTCTCTGAGCTGCCATGTCTACCTGAGCCCTGGAGCATTCCTTGGCTCCAGGGGACAGGCAGGGGACCAGGCTTCCCAACAGCACTGGTCTGCAGACAGTGGATGGTGGCAGGAGGGGGGATGTGACAGGAGACCCCGATTCCCTGCTGTGTCTCCTCTACAGCTGCCAGCGGGCCGAAGAACAGCACAACACTGAGGACTTCTTGCCCGTGTGTCCAGATGCTCTGTTCAGGCACCAGGCAAATGCAGATGAGCCGCTGCAAACATCTCAGGCAGCAGCTGCTCTGAAGAAAGATGACAGCCCTGGGCAGAAGCAAAGAGCGAACAGCTAGGAAAGCTCAGGAGGCTGGTTACCAAAGAGAAGTTGCAAGCCATCACTCCAAGAAGGGGATCGGCCTTTGGTTGGAAGGAAACCAGGGAATGGTACAGCAACCTGGAGGGAATGCATGGCAGAAAAAAAAAAAAACAACAAACTTACACCTCATTTAATGAGGGACATGACATTTATGTGTCAGACAAAATAAACAAATACAGAATGTATGGCAAAATATGGCCAGGAAGGGCTTACTTCTGAGCAGTTAATATTTTCTCTTAGGGACAGTGTGAAGCTTTAACTGTACACTTTCCCTTTTTGCCTTGGTTGCCAGGAAGCCTATGTCTTAACTTGTAATCCAAATTCATTAAATGAATTTCATTAAGTGAGTAGGACCTTATGGCATAAATTCCCATGACTAACTTTCCCTCTGTTTCCATCATACCATTGTATCTATCTTTTTTCTTCACATCAACCTTTAAAAACTTATCTACTTATTGCTATTTTATTGTTTTAGAGTCTGGCAAGCCACTTCTTTTTTTTTTGGAACAAAGCAGGGCAGGAGCATATACATGGAGGCTAGCAGAATTTGAAAATAAACAAGCCACAACCTGTGATATAAATGAGACTGGAACCCAAACATGGGACAAGGGAAGGACCACCACATGGAGTGCTAGACACCTCTGTTCTGGTTCTGACTGGATGACCAACTGCACGGTGGTGACATTGGACAGAGGATCTCACCTCCCTTGAATCCAGCTTCATCAAGTGTAAAAATGGAAGGGCTTATTTAGATCATTGCTAAGATCCCTACCAAATATAAAAATTGACGATTTGAAGTTTGTATGGCTTGTGTGTGCTCCCTGGGGAAGGGGCTGAGGTCAGGACTGGAGCTGATGGCCAGAGAGGGCCACCCTGCAACTGCGTTGCTGCATGAGAAATGAGGTACCAGCGACACACTGAAGAGTAAGTAGAGGTTTCAAGGACTTTATTATCCAAATGAGATCAGAGTTGGCTTGGGAATTGGCAGCTGACAAGTGGGGAGAGAGAAATTTGACCTTCCGCTTTATTGTACTCAGAAGATCTGTAGGAGAAGCAGCAGGTCTCACCCATGCAGGACAAAAAGCTGCCTAGTGACCTGCCGTTCAAACCCCAGGGTTTGGGAGGAGAAACCGGAGCCCAGACGGCTCTTGCACGCAGTGACACCCCTCTAAGAAACCCCAGGAGGCCCAGGGCAGCCATCCTGTATCCTGAAACTCACAACGTGACTACAGCTTTGGGAGCACAGTTTAGAGTGGTGTCTGGGGTGGGCCAGCCTGAGGGGAGGGAGTGGAATGTGCAGTTGTGTTCCGTCTGGGCAAAATCCAAAGTGCGCCACAGAAACAGCATTCACCGCGGTGACGGGGGGCAAGCACACGTTCAAGGTTTCCTAAAACCATGGTCAGATCAACGAAGCATGCTGGTTCCTGTGGGACCAGGAAGAGCCAGAACGCAGAGAAGGTGAACGTCGTATCTGCGACTTTTTCTGGACAATCAAAGATGCACACTGGTTCTTAATAAATGGAGCCAAGCAAAAGTGTGGTTAAACCTGATCGCACTGCCCCTCTAGTCCAAGAAGTCTGGGGCTTCTGTAAATAAGCTGATTAAAGCCAAATAAAGATCAATATTTCTAACCTCAGAATCAGTGGCTACTTTGTCCAGAAACTCTGTGTGTGTGTGCGTGTGTGCACGCACACATGCATGCCCTGGATTATTGTGCTTTAATCCTAGAACAACACACCTCTTGTCCTTCCTAAGATTGCCTTATCCTGTAAGTGGGTGCCCCCCCCCCACCAATTTCCTGTGTGGCCCACAGAAGGATCCGAGAAAAGAGACGGTGCCTGTGTCTTGAGACACGTAGAATTTCGGAAAGATGATGTCCTTTGAAGATGTTTGCAGAAGTGAGAACAGGGACATGGGATGAGAAAGAGTGGCATTCAAACCCCAGTGATTCACAGCAGCGTGGCCTCGGGAAGCGTGTGACACCATCTGGGCCTCCAGTCGGTCGAAAGCAAGATGGCGGAGCAGACACTGCCTGACGGGAGTTTTGTAGGGCGAGTGGGACGTGTGCGTGGAGCATGTGATGCTCACGGAGTGCGCACTACACACCGATTTCCTGGGCCGCTCTGAGTCCGCGTTGTTGCCACCAGGAAGTGTGAGGCCCCGGGTCCCTTCTGAGATGTCTCTCGACCCAACCGTGTCCTCCTCTAGGGACCTTCCAAATGCCAGGTCCGGCCGGGTTTCTCGGGTCTTCGTCTGTGTGGGACGCAGGGACGGGGGTGAGGGAGGGGAAGTGCAGGAACCGGAGCTCAGAGCTGGGGCGTCATCTTGTCCCACCCAGCAAGCAGTGCTCTTTCAAGGAACGTAAATGCTCCCCAGTGGTAAAGAGTGTTTGGAAAATGGCGACATATTAGGTTAATAATGACACTCCCACCACTAAACTGAGAGAGCCTTAAGTCAACCTGGCACTGACCCAAGGGGAAGGCCCTGGCCAGAGGTGGATCACGGAGTCTGAAAGCCCTCATTGTTTAGATGCTTTTTTAGGGCCAGGCCTGGCTTCTTACCCCCTGGTGGTGGGTGGTGTCAGGGAAACCGTCAGGGAGACAAGAGGGCCCAGCCCTTCTAAGCTGCCAGCAAGTATGCACAGCTGAAGGCACAATGTGGTGAGATGTGACAGCTCAGCGGGGTGCTCCGGCCCACGCCTGCCCCTCACATCTGTGGAGCCTGGGACGGCAGTGCAGTGGAAGGCTCTTGGCCCCCAGCCTGCTCCCCTGCTCCTGGCTCCCCCCGGCTCTCTCCCCCAGCACAGGGGCTCCCACGTGCATGTGTGTGGACCCCCTGGCCTGCAGCTCCAAGCTCCAGCCACCCCCTCGTGCTAAAGAGTGGGCTTCCCGGTAGCAGCAGAGTGGTCTGCCCTTGGGACAAGCTGATGCAGACCCTCAAGTAAGACTCAAGCTGTTTAGTTAGGAAATTCTGGAGTCACGAGTACTCAGAGCATTGTCTAGAAGGGGCCGGCAGGGGGCGCCCCACATGGGCCCAGGCTCCTTGTGCCATATTGGTGGCCTTGCCCTCTGGGGAGGGGCACAGCTAGAAGAGGGGGGAAGGGGGCTTCTCTAAAACACAAGGCCCAGAGCAGGGGCCTCTCGTACCTGGGTCAGTACCACTCGACAAGACAGCAGCAAAGACCAAGGGAGAATGCAAAGAAATAAAATAAAAGACAAAGGAATGAGAAGAAGTGTGGAGGGACCAGGACAGGTCGTTCGGAGGAATTCTGATGAGGGTATAGAGACCACGGTAATTCTGGGGAAGACGTGTCCGTTCTTTTACTTTGAGGAGATGCCCGAGACTCGTCAGCCGCCTGGAGCAATGCTGAGGGAGACGCAGGGACAAGCCAGCCGTGGTGCTCCTGGGGATGCTGGTTCATCGAGAGATGCAGGACGGAGCTCCCGGGCACGGCGGGGCTGCCTGAAGCAAAACCAGCCAAGCTTCCTCAGATCACCTCACTTTGAAAAACTGAGCACGGAGGTGTGTGATTCATGCAAACACCATAAATCTGCAACGAAGACAGTTATTTTTTCCCTTTACTACTACAACATTTCTGTATTTCTTCTAAATCCGTCTGTGATTTTAAAGGGTGGGAACCAGTTGAAAGTCAAGCATTAGCACTTAGTATTAGAAACATGTGTGACCCAGGGCACCTCCCGCTACTCGCCCCACAATCCAACTGAGAGACCCCCGGCGTGTCTCCTCAGGAAAGCAGTGGGCCAGGAAAGTGAGGCATTGTTCCATCTTGGTTTTGAAAGTATGTGCTTCATGACTGCTTTCTCATCCCCCTGAAGAACGGCAGGTTAAGTGAAATACATGTTTTCTAGCGAAGATTTTACTTTCCAACATTTTGGAAACTTTCATTCTTCCTGCTAAATTAGAGATACATTGCATCCAATAGTGTGGGATGACAGTGTGTAAGTGACCAGGTTGAATAATCTAACAAGTTCTCCATACTTAACAAAGATAAACAACACACGAATTATGGCCTGAGAGCACTTGGAATCAAAGTTTCTGACTGTCACAAGCTGTTTATCAAAACTGGTTAGTAATCTTTTCTTTGGCTGTATTTTATTTTCCATTCCCTACAGTAATAAGCAGATATTGGTTAGGATAGAAAGGTCCACGCACATAATTTTAGATTTTTACAGCTTTTGGCAAAAGTCAAAGCAAAGAATAACACGAACAAGTCTCTATGAAATTTGTCCCTACTGTCATTTTCCTATCGTTTCGGTAATTTAAAAAAAAAAGAAGTTCTTGAGTTAGTTTTGAATTTATGTAGCTTTCAAATCTTTTTAAGAAGGATCTTTAAATTGAAATACGTAAATATACATATCCATATGCATGTAGGACACCATGTTAACTGAACTATCCATTCAATAAACATTTTGGCAACTCCCGTGGGAAGGCACTAACTCTCCTGACCCGACATGAGAGGGTACAGTTTCAAGGAAAGATAATGGACTTGGAATTGAACAGTTTGTGTGATCTGGGATGCATGACTCAACGTTTCTAAGCCTCAGTTTTCTGGATACAATAACACAACAGCTATCATGGAGTGTGGTTGGTACCATTGTAGATTGTTCCGTGAAAGCAGGAGTTGGCTTGGCCGCCATGGTTTCCTCGGTCCTCAACGCAGATTCCCACATAACTCTCTTCTTCTGCTACGGTCGTAAAATTTAATCAGCAGCTTTGGGGGATCATAATGTAATAAGCTTTGCTGGAGTCTACCATGTTTTTTATTAAAAGCTGAGCTTTACCTGTAGGACTTTGTAACCTTGAGAAACAAAAACATCACATTAGCAGTTTCCTCAAGAGATCTAAAAGTACATATTTCTGTTCTTTGTGTGTTTTTGTGTTTCAACCTCAAACAAAACAATATTAAAATTTTATGATGAAATGAACAGAGAAGGAACAGAGACACTAGCCAATATGAAGTGGAAATAATCTCTGGGTATGAGTCTGAAGGCCTGAACTATGGCCACAGTTCTGAGAGTAAAAAACTACAAGGGCAGATCCTGGAGATATTAGAAGGTAAAGAATCATTAGTGTTTGCCACATGTTATTAGCAGAAAAAAGGGAGAGCATCAGATACTCAGAGTTGGGAGCATGGGTTTACGGCAGGCAGACACTTAGACGGGGTGAGGAGGCCCTTCTCCAGCAGGAAAAGGATGTTTTTGGTTTTTGAAATTAATTTTCAAGATGAAGTGTCTTGTTCATCCTTCTTCTGAAACACTCCCTGCCCAGAATACTTCCAATTGCTCAGCAGAGACAATGTCCACCCGTAAGAACCTGGGTGCACAGCCCAAACCGGAAACAACATGCGTGACATTTCTTCAAACTTTTTTTTTGTATTTTTAAACATTGCTTGAATCTAGTATAGTCCATATAGACATGTGTAGGTATGCATGCATATGTGTCTGTATCTTAAGTTAAAACTAATGTCACCGCTTTTCCCCCAAATTAAAGTAAAATTGACTCTCCGTGAAGCTGCAGTGGCACATTGCCCGTAGTTGTAAGTTCCTCCCAGGGATGATGAGCGTTGCTCCCCCTGTGAGAAGCAGGGTGGGTACACCTGGAGAGGACACGCGGACAGAGAAAGATGCCAATTCCTGTGCAGAAGGAAAAGACCCGAATGCTGGGGGCAGAGAGGACATGGCCCTGACTCGGACACTGGAGGTCAACCTGGAAAGCTCTGTGGGTGGCAGGCTGGCCGAGTGTCTCTGCACAGGAGCAGAGAGGAGTGGCGATGGCACCAGGGCTTGACACAGTCTAGAAGGACGGGATGGATGCTACAGACTGTGTCTCCCAAATTCATGTTGAAATCCTATCCCCCAGTGTGATGGTATTTGGAGGTGGGGCCTTTGTTATTGATGTCCCTGAGTCTGCGGCATTTTGTGATAGTAGCTGGGACCACATGGATGGCCACCAGCAGAGCTGGATGGAAGGGAGCACATCTGCGTGACTCGTCTGAGACATGCAGCTTCAGAAGTTCGGGGGAAGAATCCCAAGGCACAGGGTGGTGAAGTGGAGGCACATGCAGTGTCCAGCAGAGCACTGCGAAGTCTGGGGGTCGGATAACAGGGAAAGGAGGGTTTTTCAAGGAGCCATGAAGGTGGGAGGGGTCCAGAAACCAGACTGAGATGTCACCTCGTAAGAGGGTGAGAAAGCCAAGCCCGGATGTCTGGAAAGGAAGAAGGCCTGCTTCTAAAGTGAGCACACGATCACCCAGTGGAGCCTCTGTTCGGCTCCCCGATTCACTCAACAAATACCATCCCAGACCCTGGTAGGATGTGGAATGTGGGGTGGAGATGAGAGACAGAAAACCGAGAAGCGGGGGCTCAGAGACCCCCTGAAAAAGCCAAGGCATCAGGACGAGGGTTGGAGCCATCTAAAGCATGTCGGAAGTCCTTTGGTTTAAAAGTGAACTTCTCCCCGTGCCTTTCCATCAGCTCTGATGTCCTGGTCAGGACACCTCCCGTCTCCTGGGATCACAGAAGGAAGGACCCCAGGAGCAGGGGCGCCCCCTGGCTGAGCCCCGGGCATGCTCCAGTTCTCCGCATTGACCCTCCCGGCAAGCCCTCCAGGGAAGGACTGATGTCATGCTTTCTTTCCAAATGAGGGAGCTGAGGATACGCAAGATTCAGAAATTTGCCTGGGGTACCGGTCAACAGACACCCCACTCTCACCTCTAGTTAACAATTCTCATGCTGTTAGTTTAGTTCTCACACCCTTGGAAGGACCCGCACTACTGGGCCCCAGGTATCTGATTGTGCTTAATTGGGTCCACAGAGCAGGCTACATAGCTGTGCCACTGGGACCAGACCCGTCTACTGACACATGTGTCTGGGGGTCCGCAGAGGCATCCTCTACCTTGTGGATTTGTGTTGCTCCAAATAGGCAGGAATACAGTACAAGAAATCACATGGGGGCCCACTGACTAGAAGCCCTCTGGCCTGCAGACAGGTTTTGGGCAGTCTACGTGAACGTTTGTAGGCAGGATGTGTGCTTTCTTGCTCTGTCCCCACCTTCCTGCCCCTTACAGCTTCCCTCATTCCCGCTACCCTCCCTGCACTGAAGGCATTGAGTTGACTGCCCTGATGGATACCAATCTATTGGTGATCATTTTATTACATACTTAATACAATTCAAGAGAAGACCGTCCAGATCAGAAGACTCTCCTCACATCAAGGAGGGTAGTGATGACTTGTATGAGACCCAGGATTTCCCAAGAACATTTTGCAAATGTTAGGTCAGGCAAAGCACTTCTGGTCATTTTCTCCATAACAGACACAAACCAGGAGCAGGACAGCTGCTTTTCAGCTTGATAAGTGGAACTGCCTGCCATGTCAGTAAACAAAGGATGTCAACTCTCAACTTTTAGGTTGTGACTATTGTTTAGGTTGACAAGCTGACGCCAAAACAAACAGAATATTTCCCCCAAATGAGCTGTAATAAGTAAAACTTTAGAGTTACGCTGAAGACGTGATCCATTACGGGGAATCAGACGGTAGGATGCAATGGCCTCAGAGAAAAGTGCGTTGTTAATACAATGTGAAAAGCATTTTTTGAAAGCTTCACTAATCTGGAGACAAAAGGTTTGTTTATCCCCTACAACCGGCTTCTGGTGCAATGAGCAAACCTGCCCACTACCTGGGATTCCTGGAAAATTTGGGGCAGTGAGATGATTAAACACTAGAGACCCCCCTACCCCTACCTGTGGCTGTGTTCTGATACCAGGATGGGATCTGAAAGCAGAAGAGCAGAAATCAAAAGCCTTGTCTAAAACCGATCCTCCCTTCTGGGAAGGAGGAGCGGAGTCATTCCAGTGTCTGCACACTTGGCTCCTGCAAGAAGCCCTTAGGACACCCTGGTCTTGCCGCTGCCCACGAGCGTGTGCCCACAGAGCAGAGGGTCAGCTCCACATGCGGTGAAGCCGCTGGGAAACCACAGCCCACAGGCTCACCATCTCTGCTCCGAAGTCTATTTTGAGCCACGTTGCAGCTTAGCACCACTTCGAACCACCTCCAGTGAAGCCATATCGGAGATCCGACCCTGGTCCAGGTGAGCAGATTAATGGCTGCAAGTCGGAGGACTTTCACCACGTGGGCTGGACACACAGCTCTGCGTGCAGGGGCACCACGCAAGGAGCGAGGTTGCTGGGAAGACTAGGCTGTCAGCCAAGTGCACACTGGCCCTGAGTGCAGTTTACTTGTGTTTTAGACCTGATACTCTTGGGGCAGCTGCAAAGATGCGGATCAGGGCACGTAGATTCACTGTTGGGGAAGCACGTGCCCGTGCGCGGCTGGGCTTCTGCGGTTGGTCACAGGGCTCCAAACCAGGACAGTTTTGTTCCACAGACACACCCCAGGAATCGTTACCGCTGAGGTTCAAACGACAGGGCTTTTCAGGTAGAGGCTGGTCCAAAGTGGAGCTGAGCCTCTTCATCTATTTCTTCAAGCAACAGCGAGCAACTCATGGGTCCTCAGTGGGCAAATGAGAGTCACAAGGTCCCCAAGGCACCTCTCAAGGACTACTTTCTCCCTGATTTTTTTCCTCACTTCTCCATCCACCTTGATCCTCAGAAATTAGCCCCTTTCCTGGGGCACGATCATTGCTCACTTCTTATTTTGGGGGACCCCCCATGGTGCCCAGCTCCTGGTACTCGTGCCTTTATGTAATCCCCTCCCTGTGGGTCTGGTAGGACTTCCTGACTGGTTTGAGCCCATTGCCAATAACAACTGCCCTCACAGCGGCAGCATCACCTTTCCCCCTAGAGCGCCAGCAGGCCAAGCATCCCCCCGGCCCCAACTCTCAAGAGCCTCAGCCTCAGGGCGACTCACTACCCTTCCTGCCTCCCAGGCCAGGGCCAACCCAATGAGCCCAAGAGTTTTCATTGATTTGTTACCGTGGGGAGAAGTCGGGGTGTTTCTGTCTCTGACCTCCTAGACATCCTGGTCTCTCCATCCCCTCTGTCCCGCAAGACCTCCCAGGCAACCTTCTGCTCCAGGGTACCATTCTTATCTTACAAAGAAAACCTCAGAACATCCCCACTTACCAATTCCGCAGGACACAAGGACAAATGAGACACGTTCTCTGGCCTTAAAGGGTTGCGGAAACGCTGAAGGAGGAACAATTACTTTTGGTTTTGCAGGTGTGAGGCGGGGGAGTGGGTGGATTGAAGGGAGGCTATAGGTAAGATGCATTGTTTAGCCTTAGCTCTGACGGTTAGGAAGAAATTTCCTGATGGAGGATCTGAGAGCAAAAGCGCCATCAAGGCAGGAGCAGCCACATGGGGCAAAGGCAGAGAAGCAGAGAAGGTGTGATGCAGGGTAAAGGGCAACTGAGCCTGGCTGGACATTAGCCTGAGAATCCGAGAGCACCTGCAGGGGAGGCTGGAAAGCTTAGCTGTGGCCACTTTGCAAGGGATCTTGAATTCCCCTGTGAGGATTTGGGGGGTTATCCTGTGGGCAGCCAGCTGTCCCTGGAGGAGCTAAAGAAGGAAACCCTTCACTTCTGATATGTGTTTGGGGATAACTCTTAATAATGTCTAACCAGTGCTTATTTATTAAGAAACTACTATCCTCCCAACCCATTACAAGAAAGCTAGTGACATGAATAAGTTTGGTTTCTCTTGTGGTCAAACCGATAGATGTTTCAGCAGCCCGAGCCCTGCAGAAACACCTATTCACACATGAGTGACATACTGAGACTCATACATTGTTATTTGGTCATTAAGGTCCCATAATGACTTTGAGCACCTCATTCTTTGTTAGTAGATTCTCATTATTCTATCTCCATGCCTAAACGCTGTAAAATTGTATTCTCTCAACTAGAAATTTTTTATGATTACATCCTCTTACTAGTTCAGACGGGCATGTCCTCCCTAACTTCCCCACCTCAACCCCCAGGTACTGTGAATGAAAAGATCTAAGTACCTTAAAAAGGCCTCCCTCTAGATTTGAAGGATGCTCTCTGTGTAGACACAACATGGCGTGTCTAAGAGCACTGGGCTCAGAGCAGGACGTATTTATTAGTCTCCAGCCCCAGTGCTGACGAGCTGTATGAATTTGGACCTTGTGCCTAACCTACTGGAATCTCAGCATCCTCATTCAAACCAGAGAAATAATTACCTCTCCCACGTGGACTCAGGTTCCAAGTTTAAGTCTGACGAAAAGGGCTGTGCCCTGGGAGATGCCCCTAGTCTATCTCCACAGTGAGCAGGGGGGGACACACAGGGGTACGTAGTTCTATCCAAGTGCAGAGAGCGATGGTTTTATTAGTCTATAGCCCAAATGTGAGTAAATCTCTGATTCCCATAAGGTGTTTTCAACTATTGAAGGTCTTTTTAATAAACTACTTCTTTTCTGTGGGTTCCCACACCTGAGGACCTTTTTGGGGGAAACCACTGATAACATCATCTCAAATTCTTTCTAGTCCTTTTATGGAAAATCTGTGTTATTACTTTCTTCCTGAAATTAATGAACAGGACACAGCCCTCAATGTTCCTAAGGAAATAATGACTAAGGATTGTCAAACCCCTTGAAAAATGTCGTGTGTGTGTGTGTGTGTGTGTGTGTGTGTGTGTGTGTGTGTGTGTGTGTGTGTGTGTGTGTGTGTGTGTGTGTGTGTGAAGATTCCCGAAGTCCCTTCTCAGACAGATCAGCAGAAAATCCCCTATCAAAGGTGATAGACAACTTTCAAGTCACACAAAGGATGGAGAGAAAAGAAAGCACACATTTCATTCAAACAACTCGTGTTTGGAGCAATGTGGAAACCCATTTACTTACCACTTAAGTGTCAGAATTTCACCATTGATATTTGTTATCCTAGCACTTATTTTTATTTTGTTCCCCAAATGCATTTGCTCCTTCATATAATAATTGGCCCATGTATTTCCAGCTAGTGAGTCTCATATGGGCCAGGCAATGCACTCTGCCTCCGGTCCCAGTGGTGGGACGGCTTTACGCTCAGGACGAGGTGGAGGCAGGTTATCACTGCCTCCCAGGGAGGGAGGTCTGCTCACGCAATGCTCACAACAGGCAGGAAAGCTATATTCCTTATGTATTCCACTCAGCACAGATCCATGTGGCTTCATCCTCATTACAAACACTGCGCCTGAAGGCTCCTTCTGTCTGTTACATCTGCAAGCATAGCTGTTTTTAAATGATGCTCTGATAGCCTCGGGGTTTGCAGGTCCCAAGCAGAGCAGCACTGGGCCAGCTCGCCAGGTGCCCCTCACACCTGCCCTGCTGCTGCAACGCCCGAGCCGCTCTGGCCAAGACAGGACTCAAGCCATCAGAATGAAGCACAGTGTGGAGTAGCTTGTGACTGTCTCAACAGAAACCAGGGGCACTGAATCACTTCCCCCCTAAGGCTGCACTGAGATTCATTCACACCTGCCCTGAGCTAGCAGCACATCCGAGAAGGTTCCAGAACTGCAGAGGTGGAAACAGGCCTCAGGTGGCTCCTGTCTGAACCCCATTCAGCCACATGGCAGGCCAGGTTTCCAGAGGTCCCTCATCCTTACCGCAAGGCTCTCAGTTATTCTAGATTTGACAAGCATCCAGCAAACAGGGGAAGGGAGAGAAAAAGTAGAGGATCGTGAGGGTAATCTTGACGTCATGACCCTAGAAGTAATGTACATCGTTTTAACCCACGATTCACCAGCCAGAACTCAGGCCCAGGGTCCCACCTGGACACAAAGATTCTGGGAAAACAGTCCCAGGATTGGCAGCCATTTATCAGCTAAGACACATCAGGAAAGGGGTGTAAATGTTTGTGAACAGGAAGGCATCTCTGGTGCAGCAGAACATGCCAGTGAACTAAAGGGCACAATTTGTAAAATAGCATAGACCATATAACCATTCACGTGAAGTCTGCTATATATACACATATATGAAAGTATCATTCATTTCCTGGTTTGGGATCGTAAGTTTGGTTAGTGAGAGTTGCCATGTTATTTAAATCTACTTGGTTCTATATTTGGAAAGTGAGTAATTAGAGCTCAGGCAGTGAAGGATACCAATCGTATCTCAAAAAACAACATAAAAAAAATGACCTGAATCTATAAGCTTTTGGAGTATGTTTCAATAGTGAAGAATACCCGTGTGTCTGTGTGTGTGTGTGTGTGTGTGTGTGTGTGTGAATTCATGTGAGTGTATGTGCAGAGAGAGAAAAATCTAGAACAATAATCACCAAATGCTTATCAATAATTATATCTAGGAGATAATATTGGGTCAGCCAAAAAGTTCGTTATGTAAGCTGTTATGGAAAAACCCGAACGAACTTTTTGCCCAACCCAGTATTTAGGCTTGTTACTTTCTTCTTTTTAACTGTTTATTGTTAAGTATTCCTTTATATTTAGGATGGTAATTTTATATTCAAAGGAAAAAAGAAGTAATACAATATTTATTTGAGAATTAAAAACGAAAGAGCGTAGTCTTTCTAGTTAAAGTAGATACCCTATGGGACTATGAGGTGTGTTTTATCAGGAGGACATATATATACACTAACACTCAAGGTTTTTAAATAGGATTGAGGTGACAAGCAGATGTGTTTTAAAATGTCACATTGGCTGCAGTGTGAGAAGTGAATTAGACAGGGGGCATGACCCGCACAGGCCACCAGGACACACAGAATTATGTACTGCATGAATGATGGTCTCTGGGGTTGTCAGTGTGAAGGTCTAGGAGTGAAGGCAAATAGATCCCTAGGAGTCACTTGGAAGGGAAAGATGGTACACAGATTAGCTAGTGGCAATGAGGATAGAGAGAAGTAAGTCAAAAATAGGTATTAGACAGATGGCCAACCAGCACATGAAAAGATGCTCAACATCACTAATTATTAGAGAAATGCAAATCAACACTACAATGAGGTATCACCTCACACTGGTCAGAATGGCCATCATCAAAAAATCTACAAACAATAAATGCTGGAGAGGGTGTGGAGAAAAGGGAACCCTCTTGCACTTTTGGTGGGATATGTATATGGAATCTAGAAAATGGTACAGATGAACTGGTTTGCAAGGCAGAAATAGAGACACAGATGTAGAGAACAAACGTATGGACACTAGGGGGGAAAGCGGGTGTGGGTGGTAGTGGTGGGATGAATTGAGAGATTGGGATTGACATACATACACTAGTATGTATAAATAGATAACTAATAAGAACCTGCTGTATTTAAAAAAATAAAATAAAATTCAAAAAAAAAAAAGACTTTACAGTCTAGTGGAGACACCGCCATGGAGACCAACAAGTGGATTCAAGGAGAGGCCAAATGAAGAAACAATAATTGCATGACAGGGGTCAGAAAAGGCTTCATAGAGATTGTGACTGTCAAACCAAATCTTGAAAGATGAGTTTGTGTTCCCCAGAGCATCAAAGGGAAAAGAGAATATGGGGCAAGAAGGATGGGAATACTAAGCAGAATAAAAGATTAACAGAAGCATGATATGGAAACACACACAGACAGAATTGTGTGTTGATGGACGTCTGTACCATTCTGCACTCTTGTCTATCTGAACAACAGGGGTGCTCAGACACCAATTCTAGACTTAGGAGTGCTATTCATTTCTTACGTTGGCAAAGCAGCCACAGTTCCCAGGAATTAATGGAAACAAGTGCTTCTATCTTGTTGCTGGATAACTGAACTCTTCATACTTTTGATGATCATAGTCATCTTTGAATTTCAATGTTACAAATTATACCAAATAACTGCAGATGACCCCATCCCTTTCCAATTCTTATTTGGAGCTCATCTTTCTCTATATGTGTGGTATTATTTTTTTTTTTTTCCTATAGAGGGGGAATAAATTTCATCTTGTCAAAATACTATGTCTTTATTACTTTGGTATCTTCTGGTTGTCTACAGTGATATTAATGTAGCATTTTAAAATGCCAGCATGCTTTAATAACATAGTATATCTTTGAGTCCTGCAAAAACATCACATGATTCAACGTATGCAAGTGCAAAAAGATATGACTCTCGTATAATTTACATGTCCCTGTGGGGTGTTATTAAGGTGTGCACTTTATAAGGGTATAATTCTGGAAGCAATTTTCCATAGAATTGTTATAAGTGTTATCTTATAAATTTGAGACAATGTGGCACAATATTCATTTAGCCAAATTACCCCAGTAATAACATTTCTTCATTTGTGAATACCAGTTCAGACTGACATTACACATTTTTGGTAAGACATTGAGCCTTGAAGGTTCACCCAGATATGGCTGCATAATACTAACAGAATTCCCATAACTAGGCCAACTTTATTTCCTTAATTTGAAATGCACAACCGGACAGTACTTGCCCCAAACTGCCACTTTTTCATAATAAAATTTGATTCTGAGAAGCCGTCAAGGCAGGAAGAGGCATCAAAATGGATCATGGATTGGCATTAAGGTAACTTAGAATTGTGTGCCGGCTCAGCCCTTTGGTAGCAATTTTGGGGCTTTGGACAAGATGTGAAATGCCAATAATCTTCAACCTCTTCACTGATGATGTGAAATAATAGGATTGGACTGGATGGCAAAGGTTTCTTGGAGCATGCAATTAATTATCCCTGATCTCCTTTAGTACTTAATTATATGTTATTTTATCTTGCCCATTTTTAAGGTCTGTCTATCTCATCTTCACAAATATATTGTAAAATCATCCAGCCATAGAATGGATCATCCATATATCCAGTTTGTAAAGAGTTTAGACAGCCTTCTGTGTTGATGGCTAGGATGGAGGAGTCCCACGGGCCTGTGCTCAGGTCTTGTCTCCATCACTTACTGGTTCCATATCCTTGAGAAATTTACTTGTCGTCTATGCAGGGTTCTTTGGGCCTGTCATCCAACCTCTCTGAGGCTGAATCTCAGTTTCTTGATCTGTAGAGTGGTAAAGGGTGTAGTGAAGAGGATCTGTGGGAGAATGCCACTAAGGGCTTTGGCACAGCACCTGGCTCATAGACTACTTCAAGAAATGTAACTCATAACCAAGCACGGAACGTACCGGGGAAGGATAGAGCTTAAGGAAAATTCACTCTCTCCTCTCACACCCAGCCTAGAATAGAGGGGAAGAGAAGCATCTTTTGTGCAGTAAGTAATTGTGAATGAAGCATCTCTCTTTATCTCCATCAAGATGCACTAAAAGCACTAGACTAATATTTCTTGAATTAAATAGAAACCAAACTCCAATTTTATTGAAAAGCATATAGCAAAAATAGAAAAAGGAGATGAAAGCCTTCATTATACCCAATGATGCCCTGTGTACAGGGAAGGTGGAATCATGCCATGGATTTCTGAACAATCACAAAACCACCCAGAAGCACAAAATACAAGATACTGTTGAGGAGGAGTCTTAGGGCAAAGTGGTGGGCAGGTGGGGAGTCTGGCAGAGCTTCCAAAGACCTTGAAGCCAGGCTGGAGACAGGATGAATGGCCTTGGTGGTTAGGAACAAAAGCGTTAATGTGCTAATTCTCTTTGTGATTCTGAGTGTAAATGTCCTGGTCCCTGAAGTCCACAGGCATGACAGATGATGACAAACTGGCCAACCCCTCTCCCTGGCCCAGCCTGTGCTGACACCTGGCCAGCATCTTTAAACAATGAGTGAGGTTTGGGAATAAAGCACACTTTGCTAAGTTGTGCTCATTACCAAGTAAATCATGGTATATCATGGTGAGACAGAACACCAGAGGTCTATCCCCCACAACTAAATTTCTCTGTATGGTGAATCTTTCATTGACAAAGAAATCTCTCCCTGCTCCTTCAACCCAGCCTTTCATCTTGGATTCAGTAAATATTGTCTGATTGCCAACTATGCCAGGAGGAGAGAGAGATAACCAGACCCAGCCCTGCCTTCTGAGGGCTTCAATCTGCCATGGCTAGCAGGCTTTACCTCTTCTTCCTTAGTACCTTCTCCTAAACCCACACTTACCTTCCTATTCTCAGTGACTCATGAAGAAGGGTGGGGACACATTCAAACTCAACCCAAAAGAACAAAATAAAAACCAAGGGTCTCCCCAGTAAAGATATTGGGGTCCCCAGAGAGACCAGTTTAGTCAATCATCAGTCACTGAAAATATCTGAGTTTTGCCACCACCAGGCAACTAAGAAAAGAGTAAAATGTATAAATTATTAGGCTATGGTACAGCCTGGACCGTTTTGCATAAATACAAACCTACTCTCATTGGCAGGTCAAAAATTCTTTTCGCGGGGATCTGAAACCGCTTCCAGCAGCTCATCTCCACTCAACCCTGGAATACCCGGGGCCGCAGACAGTGCGTTAACAAAGGAGAACTTGAATTTGGTTCCCCAAAATAGGTATGTGGAATCAGTGAATCTCAACTATCTGAATGTTTTACTATGGTGTAAACTTCATGTGAAATACTTTCAACCTCTAGGGGTGAAGTTAGAAAATGTTTAATAAGAACCCACTTTTTAATATGCTCTATAATTGGCCTTTCAAGACAAAGAGAATTTTAAGACAGGACTCCTGCTCTCAGGAAATTATAATCTGTGAGAACAGCACAAAAACAAACTGTAAGAGAACAAACACTCAGAGAAGAATTTATTTGGTGGTCGCATGTGTGTCACAGACTGTGAGCACAGGCCAAGGGGAGCTAGGTGAGATTGGGAAAAGCTTGGAGTGGCTGGACACAGGCAAAGGGGGGAGGATGACCTTCTTAATGGGAGACATGTGCATTCTAACCCAGAAAGTTCTTTTGGGAACTCCAGTTAGTCCTCTGCCCTCAGAAGCAGAAGAAAACTTAGAGCTGACCCAAACCTGGGCATTCACCACAAAACCACAGGAGCTCCACTGAAGCTTCAGAGAGGAACCTTCTAGTTCCACCTCAGCAGAAGGGAGAGGAGTGCTTGATTCATGTGGATACAAAACACAAAACTTCTCTAAAAGTTTTCAGACCCCCATCTCATTCTTGCCATTTTACAGCCGTGGTGACGTGGCAGTACTGTCACAAGAAGGCTGAGGAGTCACACACAAACGCAGCAATCATTTCAGCTTGGAGACTAGTCATACGAAATCGCAAAACCTGGCGATGCATTTGTGTGTAGCTGTCGGTGGCCTGACAGCCAAACTCCCCTTGTGCTTTGGAAAGAATTTTCACCACCTATGATGCCAGTTGACTAGCCAGGGCTCTCTTAGGTGTCAGGGGGTTTGGGCAATGTTTATGGCAATCAAAGTTCAGAAGTTAAGATCCTCAGAGCTTGGTCAAATTCTTCAATACTTACCTACGCTTTTAGCTAGGGCATACTGTGTCTTCAGACTGTGGCAGAAAACTTCAGTGTTGTATTTTAAAAATATGATTCAATTCCACAAACCCATATCGAGCATACAGTGTGTGCCAGGCACTCTGCAAGACACAGGAATAGAGAGGTAAACAAACTGTATTTCCTGCTTTTAATGAGGACCTAGTCTCTCAAGAAAAACATAAGCAAGTAAGTACAAAGGATGTGACAATTATTGTAAAAGAATTACATTAAGCAGGCTAAATGTGTTATAGTGTAAGTCTGGGGCAGAACAAAACTACAGACCTATTCAGCTTTCATGGAACCATTTGACCACAATTTTCTCCTTGATCATAAAATAATAACATGTTTGTATACAACATAGTTTTTTTTTTTTTTAAATGGAGTATAGCTGATTTACAATGTTGTGTTAGTTTCAGGTGTACAGCAAAGTGATTCAGCTATACATATACATATATCCATTCTTTTTCAGATTCTTTTCTCATCTAGGTTATCACAAAATGTTAAGTAGCGTTCCCTGTGCTATACAGTAGGTCCTTGTCTTGTTGGTTATCTATCTTATATATAGTAGTATATGTATGTTAAGCCCAAGTTTCTGATTTATCCTTCCCCTCATCAGGTTTCCCCTTTGGTAACCATAAGTTTGTTTTCAATATCTGTAAGTCTGTTTCTGTTGTGTAAATAAGTTCATTTGTATCATTTTAAAAATTAGATTCCACATATAAGTGATATTATACGATATTTGTCTTTCTCTGTCTGACTTACATCACTTAGTATGATAACCTCTAGTCCATCCATGTTGCTGCAAATGGCATTATTTCATTCTTTTTATGGCTGAGTAGTATTCCATTGTATATGTGTACCACATCTTCTTTATCCATTTCTCTGTTGGTGGGCACTTAGGTTGCTTCCATGTCCTGGCTTTTGTAAATAGTGCTGCTATGAATATTGGGGCACATGCATCTTTTTGAATTATGGTTTTTTCCTGGTATATGCCCAGGAGTAGGATTGCTGGATCATAAGGTAGTTCTATCTTTAGCTTTTTAGGGAAACTCCATACTGTTCTCTATAGTGGTTGTACCAGTTTACGTTCCCACCAACAGTGTAGGAAGGTCCCCTTTTCTCCACACCCTCTCCAGCATTTATTGTTTGTAGATTTTTGGTACCTGGTATTTAGAACAATGTAAGAAATGCAGGGGGTCCTGATAGCACACTATTTATTTTGTTTTTTTAAATAAGTGAACACTCCTTTTCCCCATTCCCTATCAAGCTTTTAAAAAATACAAGGGGGTAGTCTCTCTTAGAAGATTTCCTACCTTTAAGAATATAAATCATACTCATTTATACAAAATAGTTTGAGTTTATTTAATGTAAAATCAAATGCTCGGATTGAAAGAGAATAACTACTGCAGCATTTTAACACCTCATACCTCAGATTTCCACATTTCATATCCTTATGCCCCAAATTAGAAATAGTTGCCATCTCTAACCAATCAAGTCTTCATTTTATTTTCCGTATAATTGGCAGATTTGACTAGATAATTTTCACATTTCCTTTCTACTCTAAAATAGCCAACATAATAACTATCGAGGGAGAGCACGCACAAGGGACCATGGAAAGAGTACTGGCTTTAATCAGACGCAACTGGGTAATTCCTGTCTGTCCGTTCATTAGCTGTGTGACCAACTGTTTCTCCGTCTCTAAAATGAGGCTAACAATCCTTCCTTCGATTCCATATTTAAGGATTAAGTGAAATGAACAGCAGTTGTAGTAGTGGCAGCAGTAGTAGCATAGTAGTATTTATAAAAATCATGGAGACATTGCCTAGTCTGAATGGAAGTCTAGAGATAGTGCAGGATTCAGGCTCAGTGGACCTGTGGTGCCTGAACTTTTTGCATCTGTTCTGTGGTGAGAAGATCAGCTTCATTCTGTTGTCTGCTGCTCATTCTGGTGTCTGCTGCTCAAGGTTCTAAGTTGGCTGTACAATCACAGTTACATACTCCCTGGGTTCTTCTTTTTTCTTCCTTTTTTTTTTTTTTTCTTGAGAAGCCACATTAATCTTCATCACCCTTCTGGAGAACTATCATTTTTTAAAAATTGATGTAACATTGGTCCATCACCATACAGTTGACCCCCTTTACCCATTTCATCCTCCCCCCGCCCCTTCCCTTTGGTAATCACTACTCTGTTCTCTGTATCTATGTGTTTATTTTTGTTTAGTTTGGTTTGATCATTTATTTTGTTTGTTATATTCCACATATGAGTGAAATCATATGGTATTTTTTTCTCCATCTGACTTATATCACTTAGCATAATACCCTCAAGTTCCATCTATATTATCAAAATGGCAAGATTTCATCTTCTTATGGCTGAGTCATATTCCTCTGTGTGTGTGTGTGTGTGTGTGTGTGTGTGCATCACGTCTTCTTTATTCATTCATCCTGGATTCTTTCTTATCCCAACCAAGACAGAGGTGTGGCGCTTTGCTTGCCAAATTTCTTCTTCTTCCAGAGTGACCCCTTTGTACTCTCATGGCATCTTGCCCAGGAGGATTTTAGCAGCAACCCCAGGGCCACTCTGATCCTAAATGAAAACCCATCCTCCTTTGCTGTCTCACTCTAACCAACACAGCTCATCAGAGTTTCTCGTAAGTTATCCCAGAGATACTAGGAACAAAAGAAAATCAAAAGGAAGTACTGTCCATGATCACATTATCTTGCCTTTGTGAGATAAAGTTCAAAGTCCAAGCTGTATCATCCCCTGCTGCTCAGTCTCAGGCAGAGGGTTCTTCCATCGCCGGGGAACTGATGCTCTTTCCAGACCTGCCACCAGCAGTGCTCCCCTCAGAGCGGGGTCACTTCTTTCCAGGGCTCCCCTTTGCCTCTGTAGGACACAAGATTTTTCCACCACTGACTCTCCGAAATTTGAAAAAGAAGCAAATGCCTGGACCTTGAAGCAGATGTCACATGTAAAATCATGTTTTAGGACCAAATATTAAGTGTGGTCCAAACCAAAGACTCAGTGGTTTCTGAGGCAATTTGAGTTTCTGGAGATGAGGCATCAGGATGGCACATCTCTGTCTATCGTCTGAGATGCACGAGCTATGAGGGGGTTAATTAGGGACACATCCATTTGACTTCTCTAGTCTAGGGCCACACAATATCATCTTTTTTTTTTTTTTTTTTACATCTTTATTGGAGTATAATTGCTTTACAATGGTGTGTTAGTTTCTGCTTTATACCAAAGTGAATCAGTTATACATATGGTCCCATAGCTCTTCCCTCTTGCGTCTCCCTCCCTTCCACCCTCCCTATCCCACCCCTCGAGGCAGTCACAAAGCACCAAGCTGATCTCCCTGTGCTAGGCGGCTGCTTCCCACTAGCTATCCACCTTACGTTTGGTAGTGTATATATGTCCATGCCTCTCTCTCGTTTTGTCACAGCTCACCCTTCCCCCTCCCCATATCCTCAAGTCCATTCTCCAGTAGGTCTGTGTCTTTATTCCTGTCTTACCCCTAGGTTCTTCATGACATTTTTTTTCTTAAATTCCATATATATGTGTTAGCCTACAGTATTTGTCTTTCTCTTTCTGACTTACTTCACTCTGTATGACAGACTCTAGGTCCATCCACCTCATTACAAATAGCTCAATTTCGTTTCTTTTTATGGCTGAGTAATGTTCCATTGTATATATGTGCCACACCTTCTTTACCCATTCATCCGATGATGGGCACTTAGGTTGCTTCCATCTCCGGGCACACAATATCATCTTAACACAAACAAATGGATTTGGTTAATGCTGCTAAAAACCCCTCCACTTAATTGATTGGCAGAGTAAAGTGACTCCTAATATAAAATCCCAAAATTTTGATTTTAGTACTGAAAACCCATAAGTGGAAAGAATCTAGAAGGATCCTTATCTGTAGCAATGAGACAGAAGATTCCCCACAGAAAGACAGCAGTTTCCTTTAGATCCAGACCACGGACTGACATGAGCCATGAAAAGTCACTTGCCATCCAACCTCTTAACTTCTACATGGTAAGACAAGAAAATATTTGTTTCCAGGTTTTCTAAAATTGCGTGAAATATTTTTTGTTGTGGAGATGCTCTGAGCTCTCCATCAGAAGTATGTTTGTGGCCCATGTCCCTTTACATATGATGGATGTCCCAAAGAAGTTCTGAACACACCAAATTGTTCAAGGTCAAATCGTATTGTAACTTCACCTGGAAATTAGTTGATGTTAATCAAATCATATGATAAAAAGTTATGAGTGATTAAGTTTTCTCTGAGTTCCCTCCATTGGGCTTCTTTCAAATGAAGCAAATTTGCTTCGTAGTGACACATTATTTTATACACATGAAGGAATCCATTGTTTTTATTGGTTTCACAAACGTGCTCCTCATGTAACTGGCCATCACACGTGTGTTCATTGCCCATGCTGTGTAACAAGTCACCTCAAAATTAGTGGATTAAAACGATACACAATTTTTACCTTACTGTCTCTGTGGACCAAGACCCAAGTGCGGCTTAGAAAGGTCCTCCGCTCTTCTTGGGTCTGACAAGTCTGCCATGCAGGTGTGGTCCGAGGTAGACCCTTTCAGGGTCCTCTTGCAGTTTCCTGCCATGTGGGCTCTCCATGGGCTTCTCACAACATGGTGGCCCTTCCTCAAGCCTGCAAGGGAGCAAAGTCTCTCGGAGGTGTGCTAGCAGACTCCGATATGGTAGGTGCGTGTTCTTCTGCTTTAAAGATGTCTCTGCTTTAGAAACAGACTCACAGACATGGAAAACAAATTTATGGTTACTAAAGGGGAAGGGGGAATGAATTAGGAGTTTGGGATTAAAATATATGCACTACTGTGTATAAAATAGGTAAGCAAAAAGAACCTACTGTATAGCACAGGGAACTCTACTCAATATCTTGTAATAACCCTATAATGGAAAAGAATACAAAAAAGAATATGTATATACATATATTCAGTTATACATACATATATACATATATATGTTATATACATTATATACATATATGCATACATATATAACTGAATCACTTTGCTGTACATCTGAAACTAACGCATTGTAAATCAACTATATTTCAATACAAATTTAAAAAAATATGTCTCTGTTTTAATTTCTAATACAGTAAATATCAGCAGATGTAACCCCAGGAAACAAAACTTCCGTGGGGTCCTCAACAAACTCTAAGAGTGTGAGAGAGTCCTGAGACCAGCAAGTGGGAGAACTGCCTCTCTGGGGAGATTTGGGAGGGTCTGTGCACAAACAGAGGAGCCTGGACCTCACCCCAGGTGACACACGCTCACTCAGAGCCTGGGAGAGGATTTTGTCTCCAGCTCTGTTCATAACTTACGAGAACTTTGAAATCCCAAGGAGAGAAAATTTTCCGAGCATCAACGCAGTCACACTGGTTAGGGCCTAACATCCTGGCAGGCTGTGGCTAAACCAGTTACAAAGAAAATAAGACAAGGAAGAATAAGAACCATATAGGAAGAAAACATAAGAATTTTAAGTATGTATTTCTGCCTTATTTTCAAATCTAGACATGATGCCGATCGCGTTTCCCCCTACCCTCCAGAGAGTGATTGAATGTCTGGGCTAGGATCTTGTGCTCTTACTTAAGATCCACATATCCAGCTACCTTAGCTTCTTCAAATAATCTAGGACATAAAAAAAAATAAATAAAAAACCAAGTATGATGAAAATGGCTCTTGCAAAGTCCCTTCACCAAGCTTGAGGGGCGAGCAGGTGGGAGGGTGCATTACCTTTTTTTTCTAGAGCACAGCCCTTTGTTATCAGTTCACACAAAATATATCCAATTTCCCAAAACTGTCTTTGGCTCTCTTATAGATTAGTTTGCTTCAGTAAAGTTTTACTGAAAATGTCAGTAAAATTATTTTTCTAATTAATTGTTAAATAAAAATCTAATCAAAATTCCAATTGACATATTCTATATGTTAACAAAATAATTCTAGAATTCATTTGAAGAATATATAAAGATAACTTTAAATATTCTTGAATATAATCTTTTTTTCTTAAATGGGCAATTGCTCCATAAGTAGCAGGGTTACTATGAGGACTAAATAATCAAATGTAAGTGAATCACAGAGAAGAAAACTAAATAAAAGGAATACAAATTGGAAAAGAAGAAGTAAAACTGTCACTGTTTGCAGATGACATGATACTATACATAGAAAATCCTAAAAACACTACCGGAAAACTACTAGAGCTCATCAATGAATTTGGTAAAGTTGCAGGATATAAAACTAATACACAGAAATCTGTTGTATTTCTATACACTAACAATGAAAGATTAAAAGATGAGTGGAGAGATGTTACCTAAATAGTAAAATTTGTTTTAAAACTAAGTCAAGAAAAAAATGTTGTCACATTGGTTTAAGAATGGACAGATAAATAGAAGAGAAAAATAGTGACAGAAGACAAAACATCACAAACTAGAAAGAAAAGATGGATTATTCAGTGTGACTAGTATTTAAAATATTGACTGTTAACAACTAAAATCAAGTGAGAACTTTACCTTCTATTGTCCACCAAAAATAAGTTCTATATTTATTAGAGAGTTAAATACTTTTAAAAGAAAGCACAGAAAGGAACATATGTGTGAATCTTCAACTGATCTTTATACAAGACAACTTCTTAAGCTTTTAAACAATGAAAACAAAAAGAGGGGAAAGTTATTGGTAAGTTTGAATGATGTCACAAATCTTATAATGACATTATAAGGGAAATAATAAGGTAAGGAAACTGGAAACATATCCAAAATAAGTATGATAAAAGGTCAATATTCTAACTATAGGAAGAGCACTTATTCATCAAAAATAAAACTTCAAAACATTCAAAAATTTTTTGAAATATGAAAATGACTAAACATAAAATTTACAGAACCAATACAAATGGTAACACACTTGAAAATAGGTTCCACCAAGTGGCAAAATAAGATACCATGTTTTACCCATCAAGGTGCTAAGTGTTTGTAGACGACACTTTACAATGCTGGCAATCATATGGCAGAAAGCGTGCACCTATATTATCCTTCAGGAGAAACATTTGGAAATACATGTCAAGCATCTTAGAAAATAAAACTAAAATTTAAAGAAACAATTCTAACCAAATAGGGATTCTAAGTTTTATATAGGAGTGCTCTCCACATCAATTACTTATCATTGCAAACCCAGACAGTACTTAATATCTTAATATTTCTGAAAATCAGGGGTAATAACCCACTTTGTGTAGGTCGTGTGTGTACTTGTAACAAAGCCTGGCACACAGTGGGCATTCAATTCATCATTGCTTTTACCATCTTTTGTTGTTCCAGCAAGATTCTGACAGTAGCTTCTCTCTACCGATTCATGTGGTGCTTCCTGCCAAGTACTCCTGGTCCCAGGGAGCCCTCTTGGCTCCCCAGGCTGTGGGAGCAGTTGCCAGCCAAATACTGACAACTCTGAAAGTGTACACTGAAAAGGGTATGTGCACCAAAAATTCACTTACCGAGATGATTCCCTTGAGATGGTGAATAATGGAGGAATATGATTTGTTACAACGGATATTTTCACTCATAACCACTGATATCCAATTGCCACTATATGCGATAAAATAATTTGGGTGGATGAGTTCAAGAAATGGAAAGATACAGGAGATAAATAAATGATAGCTAGATAGATTTATATACATAGTAGATGTATAATATATAATACAGAAATTAGAAAATAAAGGAAATTGTTCACATTATGAAAAAAATCATGGAAGAAGAAGGTCCACCATAAGACTCCTAGCTTTATCTATTGGAGTTAAAATGTAATTAATTGGACTTTTAAAAGTACAATTTATAGTCAGTATTTCAGGGGCACATATATTTCATCACCTGAGGTACACACAGAAACGAATTCACATTTATTTACATTTGAAAATCATAGTTATCAATGCCTACTGATCTTCCAACATGAATTCTGAAATAACCACAGATAGCTGCAAATGGCTTGAAAGCATGACTGCAGGGAGTGTGCCCACAGATGGGTTAGCTCAGGGAGATTAACTTGTTTTTTTAATTTTTTTGCTTATTTAACAACTTAAAAATTAAGCACTAACATTTTCAGAGTGCTTAAAAGACTTCAACACAATAATGGCTCAGAAAAATTGGACAAATCAAACGTAGTAATTTAAAACCATACTCATTTAAAAAGAATTCAGACAATTTTGTTTGAATCAAAATTTCAATAAAACAGCTGATTATTGGCCTGGAAATAATTATTTGATTGGATGAATATTTCTTAACTTTAAGACCTCATATGAACTCCTGTGTATGCCCAAACCCCTAGGTATTATCTTCCCGGAGTGGTTTCTCAGTATATCCACTTCTCAGAATGGTGATTGGTTAAAAGCTTGTCATATCAGCACTTTTTAAAACTTCTCCTCTCCATATGTTAGCACTTTCTTGTGTGTCTTTGAGAAAATTTGTGTTAAAAACAACAAAAAGAAATTAATCACTGAAATAATGTCATCTTAACCGCACTGAAATCTTTGATTCCGAATCTCTAGCTACTAAAACTCAACTCAAGTTGTGTCCATGACACAGCCACAACCAAAAACACTGTTTCTTCCCCTAAACCCAACTTCATGGTTTTATTCTTTTTGGCTTTGTCTCAAACTCTCCTATAAATAAGTTTTCCCTGCAGCTCAGTAATAAGATGAGGTAAGCCACTCCTTTTCCAAATTATAGAGATCTAGGAAAGCAAAGGTTGAAAGTAAATAAGACAACTCTAAAATAGGTCTAGAGGCAAAGACTCCTTGCTCCAGGTCTGGCCCCGCAGTAAACACACACGCTCACAACGTTTCTCCTTTGTAGATTCTGAAAAGTTTCATGAGCCAGTATCTCACAAACATCTGCCTTCATTATAATTATATTTCTATTTCAGCTGCACCAAGCTATTTACAGATGAGCCTGTTCATAAAGAGCTTTATAATTAAGCAAACAGAAATATCTTTTTATAGGATGCAGATCTAGGGGTGATAATCACACACAAAATACACAGCAACAGTTGCAAATAGAGTGTTTAACGCTAGTTATATAGTTAGTGATGTGCTCAATAAAGCTTGACATGTCTTTGTTCCTAAATACGAGAAAATATGGTCTTTGCTATGCAGCAGTATAAACTGTCTTCTTCTCTTATTTTTTTTTTTTTTAAGCAAAGGCCATATTTTTCAGGGTGAGTTTTTTAAATGTGTGTGTATGTGTGTGAGTGTGTGTGTTTTATATAACAACAGGGTTAGAAAAAGCACACACATATTCTCTGGCTTAGTAGGGTTTGAAATTTGCCTGGTACTTGGAGAAAGAGAAGTGATTCTAAATATTAGCAGCAATGTATTGTCACTCAGAGTGTGACAGATTAAATTAGTAGATATTATGTGATGGTACTATAGTAGTAGCTGCCAGACAAAAAGAAACCTAATATACTAATCACAGGATAAAAGAAATTTCTCGTGTTCCCATAAAGTCTACCCAAGCTTTTGGCTGTTTCCCAGGAGGGTCAATCTTCGCTTATGTACATTTCAGCAGCTCTCAACCCAACCTCAACCTGTACAATGAAGCTCTTATTTGATGAAAATGTTTTCTTCCTCATTTTGTAGACTTTCTTGACCATCCAGAAGTCACGCAATCCCAAAGACTTTGGGCAAAAAAATATAACCATTGTTTGTTAAGATTCAACCCTGGCATAGAAAGGGTCACATATGTATTCAGCACTATGTTCTAAAAGGTGTTTGTCCAGCTCAGATACAGCTGCTGAGTGCACAATGGTGTCATGATTCAGAAAATGGTTTGAAAAGCACACACACTCACAGAGTCTTAAAATGATAATGTGCTTTGACCTAGTAATTTCAATTGTGTGAATATATATAAAGAAAAAGAAGTCCGAAAAGCATGAATAAAATAGCTTTCATTGAATAAGATATTTATCATATTACTTACTATTGTTATAAGATAAAAATGGAATGTTCACAAATGTCCGATTGTAGGTGGATGGAGAAATAATTTGTGGTATTTACATACACTCAGTGTAATGCCTTGCAGCCATAATTCATTGGTATTCTAAACACTTATAGTGGTTTGGAGGAATGTTTACTACATAATGTTAAAGGACAAAAATAGAAAAAATTGCACAATATAATCTCAACCATGTACAAATGAAAGTACCAAAAATTGGAAGGAAATATACCAAAGTGATAACAGTGGTTAGATTAGAGAAACGGGTTATAGGTGAATTTTATTCCATTCTTTTTAATGAGGTGTATTTTCCAACTTTTACATAGTATCTACTAATTTTAGGCTAAATAAAGACTATTTTTAAAATATGACTAATCTCAAGATGCGTAACAATAATCATACAATTTAGAGCTGTTCAGCTATGTTTTAGAGAGGCTTGAATAATCTTTTCTTCCAATTGACTTGAGTAACTAAACATTTTCCATTTATGAAATGTAGCTGTACCAGTCTGCCAGAATAGGGTTGACAGCCTGTGTCCCTAAGACAGTGATATTTGTTCTTTAAGAGAAGAAAAATGAGACCATTGCCAGAAAAAGCCATGGGCTCTGGGTATATAAGTTGTGACATTCAATATACTTTACCTGCTTGTTTGCTTGACCTTCTCTCCTGTTCTGTGTATATGTGTGTGCATGTCTTTTCTCCCCTCATTTTCCTCCAAGCCTCTACATTTCCTTACTGACCTTACATCTACGTCTGATACATTTCTCTCTTCACAATTCATAAAGAAAGAGGAAGAACTGATATTTATTGAGTTTCAGCAACTCACCAGGTGGTTTACAATTTTGTGAAATCTTTTCATCTTCATACCATCCATGAGAAGTGGGTTTTTTGACCTCATTTTGAAGGTGAGCAAAGGCCCAGGGACTTTTCCCCAAGCCATCTTGTCAGTAGGAGTGAAGTGAAAATTCAAATTTCTGGTCTGTCTGCCTGTAAATCTTTACTGACTGACTGAATCAATTGCTTCCCCATGGTGTTCAATGCTTTCTCTATGATATTAGACTTCAAAGACCCATTGTAGTTAGACTTTGATTGAACCTCAGAAATGAGAGCATGATTCCCAGGTCTGTGTTCAACCCAAAGTATCTGTCACCCATAATTTTACCTAATCCACAAGGTAACGTACAAGATTAAATATAATATTAAGTAGGAAACAAATAAAAATAAAATAATACCAAAGTAGTTCAAAGGAGCAGATTAATTGATGTTACTTGACATCAGATTGATTTGGTCATGGTGTGAGTCCTCCCTGAGCTTTCCTGTCACTGTGTAGAGAGCTACTTCCTTTCTGTTGTATTAAACTTGTTTACTTTTTGTTTGAAGATACATTTTCTGGTTGTTGGAATCCAGGATTTGCTAACTTCACTGATGTTCAAGTTAACTATCTCTCGTAATGCTGCAGGCGTGGAGCATATCCCCTTGACTTCCAGATCAAAGGCCTGCTGGCCCATCCATAGTTATCAGGCCCCTTCAGTCTCTCTGTCCAATGTCCCTGAAATGCAAGTACCTACACGTATACACTCTTTTCTGGATTTGAACAAAGTATGGCTCCTTCTCCAGCATTTTCCAGTTAATGCTGCTGCCTGCATTCTTTCCCATAAAAAACCTTCCCAAATAGCCCTATCTCAAAAAAGAAAAAAAGAATTCTTACTCTCCTAGACTCTCCTCTGATCCACCCTCCTCATTCCTCCTTTCACAGATTATTTATTACCCTCCTTTACCGAAACCCTACACTACCTGTTCCTTCTCTCTCCATTTGGTTGTAGTTGCACTGCTCCTAAAGCTTCAACCATCACCTCCATGCCTCTATGTGACTGGCTGCAAAAAAAAAATCGTGTTTCTCCTGGACTTCCTGTCCACTGCTTCAACACTGAACTTCCAGACACTGCTTTGCTTTCACTCTTAATTCTCTCTAGCCACTCAGACTCAACCGGTAGGAAATCCTACTCATCATTGCCCTCCTTAAAATGGCCCTTTCTACAGACTCCTCTTTTTGGTGAATGGAATGTTCCACCATGGAGACCCACACTTCAGTATAATTTCTGAATCCTTTCACACTGTTGCCTCTCCTATTCAATCAATCATTTAATCCTGACATACTAACTCATAACAAACCCATCGCTGCAACCCATCCAGACCCAAGGTTGTCACATTCACAATTATGAGACACTTTTTGATAGATATCTAGTTGGAGATAAGGGAGGATTCTGGGTTTTTTTCCCTCACAAGTTCGGCAGATATGTCATAATTAAAACAAGTCTCAGCTGAATTCTGAACCATGTCTATTTATTAGTAAGTAGAAAAAAAATCCATCCAATGACCTATTCTAACGAATTGATGAAATCCAGCTCCCTGTGCTTTCTAATAGTCTGAGTATCTTTCATGAAATATCCACTCAATGTTGATATTCTAGCAGCATCATTCAGCTGACCGAGCTCAAGTCAGATGACAAAAATATCAGCTAAGCAGAGACAGGCTTGGGATCCATAGCCTAGGGGTCTATTCCAATGGATGCTGGAAATTAGGCTTACTGGAATTTTCTATGTTGTTTACACAAAGGCAGAATTGACTGAGTAATATAGCTAGTCAGACCACATGTGTTTCTCCATCAGTTTTATTTAATTAGTATTTTTAATTATATATTAAGCATCAGTGACCTCACTAACTTGAAAAAAAGGGCTCAGATCTTGACACTAAGCTGCGCCTGTGGTGCTTGTGTTCCTTCCATTCCAAACCACACCTTCACGGGGGTAATGGAATTCTGTGCCCAAAATTCTTCTGCATTCTGCTTAGATTCTTCTATTGTATCTATATGTGCTCCTTAAAAAGAGCATATATGCATATCTTTATTGTAATTATTTTTAACATAAGACTATGTCATATATAGTCTTTATGACTCTTTTCACCTAAATACCTTGTTAATGAACTTTAATATTGTTTCAGGTAGCTATAGTTTGTTTTGACTATTTTATATTCTCTATTTATTCCTCCACTTTCTAGATGATGGGCATGTAGATTATTTCCAGATTTGGGGATGATTTTTGCTCTTTAGAACAATTCGGCTGTATACATTCTTGTACAATCTCTTGCCATACATATACAAAAGTTTATCTTCAGCATAAATTGAGCTGTGGAATTACTGGGTCAACAGGGTAGATAAATGTTTGGAAGAAATATGCCAAACCCTCCTCCACCACGGTTGCCACAGGGATCCTCCTATGAGCAATGTAAAAGAGCTCTTCTGTGATGTGTCCCCCCAGCAATGATTTCTAATTGATATTAAAAATAATCAAATTTTTAAGTATTGTCAACCAAATGGAATAAGAGTGGTATCTCAGCATGGTCATGATTTGCATTACCTTGATCACATGATAATCAAGAACTTATTGGCTTGAAAATGTGTGCTTATCTTTTGACCATTTTTCTATTGAATTAGGTTCTTAATGAGTTTAAAGAGTTTTTTATGTGTTCTTGACATGTGTCTACATATCTTACCCACCATTAATTTCAACAGTGAAAAACCACCCACGTTTTCCCACCTTTTAAAAAAATGTATTATGTTATTTAACAAACCATCTGATTATAATGGGAGCTAACTCAGCAGAAGAGCCTATAGCAGCCTCCTCTGTAACACAGGCCTTTGCTTAGTGCATGTCCTCAATTAGTGGATATAAATGTCAATTAAGTTCCTCTTGGGTATAGTTTAAAGTTTGCATATTTTTATGTATTTACCTACCTACATACATATAGACACATGCACACACACACACACACACACACACACACACACAAAACAAAAAACAAAAAACACTGCCCCAAATAAATGATAGTGTAAGGGTCATCTTTTCTGACCCCAGGCCCCCAACCCCGGGGTCCCTTCCAAGAGTCCCTGTGCCCAGTCTCTCCTCTTCATGCAGCCTGTACATGGACCTCAGACTCCTCTCTCAAAACATCAATTTTGCCAACTCTCAAAATTAGAAAAGTGCTTAAACCTCTGCATTGTCTAGCATATAAAGTGAAAATTCCTAGCCCAGCACCTCTGTCCTACTTGACCTAAGCTATCTTCCCAGGCAAACCTGCTCCTGCTTTTCCACATGAGTAGAGTCTAAGGGTCTCCATCCCAATTCTAGCACTTGGCAGCTGTGTGACACAAAAGAAGTCACTTAACCCAATGAAAGCTCAGTTTCTTCTTCTATAAAATGAGGACATAGTGTCTAACTCATGGGTTCACAGGGTCGACCTGGGGATGAAGAGAGGTAATGCTTTGTCAATATTTAGTACAATGTCTACATGGGAAACGACCACTAAATGTGTGTTGTTGTTTAGGTGCCTAGTATTGCTGGAACGATTATTTCATTATAGCCAAACTCTTCATCTTGTTAATCCCCAAATATTGGTGGAGTGATTCGTTCTTCCACTCTCCCTTGCATCTTCACATAGATGTCTTACTCAACTGTCTGTACGATGACATGGAATGCTATCAATTTCAGAATCTCTAAGCACTTCGGTAACACTTTCTCTATTAATACTTATGCCTCTCAGTTCCTTGTACAAATATATTTAACTCTATCATTCCTGTGCTACTTGAGAGAAGGACCAGTATATTGGTCATCTTTTTGTTCCAGCATCCAATGCTCAGCCCAGAACAAAACTGATGCTTATAAAGTGTATGTTGTTTGAATGATTTCCTCTTCTTCTCTTTCCTTCTTTTTTCCTAATCCTCAAAGCCCACATATAAAACCCTTATTAAAATGTTATTTTTATTTGTAACCCTATAAAACCATGACTCACGATACCCAGTCTTATTGGCTGCCTCTTCCATCTCCCCCTCCACAATACACTCTGAACCTCTCTTTCCCCACATCCCTCTGTTTTCCCAAACCACTCAGGATGTAGAGCCCTCAAGAGCTGAGTTCTTACTCTGCCTGGCTGCTTTTCTAGAAAGAACGTTCCCAGTCATTGTGTTTTCTTCCTTTAAAACTCCAGCAAGAGAAACAATTGGAGCAGATAACCCCTTGATACTCTGTTGGGGTCAGAGCTGGGGAGGGGAGGAGGAAAGCGTAGAATCCCAACATGTCAATATATATATATTTTGCTGCAGTTTGTAACATTATCATGCATTCAGATTATGCCTGGGGACAGACCACATGCATAAACATAAACTACTCTACATGTCTAACTTTAATGTCTTTAAGTATTACTTCTTCCATCACTCTTTTCCTGGCCTGAGACAAGTCACGTAATGCAAAGTGTCATGTTCTGTCTCATGTCACTCACAATCACCATCTCTACATTATTTGATTAATTTCATAAGATAGCACAGTCAATTCAATGAGTAGTGCTTATATTCAAGGTCCAGTGTACTACCCAGAGATGACATGCTTCTGCAATGTAAGCTCAGACTTGTTGGAGCAAAGATGCTTCACAGTGGGTGAGAAGGGTATTCCTCAGCATCTCAGCGTCAGGCTCTGTTTACTCTTACAGGTCAAATGACATGTTTCAGAGGGAAAAAAAATCAGACATCATCTATGTTCTATTTTTTAAAAATCTATTATGTTAAGGGTAAAAAGAAAAGGTAAGATGATGTAAAAGAGGGTAACTATATGCAAATGATGTCATGATTATGTGCCTAATTATTGGAGCTCATTACTCAGGAGTTCCAATCTACCTCTAGCTCTGTGATTGTGGGTGCCAGGATCCAGTGAAGGAAAGAGAAACTACTCAAGACATTTGGAGCACAAAAATACTTGCTACAAGGAATTGGGTGCTTTTCGTTGAGCAGACCAGAGGGACGGAAGCTGGGAAGCTGCCTTCCAAATCTCACTCAGATATTTCTGATTGCATGGAGACAATTCTCATTCAAAATCCTACGCAACATTGTAAATCAACTATACTCTAATAAAAATTTCAAAACATAGTTATACTCAAAAAAGAGAAACACAAAGTTTACAGAAATACTTATTCAACATGAATAAATACTTACTCAAAAAAAACAAAACAAAACAAAAAAACCTCACTGCTGAGAAGTACAGGTTCTCGCTTTTTGACTTCTCCAAGTAGAAAAGGTGAATGTGGGTTGAGGGCCGATCCAGCGTGAGGTGGAAACAAATTGTTAAAATGTGGTGCGGAGCCAGGTTTAAGCTCAGACCATTTGTTCTTGAGCAAGTCTGTTAGTGTCTCTGAACCTCGGTTTTTACACCAGCAGGATAAAGACAGACCTATAGTCCTTGTCTCGGGGTTTGGAGTACTGAGTGTAATGCACAGAAAGAAAGAGCCCAGAGCCTGGAACGTAGTAGGCGCTTGATAAATTGAAGCTGCTATTGCTCTCACTAGGGAATGAAATTGTGGAGATGCTGGCAGTCAAATGCTTGTTTTCTCAGCTCAGATGTGACTGTGGGCAAAGAAAACCTTAAGTACCAACTGTGTGCTTGGATGCTTTCATGACCCCGGCCCAGTTATTAATCACAACAACCCCATGGGGTGTACGTTGGTCTCCATTCTGTGACTGATGAACCAGAGAATCAGAGAGAACATGAATGATAGAACCTGTGGCAAGACCCTTTCTCCCTCCCTCTTCTCCCCATCACACACACAGCAGCTGAATAAAGTCCTGTGTTCTTCTCCTGGATGCCCCCCGGAAGGGCTAACACTGATGTCAGAATCTTTCACTCACATCACTCTTCATTACTTGCAGGGATAGGGAAAGTGTGGACACCATTGATCAGTCTTTCTAGTCTGACAAACGTCTACTTAACTCTGCACTCATGATCTCCTCACAGTTTTATGTAAATCTTCTCCAGTCGTTTGCATTGACAGAGAATTTCTAGCTATGTCATTTCTGCCTTCTCCTCCAGCCTTCCAGTCACAGGTAGTTCATTCATTCATTAGAGCATCACCTTACATTTGTGTCTGATGAGCTAGGCATCCTGATGGAGGTTCAGAGATGAGCAAAGTTCAGACCCTCCCCTCAGAAGTACACAGAGGGGGAGAGATGGGCACCCAAGTTTCAGCACTGACATTTGAAAAGACTTTATTAAAATGCTTGACTCCAGATGGTAAGAACTCTGGAAGCAAGTTTAAGTCTACCCCAGGTGGGGTGCAGGGTGTAAGATGACAGGAAGCTTCACACAGAAATGATTTTTGAGCTGAGCTTTGATGAATTATGCATTTTCCCAAGTGGAGAAGCAGAAGAGAATTTGTCTGGAGTTCTGAAGCCTAGGATGTCCTAAAAAGGGTCTGAACCCTTTGGCAGCTTCCCATTAGTAAACTCTTCCAACACAGTGCCGGTGATGTCTGGATATTCTGGGCCACTGCATTTTGGAAGGGACAAGGGAGAATGGTAAAACCTGCAAATTCTCTTTGTCTCTCATCCTGGAAGTTCTAACCCACTGATATTGAAAGAATGGAAATACCATCTGGCTTCAGATGTGACAGACAGTGGAACGACACTCAGAAGGAAGGAAGGCATAAGCTGAAGCTTAGGACAAGATGGTGCCCAGTCCAAGGAATGATGGGGCTCCACATGCCTGTGTGGTTAAGGGAGGGGTGGGAGATAGGGCTTGGTGGGGAGAAGAGGCTGGGTGGGTGAGGAAGAGTCCATAGTGGGAACAGTCTACGGCAGTCTTTAAAGGCCAACATAAGGAATACAGAGCTGATCCTCAATGCAATGGGGAAACTCTTTGCTTGTCTCCAGTCTCACCTCCACCAGGCAACTTTCTCCTGCCACTACCAACTGCAGTGAGGGTCTGTTATCTTTATTAGCAATACATTTCTCTCTCTCTCTCTCATGCTCAATATTTTATTATCTTGTCATAAATCTATAATGTCTTTTTACATGGATCCTATGTCTAGGTTAAGAACTGTATCTGGTTTAGTTTTTTATTGTTTTTTTTCTTATCAGGCATATGTATACATTTAATATACATATGTATGTTTGAATAAAAAAATACAATGGCTCTAAAATACCATAAGGAAATGTTATTCTGTTCCTTACGGTGTACAACTCATGGTAGGTCACAGCACTGCAGTAAACAGAGGTCAGAATCTAATATCAGTGGCACTTTCATGGGACCACAGTCTCGTCATTCCTTACTTTCTGCCAACATTCCCTACCCAGTGATGGTAGGAATACCTGGGGATGCGGTAGCAGCAAGCCAACATACAATACAGACAGATTAGCCAGTTAAGAGTCTTTATTTCCTTTTGAAGAAGCAAGACTCACAGCAGGCATGGTTCATGCATGTCAAGTTTGAGAAAAGCCAGGAGACTCATCTCTGTGGTGGAAAATAACTGTAAGCCTTTCAAAACTCTCCACACACTCCCAGAACTGCAATCGGCAGGAAGAACATAGAACGTCCCAACTCTTTCTGGGATTGAGAAGTCTTGTAGGCAGTTCAGCTGCCCCCTACAAAGATTCAGGCCCTTGGGACAGAATAGAAATGACTTTCTGCTGCTACTCCCTTCTCATCTATAGGTGGTTGGCCCTCAAAACTCCCCAGGCAGGGAAGGTTTACCAGAGAAGGGTCTGTCTAGGACTGCTCTGCCCAAGACCCAGACACCAACACTCCAGCCAACATCTCCAGGGTGGACAAGGGTATGGCAACCCCAGCTACTGAGGCTGCCTTTTTAGATGATATGTCCAGGCATCAAATTCATCCCTATGAAGGTGAAATTAGAGCCTTTAGCATAACTCCCTCCATCCAGCCTGCCTAAAACAGACCAGTCTGATTTGTTCTGGAGAGGTGGGATTCCAGGACACTGGGGATGGAGGGAGAAGCGTCACACCAAGATTTATGAGGACATTGAAAACAAAGTGAGTGGGAGTGAGCAGAGCTGAGGACTGAGTTCCAAAGGAGAAGCTAAGCCTAATGCACCAAAGAGGAGGGTCATAGTAAGTCGTTCAAACTGAGGGACTGAAGCTAGTTGTCAAGACAGAGCTTTCAGCTATAGGAATACTTTTGAGCAATAATACACTTTACAACAGAGGGGCTATGACTCCATTAGGTCCCCTGGCCAATAGCCTCCATGCCTCTGTGGCAGCCTGCAGTGCCCCAAGTATTGCTGCAGCTTTGGAATGAGCATCAGGGGCTTCCTTTATGTTCTATCTTAACGTCCCTGTCAACACAAGAAATAAAAACCAGACATACAATATAGAGTCAGTTTCTCTGGGGATGGTGGAGCTGTTGGTCCTCAGCCTGAAAGCATCTCCAACCAAGATGTGATATGGGCAGTTGTTCAGTAATAGGCCCCTCTAATCACAAACCTGGCTCTAGATTGAGGTTCTGTGCGACACCGGTCCCCCAGCACGGGGAGGCTATCAGCATGGCCGGGTCTGGGCCTGATATGAAGCAGAGCCCAATGGACCATGCCCCCATTTCTTTAGCTCCCCTGCCTCTCAGGCTCAGCACTCCCTAAAGAAGGAGGCCAGTGTCCCCTGCACTGAATCTCCCAGGGGCCAGAAACTTCTAAAACACCATCAAAAGAAAAATGTTCAGGGAGTGAAAGATGTGCCAGGGAGTTTTTCGATGGCAGTCATGGGGCACAAGTAGCCTGTAATTATGACAGCCCCCTAAACCAAACTCCTAAATGGGCATGATGGTTTGGGAAGACATGCAGAACCTCCAAGCCCATGGCCTGTTTGACAGTTGGTTCCACCACTTAATACTCTTGAAACCCTTAGTGTATAACCCACACCCTTCCAAACCCGGCTCAAGTCCTGCCTCCAGAAAGCCCCGATTTCTCTTAGCTGATCTGATGGCTCCTCTTCTAAGGCCCTAATGTCCTTAAGGTATGTGTCCCAAAATTTAATACTTGATGGATACTCTCTGTCATTTTGTGCTGTTCCAGTGGTTGGTTCTAGAGTGATAGCCCTGTTGCAGAAGGACTGCCACCTCTAAGAGAGAGTACCTTTCTCTGTTTTAATCCATCTCTCCCAGATTAAAACTTCCTAGTGGCTTCCCACTGCTTCCAAGATTTGCTTTAACTACTGCTTCTGGACCATGGAGTCTTCATCACAGGCTCCTAGGGCCACTTCTTATCTCAGTTCCTGCCACATGCCAACAGTACCCTTAGGCTGAGTCACACCAGACAACTTAGAATTTCTCAAAGGATCATGTGTCTCAGACATCAGAGCTTGGGGCAACTAGTTCCCATAGCCTGAAATAGCCCACAACCTCCTCACTCTTTTCTTGAGGTTACTTCTCCTGTCCTTCAAGTTGCCACTCAAGGGTTACATTCTTCTGAAGGCATTCCCAGAGTAGGTAAGGGACCCGGATCCAAATAATTCCTTAGGAACATAAAAGTATTTATGACTTGAGCAGTCGTTACAGTTCTTTGCTGTTGAACGAGACTCACTCCCCTTTTGGAGCAGAAACTGTACCTCATTGATCTGTGAATCCTCAGAGTTTAATTCAGTGCCTGGCTTAACAAATGATTATTGAATGCATAAATGAATAGAGAAATAAAAAAAAGATGAATACATGAATGAATAAATAAATAATTGGAAAATGAGTAATTTAAAATGAGTAACAATGTAGCATAACCTTTTTGACCATGTCTGCGGTTGATTATCTGTTGCATATAAATACTGTAATCGTGTGCTTCTTTTAACTGCTTGCATTTTCTCTGGGAATCTTCATCTACTTCCTTGGTTTCCTTTCTTCTATACACGCATGCCTCTAACATCTTCATTTCTAGGTCAGATAGTAAACTTCTGAGTTTCACTCTCCAACACGTGATTTCTTAGTTGCATACCTCCACTTGGGATATCCCACAAACATCTAAAATTCAGAATGTTTCCAGCTCATGATCTTTCTGATAGAATTCACTTATTTGTGTTCCTTCCCTCAGTGAAAAAAATCATTCCCATTTTGTTCACCCAAATCAGAAACCTAAGTGTAATCCTTACTCCATACAATTTTCAAATGTCCACATCTAAGCCAGCCCTAGTGCTTCTACCTTATAACTATCTCCAAATACGCCCAATTCCCTCCTAGCCCACCCACATTGCTGTAGCCCAGAAGGTACTCTTACCTCTCCTGGATGGTGTCAACAGTCCCAAGGTCTCCCCGCCTGCATTTGCCCTGCTCACATCTACTCTCTGCACATCAGTGGGATGCTCTGTTACAATCATGTTATCCCAACGATCACAACCTTTAGTTTTTCTCTAATCCCCTCGGGATAAAGTTCAAACTCTTATAAAGTTTACAGTACCCTTCCTGGCTCCTCACCTGCTCAGCCTTCAACCAAGTAACCCACTACTTCCCACCCCCTGTATTTTCCAACCATGTTCAACCACCTTCAATTCTCCAAAGATATGACACCCTCTGGGGCACCAAGCTTATTCACATATGGCACTTTCATTGTGAAGCACCTACTCTCGGTCCTCTTACACGGCCTATGTACCTCCTTGCTCAGCTGGTATGTCATCTCCTATGAGAAGCCTCCCTGGTCCTCTGGGCTTGGGCCCTCCCTAGGTGCTTCTGTAGGATCCTGCATGACCTGTAAGTAGCACCTACCACACAACTGTAGCTTTCTGCTAGTACGTCTCTTCTCTCTACCACTCTAGGAGGCATTGGAAGAGAGATGGGGAACATGGTGAAGGGTTGATAACTGAGTATTAACAACGTCCATCAGAATCCCTTCCTTTGATACAGATAATTGATCATTTCTGTCTCCTCCTAATTGCTCGACAATGAACATTCAGTCTCCAGACCTCAAATCCCCCACCTCAATCTCCATACCTATTGCTTTCTTCTACTTTTGAGCTGCTCCTGCATGGAGATGGTAGACATGCACTGGAGCACCAGGAGGTAGGTATTTTATCAGTCTCATCCATGATTACATTTCTAGCACCCAAGAGAATAAGTTTTTAAAAGATATGTGGGATACTGAATGAATGTTGGACGTTCAGTTAACCCGTAGGCACTTGCCCATGGTCTGCTGAATTTCAGAAACAGTGCTAGGATCCTGGGGGAATGCAAAGATGTTATTTCCCTGACCTTTAGAAGAGTAGAGGATGTAGTTGGGATGACATAGAAACATATAATAAAAATATTACTATGGCACCAAACATTCTTCCAGGGATCTGTGAGAATGATTTGGCTGGTGCTTGAAAATTCCAAAGAAAAAGCAAAGGATTAGGACTTCCCTAGTGGTCCAGTGGTTAAGATTCCATGCTTCCACTGCAGAGGGCGTGGGTCCTTCCTGGTCCTGAAGTTCCGCATGCCGCACAGCGTAGCAAAAAAAAAAAAAAAAAAATTATAAAAGCAAAGGATTAAGGGCCCAAGCCATGATGGTTAGCAGATTAGTAAAGAAAGAGATCAGTTTGCACTGAAGTATCTTCTGAACTTTGGAAACAGCAGGGCAAGGCAGGATTATTATGTTATACATTTGGGAGCTGTACAGAGATGGAAGAGAGAAGAAATAGACGTTTGTTAAATAATGTCTATGTGTGCATTACAATTCACATGAAGTACTCATGTTGTTTCATTTAATCCACTAGATTAAAAGTAAATGCTATTTATTTTAATTTTTCTCTGTTTTGACAGATAAGGAAAATGAAGCTTGGAGAAGTTAAGTAAATTTCTCAAGTGCCTACAAAAGTAGCAGGACTACGATCTTAATCCCACCTTGTTTGGCCCCAGATCTTTTCCCTTCCTCCAGCCTGGCTGGGCAAGTCTGGATGTGCAGATAGCTTGTAGGGCCATAGTGCGAATTAGCCTGGAATAGCCTCTTTGATAGCCTATCCCAAGTCCTCAGTTCTCTGTTATTTCCATTTTACCCTACCTGAATTTCATTTCTACTTTTATGGTTTGAAAAAAATATCTGAGTCCTCTGAAAGGCAGCAATTAAACCTTTTATCATATTACAAGACCAAAATAGTTACCTCCAAAGAGCAAACTTCTTGGATTATCACCTCTATTTGAGATTTTTAGGGATTTGTCTATGTAAACTTGTTCCCAGGTAATACACATAAAGCATCAAGCAGATGTATTACACTTGGCATTCTTTGCTCTTAAAAGGAAGCTGTGAGAATGACTCACTGATTAAAAAGTCAAAACCAAAAAGCAAAAGGTCTACATAATAGCCTTTGTATATATTGTTGGTGCTCCTCACTCTCTTTGGGAAGGCAACCATATCATGCCCAATGGATAAGAGATTTGCTGAGCATTCTAAACCCTATATTCATGGAACCTGTCCTGAGATCTGCTTCAACTATGAAAATGCTTTCATCTCTCTTCTAATATAGAATACTATGCTTTTCACCTTCAAATGTGTAACCATGCTTTTCCTAGGATAAATCATGCTAATAAATACTTTCAACTCTTTTGGAAAACAATTTAGAAATATGTATCAAGAACCTTAAAAATGCCCTCTTGGTATAATAATAGCACTTCTTTCACTTTATCTTGAGGAAATTACCCAAGAGAGATATAGAGAAAAAGCCTTGATATCAAAGATAATCCTCATGATGTTATTTATAAAAAGCATCATAAGTGATCAACAAAAGGGTCAATTACATAGTAATGTTTATTTTGATGTTTATATAATGACATGAAACAGGGAACTAATAAGCTAAGTGAAAACAGGATACTAGGGCTTCCTTGGTGGCGCAGTGGTTGAGAGTCCGCCTGCCGATGCAGGGGACATGGGTTCGTGCCCCGGTCCGGGAAGATCCCACATGCCGTGGCAGCGGCTGGGCCCGTGAGCCATGGCCGCTGAGCCTGCGCGTCCGGAGCCTGTGCTCCACAATGGGGGAGGCCGCAGCAGTGAGAGGCCCACGTATCGCAAAAAAAAAAAAAAACAGGATACTAAATTTTAGATAAGGGATGATGACAACTGTGAAAATAAATGTGCACTGAGGAAGATTTAATTAAACTAAATCAAAATGTGGTAGTGTTTTGGTGGTATAATTGATTTTTTCTACATTTCTATGTTTAATAAATTTTCAACTATGACCATGCTTGTTTTCACAATCAGAAAAAAAAAATCTTCATTTTTTAAACAGCTTTTTCTTCTTGGTGTTATAGTCAAAAGAGGTAGAAATGGAGATATACTAGTTTTATAAATAAGGAGCAAGAAAAAGTCTTTGAGATCTATTTCAAGAGACATTGACATACGAAAGTTTAGTAGCACATGAATTTGGAGAAGTAGCTAGATGTCAGAAAGTTCTAGAGTGACTTCTAGATGCTCTTGACTTGACCAGGAGAGGAAAGAGTCTAGACAGTGAGACTTCCCTACAGAAATCCTGAAGAACAATTTACACTGACTCCTAAAATAGAGAGCCTGTGGAGTTGAGTAAAGTTGCAGAGAACAGAGGTATGTCTAGCAAACAGGTAATTAGAATCTTCTAAGGAGAAAGAAGGTGTGATATTCACAACTTTAAAATAGCTTTAAAAATAGTGATCTTTAAATCCCCAGTAGTGTCAGAGTCACGGGAGACTAGGTGGAACCTTGGCAGCCATGTTAGATGAGTAAATATAGAGCAGGCATCTAAAAGATATCATTCAGTAAATATGTGTTTCAGGAAACTCTTCCTGAGCATGTCTAGTCTACCCTGGTGTGAAGTCAGAACTGCAGGGTATATGGAAAGAGCTGTGCATCAGTCCCACTGAGGCTCAGGGCTCCAGAGTCTGATGGGGCTGGAGATGCTGTGCTCAAGGGTGAGATCAGCCATTTCATGCAGCCAATGCAGAACAGTCATGCTCCCAAGATAGCGGTGACTAAAGCAGCAATAATGCTGAAATCACTCTGGCACCCTCGATAGGAGGCAAAGATGCTCCTTGGCCTGGGCTGAAGGCTAGATCATAGGGAGGAAATCATAGATTTTGGATTTTTTGTAAGTGCAACAAAAACCTCTTCGGGATCACTCAACCAACACATCACTCCAAACATATTTGCCCAAAAAAAGTCACATCTCATTACACTAAACCAGATGCAAACTGCCTGTCCTAGACCACTGTCCATCATCCAGCCCCAGTGCTCAGGTGAATCGCCTGTTAAAATACATATCTTCTAGGGCCTGGTGCCGTAAATCTCCATGGAAGCTCAGGAATTTGCATTTGAAGAGCATCTCAGTTTATTGTGGTAGAAGAAATCCCCAGATTTAACTCAGAAATGCTCTGGTCTGTCTGTTTATCAATCAGTGAGC
>NW_020172455.1:4868049-4918747 GCF_003031525.2 Neophocaena asiaeorientalis asiaeorientalis | reverse complement strand
CCAGAGCCCTTGTGTTTCTTTTTTTTTTTTTTTTTTTTTTACAAATTTATTTATTTTATGTATTTATTATTTTTGGCTGCATTGTGTCTTCGTTGCTGCACGCGGGCTTTCTCTAGTTGCAGCGAGCGGGGGCTATTCTTCATTGCGGTGCATGGGCTTCTCATTGTGGTGGCTTCTCTTGTTGTGGAGCACGGGTTGTAGGCACCCGGGCTCAGTAATTGAGGCTCATGGGCTCTAGAGTGCAAGCTCAGTAATTGTGACGCAAGGACTTAGTTGATCCGCGGCATGTGGGATCTTCCTGAACCCGTGATCCCTGCATTGGCAGGCGGATTCTTAACCACTGCATGACCAGGGAAGCCCCACCACTTTCTAAACTACTGTCAGTTTCACAAATATTAGTTCAGTACAGTCATGTAAACCCTGAAGAACTAACATCAATTCTTAATTGGCTGATTCTGTACTCAACCTGATTGTTACCAATATTTTTATCATATTGTTGGATAGAGACAAATAGAATATTTCATTACTCTGAAATCTTCAGATGACACTAGGTGGAGAGAGATCACCAAGACATTATTAGAGAGTTGGACCAGGATTTTAAAAGGTTCTGGCATTCCTGGGAAAAAAGAGTCAAAGTTAACTAGATAAAAATAAATACTTAGAAAGAACCAGTCCTGCTTCTGAGTCAACGAGTAACATGACCAAGGATGCAAGAACCTAGTTTAGTAGGTCAGCAAGGTTCAGAGGTTAGAAATGAGCGCACCTGTGTGGATATGATTGGATGCCAATGTTTAGCACTCACGGCAGAGGAAAGAATAGCCCCAAGACACCACACTGTGTAAACCACATTTGGAGTGCTGGATTCTGCACCAGGAGCCACATTTTCAGAAGAAATTTTACAAACTGAAGCCTATCCAACAGAGAAAACTGTGACGGATAAGGTCTTGGAAACCTTTCCAGATGAGAAAAAAGTGAAGGAATGAGGAATGTTCCCTTTGGAAAACACAAGACTTGGGAGAGCTATTAGCACCGTTGTCAAATCTGTGAAAAGCTCTCATGAAAGAATAATTCAATTCACTCTTTGCTGTCCCAGAGAGTAAAACTGAGGTCAACGGGAAGAAAAAATATAAGCTACAGTGCCTCTGAGAAGGGTGTTTGTTTTTCTCTCCAGCCCAACTCCTCCAGGGAGCCCACCTACATATGCCCAGTTCCAGTCTCATGGACTCGTCACTCTGTCACTCCTCTGGGCCTGCATCCTTCTGGCCCTTCCCCTAGAATGCCCTCTCTTATTTGTCCACCTGATCACACCTATTCATTATTGTGGACTCTGTTATCTCCCCCTCTGTGCAATCTTGGCCGCAACATCTCTGACACTGCAAGACTTGACCACCTGAGCACCATATGCTTCTCAGTCCCCTGTGTCCTTCTCCGTCACAGCAACTTCACTGGTGCATTAACACCCTGTACACACACCTGCTCATTCCTTGAGCTATGACTAGGTATTACTGATTTTTTTTTAATCCCCAGCAGCAAACAGAGTCTTCAGAAAGGCAGAAAGAGAGAGAGAAGAAGAGTTAGTCTAGGATCCAGAGCTAATTTACTTACACTTCCCAGGTGTGAACTAGAGCAGGAGTGAGACCCAAACTGGAAGCTTCACTCTTAGAAAAAGTTTTTAAGGCATGACTAATGACATGCTTTTAGAAGAAATCAATCTAAAGAGATGAGAACTCAGTCTGATGCACTGCCATGAACTCCCTCTATATGAAAACCACATGGTAAATTGGCAGTGAACACTTGGTAGGAGATCCAAAGAGAAAGAATAGAAATGTTGTTCCTTAGAATTCAGCAGTGGCCTCTGGAGCAGAAGAAACTTAATCCTGAGCATTTGTTTTACTTTAATTCTCTGATTTGATTGCTAGTATTTCTAAGATAAACTAGAAACTTTGTACTTAAAGTTGATTTGTCCTGAACCAGTAGTGTTTCATCATGTTTAAAGATAATATTATGAAAACTAAAATTATCCTAATCAAGTATATAAAATGAAGACATTAAAGTTGAGAGCTGAACTGTATCATGTTTCACTGGGAATGTATAATGACAAATAGTGCTTTCTCATAAAAGTAGTTATATATTACTTACTTTCTAAAATGGAGTCACAGAGTAATAAAACTGATGTGTCATTAAACATACTGTACTGTGGTTCCCCAAATCTCCAGACTTGAACCTATTTACCAATTGGCCTATCCCACAAGGCCACCAGATGGCAGAAGACCAATGGAACCATGCTGTGTATCCCAACAGAACACGCTTAAAAAGATCGCTATATTTCTCCAAAGAAGGTATACGAAGGGCCAGTGATCGCATGAAGATATACTCAACATGGTTAGTCATCAGATTAATACAAATCAAAACCTCAATTAAATATCAATTTGCACCTCACTAGGCTGGCTGTCATCAAAAAGACAGGTTATAACAAGTGTTGGCACGGATGTGGAGAAACTAGAACCTTCATACACTGCTGGTGGGAACGTAACATGTTACATGCTACTTTAGAAAACAGTTTGGCAGTTCCTCAAATGATTATACACGGAGTTACCACTTGACCCAGCAATCCCACTCTTAGGTATATACCCAAGAGAAATGAAAATATATCCATGGAATCCTTGTACACAAATGTTCATAGCAACATTATTTATAATAGACAAAAGATGGAAAGAACCCACTGGCCATCAACTGATGAATGGATAAACAAAATATGGCATATCCATACAGTGGAATATTATTCAGTCATAAAAATAAACGAAGTGTTAATACATCTCCAACATGAATGAACCTTGAAAATATTATGCTAAGTGAAAGAAGCCAGTCACAAAAGACCACATAATATACAATTCCATTTATATGAAATTTCTAGAATAGGCAAATCAAAAGAAACAGAAAGTAGATCAGTGGTTGCCTAGAGTTGAAGACAGGACTGGAATGATTTGGGGAGTGATAGCTAAAGGAAAAGTATTTCTTTTAGGACTAATGAAAATATTCTAACATTCTTTTTGGTGATGGTTCCGTAACTGTGAATATACTAAAATCACTGAACTGTATACTTTAAATGGGTGAATTATATGGTGTGTGAAGATATCTCAATAAAACTATAACAAAACATAATCAGAAAAGTACAGGCAAAGAGAAACTCAAAAAGATATTTTTCAACTATTGCAACATTTGGATTTTTAGAAGAGAAACTACAGCAGAGATGTGATTCTACAAAAGAAGGTTCTAAACAACTTTTCTAAGACTGTAATCTTAATGCTTAAGAAATTGGGCAAGTGTTTCCATTGGAAAATATCCAGTACGCCAAATACATTTTCAAACTTCCTTTAAAAGTTAAAAATAGATCTAAAATTCAAAAATCTAAAAGAAAATGTAAATCACCTCATAAAAGATCAATAATAGTGTCCCTAGAGATCACACAAATTATATAACTGTACCAGCGATTACATTCTCAGAGTAAAACCTCTGTAAAAAGAAAATACATCTCGGCACATTCAGCTGTTGAAGTCTCCTGGATTAAGAAATATTTGCAAAACTAATAAAACCTTCTGAAGAGAGAGATGATCATTTTATCCTTCCCAGAATCACAGGATTTTAGGATGGAGAAGCATCTCCATCAACCTGCACATTTTCTAGATGAAGACACCAAGTCCAGCATGAAGGTCTCCCTCTGCTGTGGGTACCAGACTGTGGGAGCAGAGCCTGCACTTGGTCCAGATCTCCACCTTTTCACTTTCACTTCCTCTCTACCTGAGCCAGGACTTCTGAAATGAGTGTTTGCCAAGTCTGTCTGCAAAGAGTTAACGTGCACTTCTGGTCTGTCCAGCATTTGTGTTCAAACTCTGTTTTGTTCGGGCTGGGGGAGGGGTTAGGATGGGGGACAACTGGTCCACACTTACCATTCCCCAAAGAAGATTTCCATCTAGAGGTTTCCCTTCAGCAGGACCCTTCTTCATGCGCCTCCCATCCCTTAGGTTGTTTCTTCATGTTTGTGAAGTGAAGAGCTCAGAGTCTAACAGAAGGAACACACACACACACACACACACACACACACACACACACCATCTAAACGTGATGATTAAATGAATATAGTCAGTACTATGAACACAGAAATGAGAGTTTCACATTTTGGAGAAGCTCCACAAAAGAGGTGATATTTGAGCAGATCAGATCAGAAATAAGAAGTAAGTCTTAGTCTTTACCCTAAATTCCCTCAACAATGCTTCGATAGCTCCATGTGCTCCTGGCTTCCAAAGAAATTTTTAGAAGAACCAGCAAGCAGCACAAGCTGTGTCCTTATGTCCCAAAAGCTGCTTTGTGGAGACACAACATGATTGCTTTTCTGACAAGAAGGGAATGGGAGGTTTTCAAGTCTTCACATGCACACAGCAGAGTTGATGTACTCTACACTAATGCACATGTACCCATACACACACATCATAGTTGCTCATCTATTTCCCCACACCTGTATTCTGAGACAGTAAGAGAAATGCTTTCTTAGCTGGAAGAATAATGATTGGTCATTAACAATTTTTTGGTGGCAGCTCCTATGGTATAAAGAAGATACATGGCCCTTAGCTTCAAAGCCCTAAGCAGATGAAAAATTCCCCAGATTACACTCCCAAATTGCTCCAATTTTCTTATTCTTCTTTGAAGAATACTTCTTTGAAGTAGCAATGTCATTATAAAAAGACTTTGCTCTAATTTATATTGTTAAGGCAGACAAATAATTCATTTAAAGTATCGGTTATTATTGATGTTTAGGGTTCTTTCCTATGGTTCCTTAACACCTGTGTCCTTGCTGTTTTCCCTCCTAATGCCCCTGAGCTGGGAGTATAAGACTGTTAGAGCTGCCTCTTCAGCCCCTCAAGGTAGCCTCTATCCTTGGTGGTGGCTACATGTGTTAGCTGTCAGCATGTTTCATACACTTACTCATTTAATCCCCCAAAGGACCCATCCTCTCCATAGAAGAAACACACACACTTTTTAGTACTTTACAAAGCATCCTTCTCTCCATACATTCTCAGGATAGATACATACACAAAGCCTAGCTTATAAGACATCTTTTTATAATCTTTTGCCCTAATAAAAATGTTTTAGGCAGACACCAAATTGTAGAATGGAAGAAGTTTTGTATCTAACTCCCTACCCATTACCAACAAGAAATCTTATGTAAGTTCCTCAATAAACAAAGAGGCCTGAGAGCTTTAGGAATGAATAAAGTTTGCAGAAAGTGAATGACTTCAAAGACTCAGATGGTGGCCCCCTCTACCCTCACTCACCCCGTGTTCCTTGTGGGCCAGCCTGACATCTATAGGTAAATAGAGACGATTACAGTAGCCAACCTGGGATCACGGGTCATGATTAGGCTTATTCTTTTGATGTAAATGTCGATCATATGTGAATGTAAGAAGGATGCAATATTTTGATTATAATACCATAATAAGAAAATATTAGTTTTTTCCTGGATCCCTGGCTTATTTAAGAGGATGTGTGAATGTCTAACACATTTACTAAAATTCAAACATACTTGCTTATGTAAGTTCACCAGGAGTGTAAGTCAAAGAAAACACTACTTAAACAAATTATTAAACTGGACCCTTAACCAGATACACAGGTCATGAATGAGTTACTTACTCTTCCCTGTTGAGAACATTAGCATATATCCCATTGTTACTCTGGCCTGGGTAGGTTAAAACAACAGGCCACAGTCTCTTTAGCACAAGGTCCATCTAATCTTTAGATTAACAAGAGTTACTTTACTTAGGACTATCTGACACACACAAGGCTGCACAGTATAGATTTAAGCAGAGGTCATTTCAGAGACTAAATCAACTGCAGAATTAGTTGGCTGGAATTCATTAGGGATGGACAGTATTTGGCCAGTTATGCAAACTTCCTAAGCTTTGTCTATTTCTATATCATATTTCAGCTTTACTGGATACGACTGTTTATGCACGAACTTTTTTTTATTATAAATGATGCTAAAAGGATTTTGGTGTTTCAAACTTTGTGTACAAACCTAGCAGGCAAAATCTTCCGTAAATGTATTCTAAGCTCTTGGCAAACTTTCCCCAGGAGCAAATATTAACTCCAGATAGTGTTTATTAGCTTTTATAAAATAATCACTGTAATAGTGGCATGTAATTGCTAGAGGTAAATGCTTATCTGGGCCACAAATTAATCAAGTTTGAGCTCCTTAATAGAACCCAGTCAGAAATAATTTACTTCTTGCACAGTTTACATTTCGACATAACCACATGATTTTCCTCTGATTTTGCTTTGCACTCCAACAGTGAATTCATGGACACGCATTTCATCCTGCCTGTGCTGTTAACAGAGAAACACAGATTAGTGAATTCTGTGTTGTATAAGACAGATAAAGCTATGGGAGACACCCTCATTGAGCTTCTTACCCTGTACCCCCATGACTGACCTAAAACTTATAGAGATTCTTCCAATTTAAACAGTCGTTACGCCTCTGTATTTTTGAAGTATTATTGCTACTTCCCTAAATATTAAGAAGTACACCCTGCTATGAAACAATTGCTCTCTACAAGGCAATCCTGCTAGAAACACTACGCGCAGGTACATGTGTGAACATGTTTTCACTGCCTTCAGGCAAATTCCAAGGAGTATGACAGCTGGATCATATGGTAAGAGTATGTTTTGTTTTGTAAAAATATCCACCAAACCCTCTTCCAAAGTGGCTGCACCATTGTGTGTTCCCACCAATAATGAATAAGCATTCCTGTTGCTCCACATCCTCACCAGCATTTAGGGTTGTCAGTGTTCAAGATTTTGACCATTTTAACAGTTGTGTAGTGGTATCTCTCTCTTTTTTTTTTTTTTTTCGGCCCCGCAGGTTGGCATGTGGGATCTTAGTTCCCTGACCAGGAAGGGAACCTGCACCCCCAGAATTGGAAGCGTGGAGTCTAACCACTGGAATACCACAGAAGGCCCTCATTGGTTTTTTTTGTTTGTTTCTTTTTGTTTTTTGCGGTACACAGACCTCTCACTGGTGTGGCCTCTCCCATTGCGGAGCACAGGCTCCGGACGCACAGGCTCAGCGGCCATGGCTCACGGGCCCAGCCGCTCCACGGCATGTGGGATCTTCCCAGACCGGGGCACGAACCCGCATCCCCTGAATCGGCAGGCGGACTCTCAACCACTGCGCCACCAGGGAAGCCCCCTCATTGTTTTTTTAAATTTGCATTTCCTGATGACAAATGATGTGGAGCATCTTTCCACATGTTTGTTTGCCTTCTATATATCTTCTTTGACAAGGTGTTTGTTAAAATCTTTGGCCCATTTTAAAGTCACATTGTTTGTTTTTTTATTGTTGAGTTTAAGAATTATTTGCATATTTTGAATGACAGTCCTTTATCAGATGTGTTTTTTGCAAATATTTTCTCATTACAAGCCAGTCTGTGGCTTGTCTTCTAATTCTCTTGATATCATCTCCCACAGAGGAGAGATTTTTTTTTTTTTTGCGGTATGCAGGCCTCTCACTGTTGTGGCCTCGCCCATTGTGGAGCACAGGCTCCGGACGTGCAGGCTCAGTGGCCATGGTTCAAGGGCCTAGCCGCTCCACAGCATGTGGGATCTTCCCGGACCAGGGCACGAGCCCGTGTCCCCTGCATTGGCAGGCGGACTCCCAACCACTGCGCCACCAGGGAAGCCTGAGATTTTTAATTTTAATGAAATTCAGCTTATTTCTTTCAGGGATTATGCCTTTGGTGTTGTATCTAAAAAGGGATCACCAAAAACATAAAAAGCATCACCACACCCAAGGTCATCTAGGTTTTCCCCTATGTTATCTTCTACTAATTTTGTAGTTTTGCATTTAACATTTAGGTTTATGATCCATGTTGAGTTAATTTTTTTGTGAAGAGTATAAGGTCTTCGTCTAGATTCAGTTTTTTTTTTTTTTTTTTTGCATGTGAGGGGTCCGAGTGTTCCAGCACCATTTATTGAAGAGACTATCTTTGCTTCATTGTATTTTCTTTGCTCCATTGTCAAAGATTAACTGACTGTTTTCTTTGTTCCGTTGTCAAAGATTATCTGACTACTCACATGAGTCTATATCTGGACTCTCTTCTGTTCCATTTACCTACTTTATTCTTTTGCCAACACCAACCTGTCTTAATTACTGTAGCTTCACAGTAATTCTTGAAGTTGGGTAGCATCAGTCCTCCAAGTTTTTTCTTCTTCAATATTGTGTTGGCTATTCTGAGTCTTCTGCCACTACATATAATCTTTAGATTCACGTTGATCTCCATGAAACAACTTGCTGGGATTTTTACTGGGATTGCACTGAATCTACAGATCAACTTGAGAAAAACTGACATCTCGACAGTATTGAGTCTTCTTCCTCTTTAATGAGGACTATCTCTTCATTTATTTAGTTCTTTGATTTCGTTCATCAAAGTTTTTTAGTTTTCCTTATATAGTTCTTGTACATATTTTGTTAGATTTAATACCCAAGCACTTTAGTTTTGGGGGTGCTAATGTAAATGGTATCATGTTTTTAATTTCAAATTCCACATTCATTGTTAGTATATAGAAAAGTGATTGATGTTTATACATTAAGCTTGTATCCTGCAATCTTGCAATAATTGCCTATTAGATCCAAGAGTTTTTTGCTCAATTCTTTCAGTCTTTCTACATAGACAACCAGGTAACCTGTGAACAAAGACAGTTTTATGTTTTCCTTCCTAATCTGTATACTTTTTATTACCTTTCCTTGTCTTATTGAATTAGCAAAGCCTTCCAGTACAATGTTGAAAGGAGTTGTGACAGGGAACATCCTGAGACCAACATTTTATGTTTCCATTTAAATAAACCTTCATTTTATGGTATTTTTAGGTAAATGAAGAAATCTTTGGGGAACTTACTCCAAAGAATGGTTGAGAATGATTTAAATTAGCATATCATTTATTTGTATGCAAATAGAACTCCTAAAGAGCTTTAAAAGTTTGTTTTGCCCAGGCAATTTACATATTTTTCTGCAATATTAATTTTGTCATAAGGGAAACTTCTGAACAAACACAAGCTCAACCCAACTCTTCTGCACAGTAGTTTTTGAGTCTCTATGAGAGGCAGATTTACCAAGAAGCTGAAATTGTAGGACTTTGGTCCTTTGTAGGTTTCTTTCATGCCCTTGGTTGGAGACCATACAATGCATCCATATGGTTAACAATTGATACTTTTTAAATGTCAAACGAAGACATTTTAATCGCAATCAGTTAGGAATACTTGTTCTTTCTCCTCCTATCATATTTCCCTCAGATTCTATTGGCATGGCTTGTGCATTTTTGTATTTTGGATAAGAAGTTGAGTGGGGACACACTTAGTTTGGGTTTATTGGGGCTTCTTTATGTGATTAAGTCTCTTTTATGTGGAGTTAAGTTATTGTTGTATGCCCCAGTGCAAGGATGGCTTGTGAGAGTATTCTTGCTGCCCACTATGCCAACTCCTATGACACTGTGACATGAAGTCCAGGGCCAGAGATCACGTGGCAATAGAAATGCATCTTATGACATCTGACTCAGTGGATCAAGGAGCAGAAGTAAGGTTTGAAATATATAGAACCAGAAGGTAATCTGGAAAATTCTTCTAATCATCAGTCATGTGAAGTTGCAAACAAAGGATGCAGTTCTCAATGCCCAGTGAAAATGGAAGTTGTCTCCTGTAAGAATACAATCAATAATGTAGCATATGCAATTATAAATACATCATGTATGCTTATGGAAACCCAACAAATATACTCTATCTGAATGGGTATCCATGTTTTTGAGGTACAAGTCTGTGACTTTAGAATAAACAGTGAGTACATCTATGTGTGGAGTTGCATATTTAAGCATCCCAACTATCAATAATTAAAATAGATTTCAATCGACTGTGCTAAAAGAAGACTGAGTTATTCTTCTCATCTCTCTAAAGAAAATATTATAAATTGTTGCCCAATGAAGAAGCACTTCATAGAGTATGCAGCCAAAAATGTAGGAATTAAAATATTACAGAGATGTGTCAAGCAGTTAATTAGTGAAAATATTATGCTTTTTAAGACTTTGTGATACTTTTCAGATTCCTAAAATTTTCTTTCTCATTCTAAATAAATACTCTCATTTTGCATCTATAATTTGTATTCTCTTTCTTAAAGAGAGCCTGAAAAATTGGAAATGCTTCAGGCCACACAACCTGGACCTGCCCCTGGCCTCCATTATTCCACCTAGCAAGATCTTACTATCATCTAAATTGAAAAGAAACTAATAGAACTAAATGTACAACTGTGCAAGGAATTACTACCTTTTGTTCAGATTCTGCAACTCATTTTCTAGATGGTTCTGCTATCATCTTTAACATCTGGATTGAGTAAGAGAAGATAAGGTAATAAAATTCCCCGTGAATACTCTGCAGCTGCAGCTCAGTGGTGGACACATGTGGGGCCCCGGGGCCATATTGCTGCCTCTCATCAGCCTCATTAAGGCATTGGTGAGACTGGGGGAGGGAGAGGGCAGTGGCTGAGCCTCAGGATCCACCTGGTAATGTTGACACACGTATTCTGATCACATTATCTGAGCAGGAACAAAGGCGCCCCTTGCAAGCCTCCAGCTTTATGTGGGGGAGGCCATGTTTTACTCCCATCCTCTGACTACTTGATCTTCTTCTCCTGGGGCTTGAGATGTTGACCTTCCCTGGGGCACTCCAGTCAGCTGGACCGAGTGGTAGTTGGAGAAGGGCAGGAAGGACTGTCCCCAGGCCTGCAGTCCACTGTCCTGACTCTGCTGTCTTACAGACACTGCATTCATTAGGGTTCTTCTGAGAAACAGAACCAATAGAATGTGTGCATGTGTGTGTGTGTGTGTGTAGGACGTGTGTGTGTGTTTACACACATATACACATAGAGAGGAAGAGAGAGAAGAGAAAGCACTTTATTATACGGAATCAGCTCACCCAACAATGGAGGCTGAGAAGGCCGTAGATCTGCAGTCAGCAAGTTGGAGACCCAGGAGGGTGGTGGTGTAATTCCATTCTGAGTCTGAAGGCCTGAGAACCAGGAGAGCCAATGGTGTAGTTCCATTCTGAAAAGGCTGGCAGGCTGGAGACGCAAGAAGAGCCAGTGCTTCAGTCCAAATCCAAAGGTCAGGGGAGAACAAGACACCAGTTCAGTGCAGTCAGGCAGAAGGAGTCCCTCTTACTCAGCCATTTTCTTCTTCTCATAGTCTTCAGTTGATGAATGAGCCCCACCTACAATGGGAGGGCATTTGCTCGGTCTACTGATTCAAATACTAATGTCACCCAGAAGTGCCCTCACAGGCACCCCCAGAATACTGTTTGATCAAGAGTCTGGGAACCTCATGGCCTGGTCAAGTTGACATAAAATTAACCAACACAAACGCTGAGGCAGCATGAAGTCCAGTATCCTTTGTCTGATGCTCAGAATGAGTTCTCCCTTCTCCACCATCACTTCCACCTTTGGACCAACTGCTAGACAAGCGGCAGTGCTCGATTTACTCACACAGAGTACTGGCAAGGTGCCCCAATCCTGTACAATCCTCAAATCGTTTAGAGGAGTCTGCACTTCCCTCCCTGGACAGAACAGACACTGCCTTAGCTCTGGCGGTCATAACAGACTATCGCAGAATGAGTTTTAAGGGGGATTTAAACAACAGACATTTACTTCTCACAGTTCTAGTGGTTGGCAGTCCAAGATCAAGGAGCCAGCCTGATCAGGTTCTGGTGAGAGTGTTCTTCCTCACTTGACAAAGGCCACCTCTTGCTGTGTCTTCACGTGGTGAAGAGAGAAAGAGCAAGTTCTCTAATAAGGACACTAATTCCATCATGGGGGCCCCACCCTCATGACTGTTTCTAAACCTAATTACCTCCCAAAAGGCCCATCTTCAAATCCTATCACATTGGGGGTTAAGGCTTCAACATATTAATTTGGGAGAGAACAATTCAGTCCACACCAGAACCTATGGCGGATTTAAGCTGAGAAAGGGTCATGAACAGGCTGAGTTTCACAAAAGTCACTCTGGTGTCAATGGGGAGGAACCCTGGAAAGGAAGCCTGGAGTCAGGGGGCTCCAGATGGGGAGCTGAGGAGTCGGAGGGGAGATCACAGAGATATTTAGTAAAAAGCTCCCAAAGCTTTTAGTGGCCAATTAAAAGTCTGGCATGATGTATGTGTGTGTGTATGTTTTAAGGGTGGGTGGTAGTTAATTATGTGAAGATAAAGAAAAATAACCAAGGGAAACATTTCACAGAATTTACCAGGATACAAATTAGGAGTTTGTTCCACTGGTTTTTGTTTTGTTTTACTTTTCCAGTTTCATGGAAGTGGCCAATTAGCCCAAAGTACAGATTCTGATTCAATAGGGTTGGGCTGGAGCCTGAGTTTCTGCATGTATGACAAACTCCTAGATGACATCAAGATGCTGGTACACAGACTAGCTACTTGGAGCAGCAAAGACAAAGGAGATGGGGGAGGGGAGAACCGACCAGAATGTCTTCAGGGAGCCTGTGTGCTCCATGTAGTTATAACCATACTTAGTTGTGCTGTGTGTCATGGAACAAAACACTAACCCTCTCTGGGTCTTGGTTCCTTCATTTGCATGCTTAAAGATAGGAAGGGCCTCCATGGTTGCTTGCAGTTCTATGTTTACATGACCCCAAATCTAACAGCACTTGTTCCAGGAAGAAGGTGATGGAAAGTCAATTGTAGTCAGCTCATAGCCTCAGGTCCCAGGAGTATGTTACATGTTACCAGGCTTATTAAATACCTTCTTCTTAAAGGGAGGTTGGTATTAAACACAGCTTTAAAAATGGGCCAGTGATAGCTTAGGTTATCACAACAAAGTTAATTTCAAAATCAAACTTTGCTTTGAAATCTTCCTTCTTTGTACTTCCTTAGTGCAGGCAGAAGAGAAGGGGGACCAGGCAAGTAGGTCATTGAGAGCTGTGTATAATGAGTGCCTCTTTGGGGAACTGGTTTAGGGCTTTGCACGGGGGAGATGAGTAATGCACATGTGAGGTGAGTTACTGAGTCTGGAAGGACCTCTAGGAATTATAAAACCCTTTGGTTCACAAAAACTATTTTGACTCTTCACTTCTCTAGAATAATTTGCCTCCAGGGTCCATATTATGGGGTACTCATCACCCCCTAAATTAGTTGTCATTCTAATCAATTCCCTTGATGTTAACCCACGATTCATAGGCGAGGTGGTATAAATGTAGGCCAGGTTCACTGTGTATAATTTATTTGGTGTCAAGGAAAAAAATCATCACATAGAAGAATTTGTACAAAGTTCATGATTCATACCTGCAAACTTGTGCTTTTAATTGGAAATATGTTGTTGTCAAGGCAGAATATGGGTGACTGGATTTCTAGAGCTACTTTCCATCCTGGACCAGAAGGCGAGGTTAACTCTATGTGACACAAAGCACACACTGAGATGACATCCCTGGGCCACAGGGCACCAGGTCTTAGGTGACATTCAAACCCCAAGGCTGGGAGAGGTAAATAGGTGCAGCTCAGGGTGGCCTGAGAGTTTATGTGAATCCAGTCAGTCCCCTTCTATCCCATTCTTTCCTAATGTGGCTTCTCTCTCAAAGTGAGGTTACAAATTGCTCTCATGAGCAGTTTAGCTACAGAGTATAAGGAAGTATTCTCAGAGTAAGTTGGATCAGGTGAGATTTTCAGAAGGCTCTGGAAGCCCCTGGGAATGGAATCTTGAACTTGACATTGCAGATAGTGCTGGCAAGTCCACGGGAAACACCCTCCCAAGGGGCAGGGAACAGCTGGAGGGAGCAGATTCTTGCAAAAACAAGTCCCCCTCTCAGACATGCTCTGGCCACTCCAGGTGGCCTGATTATATCCCAGATAAAACAATCACCATAGTAGATGCCACAGGAGCATCTACTGTGTCCTGCCATCAAGGAGGTTTTGCAGATGTTACATCATTTAACTTAATTCTCACAACACTCTTAAGAGGTGACTTGTGCTGTACTCTTTTCTTTTTTTCTTTTTTTTTTGAATTTTATTATTTATTTTTTTATACAGCGGGTTCTTATTAGTTGTCCATTTTATACATATTAGTGTATACATGTCAATCCCAATCTCCCCATTCATCCCACCACCACCACCCACCCGCCGTTTTCCCCCCTTTTTGTCCATACGTTTGTTCTCTACATCTGTGTCTCTATTTCTGCTCTTTTCTAAGTGAAGTACTCACAATCCAAAAGCATGAAATGACTCTTTCAAGGGTTAGAAAGAGGTGGAAAGGGAACTCAAAGCAGGTCCGTTGGACTCCAAGCCCTGTGCTATTCCCACCAGGCTGCACTGACCCTTCCATTCTGGCCAGCTCGGGCTCTTCCCTGAAAGGCTGCATCCTGGGCTGAGCATCCCATGGTGACCTCCTTGCTTAAGGCATGTCCGTGGCTTGGCTGAGCTCCAAGAACCACTGCCCAGTTTCCTAACTGGGCAGGGAATACGATCAGTTAGATCAGGACATATTTCTCCTCACTTTCTGGTTCAACTTGTCCTAGAGGGGTAAGAAATAGTAACAAAAAAGGAATTCATGAAAGCATTTTCAAAAAAAAGCAATGAGCTTAGCAGCCCAGTGGGGCAGGTGTCTTGGGGTGTTTTCTGGGAATCATGTGACCTATCATCCCAGTACTCCCCCAGACACATGCATCTCAAAACAATCCCTACTTGAAAAAAACAATAGTTATAAACCATAATTTGTACCCCAAAATGCCAGATGGCCAAAAGAACTGAAAAGAGCTAAGGAAATTGTATTGTGCCTAAAAAACAGCCCAAAAAGTGGTGTCTCTCTGATGTTATAGGCAGCAGCCCCAGCTCTCATCAGAGGATAAATCAATTTGCAGCAGCTGTGGGCTGCTATGAGGTCCAGGGCACCAGGCCAGACTCATGCTAAGGACAAAACTGGGGTGAAAAATCCCCAAGGTTCCATGGTGTCCTCACTGACTGCCTATAGGGTATCTATGGCCTACATTTCCTGACTTCAGTGCTTCTTTTCGTTTTCAAATTATTGAAAGGCAATGTCTTCCCAGAGGGAAGTCACCTCCAGTTCACCCTGTCCCCCAGGGAAAAGAGCAGCTTTTCATAGCTTCCTTTCCAACCTGGAGAAGAACACGGTAAGGGACAGAGTTGAGAAATGGCACCAGCAAATCTTTTCCTCAGGGGGCTTTGCTCCAGATTCATTTTATAAGATTTGGGCAAAGCAGGGAACATTTTTATGCCACGTTTTCGATTTGCCTACTTTTCTGGATCAGACACGGCAAACCCACGGGGTTTCTCTAAGGCTATTGCTGTGCTGCTTCTTGCTGTTTTGCTGCAGGGCAGCCAGTCTCCCACTCCAGGGCCTGGGGAAGCCCCGCCTCCTTCTCCCTCCCACCGCAGAACCACGGTGTTTGTCTACTGTCCATCCTTCCACAAGCCTGCTGGGCCTGGGAGTGACAGCAGACCACCTCTGACTTTCTACCACACGCAGGTTCATGCAGAGGCATAAGGAAGCCTTCCAGGCAGGAGTGGGGAAGATGGACAGCAGGGACAGACAGGGCCTGAAAAAACTAACTCTGCTCAGGGCAGCCGGAGTGGGGTGGGTGCTTCACACACTGGTCGTCAACCCAAGTGAGCCCAGAGTGACCCAGAAACAGCACAGCAGAGGGGCCAGAGCCCAGGAGAAATGCAACGAAATGAAGAAAACAGACCAGCAAACCGAACTCCAGTCTTGCCCATCATGTCTGAGGTTCCATGGATGGAAGTAGGGAGATGTGGGGAGCCCAGGGTGAGGAGGGAGTCATCTTTCACCCCAGCCCATCACCTTCTTACTTTATGTCTTATGCACCAAACTTTGTGCTGTGTGCGTATTACCTTATTTAACCCTTAAGATAATCCTTATTTAACAAACCTGCAAGATGAGCATTACCCTCGATTTACAGATAAGGAAACAAAAACTCAGGAGGTTAAATAAATGAGCCAAGGTTATAGAGTCACCATGCAGTCCATGGAGTGGAAAGGGCTCCTGGTGACCCAGCTGTGCCAGGTCTCTGTGCCTGTGTCCATGCAGTTTTGTTGGGTGGAATGTCTTTCCTTCCCATGCAAACCCCATCAATCTTTCAAGACTCTTCAATATTTCCCTGCCCCCACCAAACAACCCAGGAAGAACTGCTCACACCCTCCACACCCCAGCAAACGTCTATCGCTCTTCCTCAGACCTTTTCGAGCTCTGGCTTCTCTGCAAGGCCGTCGTCTCCCCTCTCGCCCTTGAGCTGGGGCTCTGCCTGTGTTCATGTTTCAGCATAAGCAGAGCTTCTGGAAGCATTTATGAATATCCTTTGCACTACACTTTTCCTCTCCCTGACATGAGACAACAAGAAAATGACACCACGCTAAACAGGGGCCACATGAAAGGGTCCTTAAAAGCAGGCCAAATGGGTTCTCAGTTCTGCCAAGAGGCGTTTTCCAAATGAGTTTTTCCATCACCTCTTTCAGTAGCAGAGGGTTTGGTTCCTTGTTCCTGAGTTACTGCTTCTCAAACCTTTGTGAACTCACTTGGGTGGGTTGAATGGGGTGAAAGGAAACTGAGTCCCTCCCTGATTCAGAGAAATTCAGAAATTTCTTTGATCGATAATGAGAATGACATTGTTTGGCTGGGTTTTTACTGGTTGAAAACATTTTGCTCAGATTAGCTGTAAAGATTTCAACACCAACTGCATCATCTCTGAGACAGGAAATATAAGGCAGCCCTGCAAATCAGCCAGCATTTGCGAGTTGGAAAGAACTTTGATTAAACAAAGGGAATGTCATGATGTTTCCTGAGCCCAAGACTGAAACACCATTGTCTGGTTAAAAACCATATTCATTCAGCCCAGTCCAGATCTTCGCCTTCGGATGTGAAGGATCTTCGCCTTCGGCTTTCCTGTGAAGATGTTCTGACTGTGAACTTAAAGAGAGCCCCACGACTGTGACTAATTGTTTTCAGTTCTCGTCGATTGTCAAGACTCCTGACAAAATTCTCAGAAATAGAAACAGAATCTGCTGCCTAGGCAAGACATCCTCCATGTGTACGAGCACACCCCCAATACAAGCTCCCTTGTCATCTGCTTGGAGGGCTCCTCAGAGAGCAGGCACGGCCTGTGCAGAGCACCAGAATCATAGCAAGAGCAATTTCCTCCAGGATTAAAGGTTTCCCTGTTTGAGGCGAGGCCAGAAGTAGATATGTGCCCATGTGAGTGCATATGTAGGAAACTCGGATTCAACCACGTAAAGCTGGTTTTTGAATGAATATCATTCATTAGTCCGGATGCAAAATGAACCTAACGATGTGATTACACCACTCCAAAACAGCTGAGACCATTAAAGTTCAACTTGGCAGACTTCGCCTTCTTACTGAGGGAAGAAATGGAGCCACATTTTAAACAATGACAGTTTATCACCTTAAAAGGCGTGCAGGTTACTGGGAAAGTACCTGTGTGCCTTCCTGCAGAAACATCTCCCTTTGGTGCCTTTCAAAATTCTCCACTCTCTTTAAAAGCCAATCACAGGAAGGCAGGAATGGAGACCAAGTGGAAATCAGTTTGCCCTTTCAGAAGTCGTTTTCCTTCATTGATCAAGGGGGAATCCCACTCTCTTCCAGAAGCTAAATGTAAGAAAATTGAACCTCAGCCTTTCCAAGAACAACTGATTCAGACGTTAAGATTCCCAAGCCCTGTGCAAAGTTTTGAATTCACAGCAAAGCCCTGGTTTCAGTTCTGAAAGCAGCTGGGACCCTAGACTGTTCATTGTTGGTGGCCGGTAGTGAAAATGAACAAACATGTGCATATACACATATGTATATATATATATATATATATACATATCTACATATATATACACATGTCGGCATAGTCACGCAGATTCACAAAGACTCTATTTTAATAGCAGTGCATACTTTTTTATGTGCACATCCTCAGACAGGAAGGAAATACTGGGGGACTGATCCTGATGTGGTCTTTGTGCCAGGAGAGAAGAGGAAGGTAAATGAATAGGTGAGAAATAGACTTTAATTCCTGCTGATTGAAATTCAGCTAGAGCATTTCATAGTTATTTGGGAATTTTCATGTATGGGCCAGGGACTGGATTTGCAAAATATGTGCTGAAAATGGATACTTGGTATTCCATGAAGATGTCTGTGGGTGACACGTTTCACTAAAGCACTTGGTGCTGCAAATCATTTCTTCAGGATGTTCATTCTCACCAGACGGGTCATGGATGGATGGTCCCTTTGGCAGTGGGATGTTCCTGGACGACACCACTCGGAGGACCCCCAGCTGCCTCCAGAAAGCCCCTTCCCTCTAATGGAGCTCCAAGTCCACCCATCAGGGGCACTGGCTCAAGGGCACAGGCTGAGGGGTAGGTGCCTGAAAGTTGACTGGAGAGAGGAAAGTGGCGGGAATCCACTGCCCCCTGCCATCCCTGGGGCAGCTATAGTTTTATTTATTTTACTTAACTGGCTTTCTAATGACAGGTCTTTTGAAAGAAAAAAAAAAAAATGAAATTTCACCCTTTAACTAACTGAGAGGAATTTTGGGATCCACTAGGCTAGGTGGTTTTGTAAGCATTCAATCTTAAATCTCTCTTACTTGTTCCATCTTAGTGTTTCTTCTAGATATTCTGGCTTTCTTAAAACATCTTATTATTAATAATAATAATAAAGAGGCCCTTATAACTGTGATAGTCACAAAGGATGGGATTTTTAAAATATCTTACTGTCCTTGGAGAGGGAAGGTCCTGACTGGAGTTGAATGCTGTCATTCAGATGAGCTGCTATTGTCCTGATGAAACATTTAGGAACTTGCTGACCTATGTCAACACTCCGGTGGAGGATACATCTGTCATTTGTAGGGTCTCCTTTCCGATCTGCACTTGCCGGAAATTTCTAGCATCATTTTTTAATCACCAACTTTCATCGTTTTCTCCCCAGGCTTCCCTACCTTTTTAATGGTCATTTTGACAGACTACACTTCTACAGTGACTTCACAGTTTATAAAATCTGTTTAGAGGTATTATCTCATTTACCTGCCATCCTCTCAAGGGCAGTATCAACCATATCTACCATTCCTCCTCCAAAATTATCTCCTCAAGTATGAAGAAGTTAAATCAAGAGAAAAGAACTTTGCTGGAACAGATATTAGACTTTTTTCCATTGCAAATTATCTGTGCTGTCTGGGAACTGCTCCAACCTGACGTGAGGTTCTCTTTGACAACGCCCTGTTTCTAGGCAACATCACTGGGCGATCCCACGTGCACCAGTGGTCAGCTACCCCTCTGTGACTTCAACCAACACATCTCTTTTGCTGGACGTGCATCTATTTGTTTTGTTTAATATCCATTTTTACAGAAGACTTTTTTAAAAGTACAGCTGAAAATGATGCTCCCAGCAGCTCCCTCTCTACCCAGAGCAAGCTTAGAGTGTCCAAGGTCCAAGAATTTTGTTTAATATCAATGCTACTCATCAGTAATAATACTGATTTTTATTTCTATGGCATTTACTGAATACACACTCTAGGTCAGGCACTGGGAGGCTTATTTCTTTCAATACTCACAGAGGTTAGAAGCCTTGAGACAGCTTTGAGACAGATATCATCATATAGGTCTCAAACTCAGACCTATATGATTCCAAGCCATTGTTTTATTCACCTCCTCAGACCCTTGTATGCTCATGATGGGGTTCGATTTATACTGATAGCTAAACTGTGAAAGCGGTCACCACGGCCCCATGAATTTATTGTTGATACTGAGCCTGTGTTTAGATTTTGAGCTCTAAGAAAATTGCATACGTTTCTATCCTCCCTTTAAGTAGAAGAAAAAAACCCTCCTGTTCATAGTTTTTTCTGGTTATATTTATTAATTTTACATTTTTATAAAGTCATTAGTCTTGTTTATGGGTAGAATTTGCAAATAAATCCGATGAAAATATCCTTTTTTTTTTAACATCTTTATTGGATTATAATTGCTTTACAATGGTGTGTTGTAAAGCGAATCAGCTATACATACACATACATCCCCATATCTCCTCCCTCTTGCATCTCCCTTCCACCCTCCCTATTCCACCCCTCTAGGTGGTCACAAAGCACTGAAAAATACCCTTTTATCGACTTAACATTCTCAGATCCTGAAGGCATCTGTGTTTCAACTCTTTAGGGAGGCTGGGAGAGAACTCAGCACATTCTTTCCAGCTGCATTATCCCCTCCCCAAATGTTCAGGAGAAGAATTCATCTCTGAACAATTTACAAGGTCTCCCAAATAGTCTAGGCTCTTCATATTTCAGAAGGCTCAGTCACCTCTAACCAGGACTTTCCAGTCACCATATTTGTATTACCAAGTTTATATTATTGATTTCCTCAGTTATTATAAAATTCCTGCTACACATCGTTTCAGGAAATTGTTATTTTCTATTTCCCTCTCTTTACAAAACACCCCCCAATCCCACAGTCCTATAATACTGCTTTTCAAATGGCAAAACAAGACCTGTTACTTGGTCAGATCAGCTTAGGAGGTTGCAACCTGCTTTTTTTTTTTTTTTTTTTTTTAATAAATAGACTATAATCTTGAATAGTATAGAAAATACAAGTGCACCATCTATGGCATTAGTTCTCATCCAGGGGTGTTTTTCCCCAAGGGAACATTGGCAATATCTGGAGAAATTTGGGGTTGTCACACTGTCGGTGCTAGTGGCATCTAGTGAGTGGAGGGCAGGAATGCCGCTGAAAATCCTCCAGCGTGCAGGATGCCCATCGCAAGAGAAGTATCCAGCCCAAATGTCAACAGCACTGAGACTGAGAAATCCTGATCTATGGTAAGGGTAAGTTGCGTTGTATGAAACTTTGGTTCTGTCATCGTGTGTGCGTGAGCACACACATACTGGGCTGCAATGGAAAATTTTAAGTAAATTCTTACTTGTGATAAACTCTGAGCAGTTTGAAAAATACTGTTTTAAAACACGGACAGATGCTCATCTCTCTTGCTAGAACAGAGGCCCCAGTGCAGGGCACACATGGGGATGGCTGTGGCGGTGGTGAGAGCCAGGGCTCCCCGAACTGTCTAAGTTTGTATCCCCAGGCGAGGCGGGCCACCTGCCTCCCTGTGCTTGCCGTTCATCTCTGAAATCATTTCATAACAGGACCTCATCGCCGGCTGTTCATGAGGCTGGAAGAAGGTAACACTTGTCCCTGCCAGGGGCTCACAGACAGAAACTGCTCAGGAAATGCTGGCTACTCTTGTGAATGTCATTCTGACCCTGTGCCTTCAAAACAAAACCACTCATAGGCAGGCGTCAGCAGGCACAATGGAAAGGAAGGACTAGAGCTTTGGAGTTAGAAAAACCTGCTCTCAAAAGCTCCATGACCGCTTCCTTCTCTCTAAGACTGGCCAGGTGACTTCAGCTGTCTGTGGCTTATCACTTTAGTCATTAATAAATTAACAAAGAGAATGCCTAACCTCAGGTGGTTTCAGGGAGGGTTATGTGAAATAAGCCATGTGACAAAGCAACACACACAAAACGCCCCACTCAGTAAACACTAATCCTCATCCCTTCTTTGAATAATAAGTACCGAACAAAACATTGACACCTGGTAGGCGTTCCAGAAGTAAATAATCTTTTCTGAAATTTCTAAATTGCTAATCTATTATTCTTACCATAATGTGTAGGTTACTATTACAAGTGAGGGATGAAAAGGCCCCAGAAGGGTAGAAGGACATGGCAAACAAAAGCCCTCCTGTCCTGTGTGGCCGACAGCCTTGTACATGTCCAGGACAGTGAATTCCAGCTCCCCGTGTGCTTCTCCACGTTCATCCTATTTATCTTCACCACAAGCTAGTATGGAAGGCAAGGCAGGAATGACTGTTCTATTTTACAGATGAGGAAGCTCAGACAAGTCAGGCAGGAAAGAATAAGGGAAAGAACCCGAGGAGCTCTGGTCCAGGCGTGGTGTTGCCCTCGCCTTACACAGTGGTCTTCCCCAGTCTCCTCCACGATGGGCTTCAAGTTCCTCATTCAGAAGATAAAGGGAGAGACTAAATTATTACCAAGGTCCCTTCGACTTTTCAATAATTATGATCAGAGAAGGTCTGAGACTTTCCCCAAGCGAGATGGCTGATGAATGGGGGAGCCAGACCTGGAATTCCGGCTTGTGGCTGTGGCTGGGTGCATGGTCTTCCTGGACACCCATGCATGCCTCACTCAGCTACAGGGGTCTTGCAAGACCCTTAAGTAAAACTAATTCAAATTTGGAGGAATTAACATATACACACTACTATGTATAAAATAAATAACCAATAAAGACCTACTGTATAGCACAGAGAACTGTATAATAGTTTGTAATAACCTATAAAGAAAAAGAATCTGAAAAAGCATTTAAAAATGCATATGTAGAGAGAGAATATAAAAAAGAATATATATATATATATGTATATATAGCTGAATCACTTTGCTGTATACCAGAAGCTAACACAACATTGTAAATCAACCATACTTCAATTAAAAAAAACAAGAAAAAATTTCACTCTTAAAAAAGATGAATTTGTGCAAGATGGTGCTTTGAAAAGAGGGATACAACAGCATCAACAAAAACTTATCAAGTGTTTCTTGGTTGAAAGATTGAAGCTTTTGGACAAGGGCCATGGGTGACCCAGCATATCTTGTACTAATCAAATTATATCTGTATTGGCAAGTTCTTATCTGTGCCATTTTACAAAAACTCATTCTTAATTTTTGAGAGAGCAGATAGACTTCATAATAACAGAAGATTTAAGATTTAAAACAGCTGAAGTTTGAAACTTCTCTTTCTGTCATCCAGGTCACTTCAGCAGGTCAGGGTCCCTGGTTTCAAGGGAGCCCTTGTCTTCTCCTCAAAGAGCACGTTACAAAGCTGCGTGATGCCGGACACTTTTGCCGGAGTGACTGACCCAGGCCCACTCTGGGGACACTCTCCCATCTCAAGGTAGCTGCCCTGGAGATTTCAGCCGATCTGAGCAATCGGCAGGAAGTACATGTGATTCACACGTCTTCAGCAGTGCTGGGCATCGTTCATAGCTTAAATCTTAGAAATGCCCCCAACATGCACAGGGTAAGAACAAAGCCCTTGCTGGGGCTCAGGCTCCCTCCCCGTCTCAGAACTCTGGTGCCACCGTGGTCCCGGCCTCCTTGCCCTCTGTGTCCAACACGCCACACTCTTTCCTATCCTTCTGCTCCGAACACGAGATTCCCTCCTCCAGGAACGCCCTTCCCACTTCCGTCTTGTGAACACCTTAGCACCCCTTCAACAGACTGAACATTTCCTCATCGCACTTTCAAAATTAGCATCATGGCTCTTGTAAGCTCATAACAACCATTCTCATCCTTCTTATAAATGCCACACTGCCCTGTCACTCTTACCGCACATGTCTGTCTTCTTCACTGAGCTGTGACCTCCAAGAACAGGCGGACCGCATCTGCTTTGTTCAACACTCTGGTCCCAGGACTTAGATTAACTGTAATTCAGTTACTTGCTTAGTGTCATCTTCTCTCCTAGACCGTGAGCTCCATAAAGGCCAAGGCTGGAGCTCTCACGTTTCCCTGAATGGCACATAGTCACAGCCTAACAAGTGTTTATCAGCTCTATGAAGAACATGAGTTTCTAGGGAGTGAAAGAATGTCTCGGTTGTGCGTGTATCCATCAGCACTTAGCACAATGCCTAGCACGTAATAGGTTCCTGTAAATGTCTGAAGCCACAAGATGAAGGAAGGTTGAGCCTTGTTATAATTCTGGCTCAATCCTGGCCGGATTGTGTCTACCTTGGTCAGATCTGGCCTTTCACATACTCCTCACTAAATAAGGAAACCAGGCTTCTCCTCACTAAATGAGTCCAGGCTTGACGGGGGCCTTGGGCTCAACAAACAGCTCAGCTTGGCTTGACTTATGCTCCAGTCTGTTAGGAATTTCTTCTGCGCAAACATCACATCCTGAGGTGAAACTCAGGGACCGATGGAGCGGGCGGGAGACCGATGACCAAGCCTTCTAGAAAGCGTTCAAGGCACTTGTTGGCGACAATACAATCTTCCCATCTTAATTTTGCCACTATCATGCAAAGTTGAAACACTAACTCGTCCACAGAAATGAAAAACACTGGGGGGCATCTCACTTTCTCCACCATTCTCCCTCACGTGAAACTTACCAGAACTGACATCTTTAAAAGCTGACTGTCTACAACTTGCGACTTTGGCCTGTCCTTTTCTCTTTTAGACTTTAACTGGTGGAGATGACTTTGTATTAAAATTCTTACATCAGCGTTTCTTAAAATACTGTCTTAGGACGTGTGTCCTCAAGGTGATCCATAGAGACAGAGTTCCTATAGGTCAAATAAATTTGGGGACTTATAAATTTGGGGACTCTCCCGGGCCCTGCAGCTCAGTTCTCTGTTTAGCTTTGCTCAGCCCAGAATTTCCCAGAATCCCTGTTTTAATACCTGCATCTATAGATTGCACTTGGGGGAACAATGTTTCTGAATAGAGGTGGGTGACCTCCTCCCACCGCGGGTCAGATAGAAATATTCCGGGCTTGGTGGGCCATGTAGTGTCTCTCTCAGAGTCTGCTTTTGTTTGGCTTTATTTTTTTTCACAACCCTTTAAAACTGTGGAAACCAGTCTTAGCTCATGGTTTGTACAGAAATAGGCAAGGGCTGGATTTGGCTGCAGGCAGCATTTTGCCGATCCCTGTGTGTTAATTCTAAAACTCCAGAATATTTTTCCCTGACAACCAGTTGCCAGGTTGAACTGGAGTCCAATAAGCTTCTAAGCACACCAAGTTTGAGTTACTTTCGATGCTCTCTCACGTTCCGCCTTTTGGAAGTCTCTGGAAATTGCTAGTTCTTGTAAAAGCATTTCTTGGCACTCTGAGGGCAGAAGGTAAACAATGGTAAGTATTATTATATGACACTGAATGGCATTTTGATCACTCCTGGGTGTGCAGCGCTGTCACATGTGCTCTACCTGTGTCATCACGACAACCCTGTAGGCAGAGGCTGGTGAAGGGGGTGCTCAGACATGGCTCGCCAGCTGCACACCACGCCCGCTGCACGGCCCGGGCTCATGGCTATCAGGACAACTAGCTGTAGACCGTGACCAATTCTACCCCGTTTTGCAGGAACCCTGGAGTACAGGTCAGTGGGCCACACGCTGGGGCCACCTGCTCAAAGCGCCCTCGCTGGCTGCCACTAACCAGCTGCCCCCCACCCGTCCTGGCTGTGGGTTTTTCCCATGGAGGCCTGTCCAGTCACGGGCTCTGGAATCAAAAACACCTGGGTTCAAATCTGATTTCCATCATCACACTATTTGCGTGATCTCGAACATGTTCATAAATCTCTTTAAACCTCAGTTTCTTGACCCCAAATGTGGTGCCATCATTGTTGGGAGGGGCCGATGAAGCCAGGTGGAAAAGGAGTGTGCCCCCTGGATGCAGAAAGGGCAGGAAAGGGCCCTCTCCCTCCCCTTCAACAGCCCCCTCAGAATCACCTTTTTGCTGCCAAGGATGCAGAGCAGAATGAGACACGGCCCTTTGTCTGCCCCGTCATCCAAGACAGCTGCGTTGAAAAAGGACAGTTTTAAAAATGCACGTGCAAGGCTTGGGGAGCCCAGGGTGGGAGTGATTGATTGCAGCCAGACGTCACAGAGAACTTTGAGCTAGAACCCTGGGGAAAAAAGCAAGATTTGACCAGTTGGAGAATGGAGGAAAATCGATCCTGACAGCAGGAGCGGAGGTGAGGGTGGCTGGGAGAAGCTGGGATGGCAGTGGCTGGCGGTAGCCTGGACCGCGGAGGGGCGGGGGTAATGAAGAGGCAGGAATGGTGGCCGTGCGTGTGCCGTGAAGGTACACTGATTCTTCCTGAAGAAGATAATTGGAGGCTTTTCCCCATTTCTTCCTAAGGAGACATGGTTGTTGCCTGACCGCCATACCAATGAGAGCCAGGCATCCTTCTGTACAACCTCCTCTCCATATCCACGAGTCTACTCCTCAGGCGCCACTGGAACCACTGAAGCCATTGAACAAAGCTCCTTCCACCAGAAAAGTATCACCAATGGTGTCCACTTTCAGTCTCCCCTTTAGATTGTAACCCCATGAGGACGCGTCCTGACTTTCTATCTGTGTCCCACGATGTGTAGAACACTTGCTTGTACACCTGTTGTGCTAAGCCTTCAAGCTTGTTTGTTGAAAATAAAGCTAATGACAGGAGAAACTCTTAGAGTATTTTGGATTTTCTCATCAAAGACGTCTTAGATAGAGCCTTCTTCTGAATTCTGCATTTCTTAACTCTATTAAGAATATTTGCCTACCACGCCACTAAACTCTTCCATAAAAATTATTTTATTTAGAGCTCAAGGTAACCCTATTTTCCTCATTTTACAGGTGAAAAAAAATCAATTTTAGGTTGATGAATATACCCAAAGGCACACAGCTGGTTCAAGGAAGAACGAATGATACCACAGCAACTTTCAGGGGACCAACGTTTACACATAGACCACAATGAACACATGTACCCAAGACTGAACACGTGTACCCAAGGCAAAGCAAATAGAATTCAGACTTTTTTCTCCCTATTATCTTATCCGTAGGTTGGTATATATCTGCCCCCACTTCAGACATATACACATACACACACACACACACACACACACACACACACACACACAGGATTCAAAATAGTAAAGATATGTCCAATTAAAATGGGTTCTTTTTGTCATGAGGAAGCAGAAGGGAAAGCAAGATAATCTCCCAGGGTTTGTTTTCTGTCATTAACATAGAGGAATAGACCCATTCATGCTAATAATGCCTAATGCAGCTCATTTCCTGCTTCTAAAGGCACCAGAGAGAAAACGGGCTCCCTCTAGACCCACTCCTCCCATTTCCATCCCTAACCTTCAACACGTCTGTCATTGCTAATAATTTCCCTGGAATTGTTCTGTCAAACATTTTCCAGTTACAAAGCACCGTACAGACCAGTGACATCCCAAGAGTTGCTTGGTCCCCATCGGTCTTTAGAGCCCTGAATTGCCCTGCAGGGGAACTGGGGGGCTGTTAGTGATTCTTGATTTTGCCAAATAATCTTTCACCTGAAATTCTTTGTGCATAGTCACCCTCTCCTGGATGAGACCGTTCTGTACTGAGAGAAGAAAGGCCTCAGGCAGTCTCTCTCTCAAAGACAAGGTAACACTTGGATGAGGGGACATGGGACACAGGTTATTAATGGCCCTACTCCGAGGTCCCATACATCGTAATAAATGCCCGTGCCATGTGTTTACTCACACTAGACAGTAACCAACGTTCAGATGAATGATGCTGGTGCCTGCAAGATTTATGGTACACTTCTGTGTTTAGCACTGTTTAATCAGGAAGTTAACATAGGATGGTGTAACATCCTTTACAAGCGTGTACAAGGGGACCATTAGTGCTTTGCCAGGCCCGAGGGTCAAATAGCCCAGCCTTTCATGAAACACAGCAATAAACGGGCACAGGGAGCCTCTTGTGGGCTGGCATTTGCAAACACAACCAGGGTTCATTTTTTCCCCCTCCCCTTTTTATTTCCTTTTCCTTTCTGGGTTTTTTTTTTTTTTTTTTTTTCCTTTTCAGTTATTTATTTTCTTCCTTTCTAAGGTTCTCAGTTTTTGAAAGGGCAAGGTGATAAGTAAGGACATGTGACCCTGATTCTAGGATTTCCTACCCCCTCCCGAAAGTTAGCCATCAGGGAAGGTAAATGCAGGTCCGGGGGTGGTGGAGCCCGGTGCCGGAGTTCAGAGTGTTTGGACAAGGCCAGAAGCATGCGGGGGGTCAGCATGAGGCATCGCACCTGGAGGAGGAGACCCGTGGCTCCAGCCCCAGTGCCATAAGCCTGGCTCCACAAAGTCTAGCCAACATCTGGAATGGATATCAAGAGACACAGGCAGCCCTTACTGGCACGCAGCTCTACCTTTGTACTTTTCGTTGCAAATTGAAAAGCAAAACAGACATCAAGTATATATTTATATAACTGTCTTCAAGTTGCATTTTCTACTCCCATCTGCTGCACATGATAAGTTTCAAGTGTTTTCTAATAAAAAAAAGGGGTGGGGGAGGGGAGGGGAATGGAAGGGAGGGCTGAGCGTGCATGTGTGTGCCTGAAGGCGTGCTCCTTATTTGGTGCAGAGATGATCTTGTTCAGGCTTCCTTTATAAGGAGACGTTAAAACACGCTATCTCTGAAGGTATCACTGTTTTAAGATGTTCTGATATTTTGCTTGTCACGCGGATTCGAAAATTTGCATTGAAGCACTTTGAAGGAAAAGAGGGTCTATTTCTCCCCCTTGCACTCATTGTTTGGGTGGAGAATGTTAGGGGGGAAAGAAGCACATATTTTTGTTGTTAAGTCTTTGGAGAAAAGAGAAATGTGGAGGCGTGAGATGGTGGAGTGAGATATTGAGGGGAAAAAAATACAGCATCAGATAGAAATACATCAGGCAGATCCAAGATAATTTGGGTTTGTCTACATTTAGGTAAATATGCGAATCCAGATGTGACTGTTGATTATTCATGAACAAAGCTGGAATCACCAACGGCCAAGTTTAGTGCACATTTGGACAGTTCAGTTACCAGCCAGGCCCCAAACCAGCCTTTTTCATTTCTTTTTCCACTGTGGGGAATGGAGGAAAGAACAAGATAGTGGGATCCTCTAATTTTCCCTTTATCCCTGGACTGTGCCTAAACATGAAAAGCGGAGTAATGAATCACAAAGCAACTACCCTGGTAATTCAGGACTGATTGAAACAAATGCACAAAAATGGGCCCCTGGATATATTTGGTAAAAGTAAGATGTTTTCCATGTCTCAATGAGCTGCACATTTTTCCCAGTTTGTCACTCTGAAGAGGACCCATCCATGCCAAGTATTGTCAGAGAAACGGCAGAATGTCCAATTCATCAATCAATTATTCCCCAACCCATATTTCTCCTGGGGATTTTCTCTAGGTCCAAACTAAGATGAGCATCTGCTGATGAGGAAATGCCCCAGATCAGCACCCCGACAAAAGGCCATCAGGAACGTGTGCCGCTTCTCAGCAGAAGTGGCAGCTGATTTCCGACTGCAGCCAGCAGGGAGTGGTGGAGAGACAGGAAGATGTGAGGTCAAACCCGGGCTCTGCCACGGAACCTCCCTGTAACCTTGGATCAGTTACTTAAGCTTTTTCATTCTCAATGACCTCATCTGGAAAAGAACCTAATAACAAGTATCTCATAGCGTGGTTAGAAGAATTATGAGTTAACATTTGTGAAATATCTGGTGTGCACTCTTAGTAGGACTTAATAAATGATATTTGTCCTGTCCTCCATCACCTGGCCACAGGTACAACGTGCACGCTGTCTCCTGGCCCCTGCTGAACCACGGCTGACGTCCTAAGCCATCCCTGCGTGCTTCCCACTGGCGTCTCAGCCTTAAAAGCCTTTTCATCAAAGTGTTCCATACACCCACTATCAACTGGCGAGACTTGTGACATCAAGCTAAATCTATTTGTTATCTTGATCTTACCTGGAGCAGACCCAAGCATTTTATATTTGACTGGGCTGCATTTCTCTCCTACCGGCCATATGCAAGGGACTGGATTCCCCGGGCTCTTTCGCTTACTGTCATTTCTCCCCTGCATTTCTTCTACTTTACACCCTCAGGTCAGAGCCTTGACATGAGCATAAAATCTGCTTGCAGAGCTGAAGGTGACACAAGTGAGGGTGAGAATTTCCATGGTCAACGCTACTCCTCAGCCTTGAAGACACCAAGCCGTGCGTTTGTGCAAAGCACTTATACTGAGACACTCTTACTGTCAGGCCACATATAATATTTTACTCAAACAAATATGTGCTCTTGGGCTTCCCTGGTGGCGCAGTGTTTGAGAGTCCGCCTGCCGATGCAGGGGACACAGGTTCGTGCCCCGGTCTGGGAAGATTCCACATGCCGCGGAGCGGCTGGGCCCGTGAGCCATGGCCGCTGAGCCTGCGCGTCCGGAGCCTGTGCTCCACAACGGGAGAGGCCACAACAGTGAGAGGCCCGCGTACCGCCAAAAAAAAAAAAAAAAAAAAATGCTCTTACTGAAAATATATGGCTCCATTTCTTTGAGAGAGTGCAGAATTCTATTTCCACTCTTCTCATGACAAAGCAAAAAGAAAAACCCAAAGTCATAAAATAGGACCCAACATGTCCACTCCTCTGCAAGATAAAAACCAACAGCAAGAAGCCAGTGGTTTTACAGGGTCATCTATAGCCCCGTGTCTCTCCGAGGCCCAGCTCCAACTCGGTCCTCCTCAGGCTCTGAGGCCACCATGGGCAGGACAGTTTGCCTGGGCAGGTGGAAGATCATAGGACCCCGCTCAGTCCTGTCCACGGAGACTGAACAGAAAATCCAGCAGCAGAGTCTGTACTCATTTCCTTGGGTTTCATTTATCTAAACAGAAAGAAACTCAACAGTAAAGATGGAGAACATCTATATTCCTGGTGCAGGCAATGAAACCAGAACACACTCTCCCCTCCTGACTGCACACCAGGCCTCAGCGTCCTCCCCTGTGAGATGGGGATGAAAACAGCACCCACTCCGTGGGTTTGCTGTGAGGATTAAAGGGAGTAAAACGCCAGGCACTTAGGGATCACTCAACCCTGTGAGCCTGCCCCATGATGACCCACCGTCATCATTCGGGGGCCTCAAGTAGGAATGCGGGCCCACGTGTACACACGGCGGGACACGGCGCAAATGCTCACACGCCGATCCCTCGTAAGCAACCACCGGACAAAATCCAACCCCGCTCACCACTGTAATGATTCTACGCATCATTTTCAAAGCTCTCTTCATTTTATGAGAACAAAAATTGTTAATGTTGGAGAAATAGATAAAAACAATAACTCCTGTGACTCTGAAATTTGAAAGGAACTAGGTCGATGTATTTATAAAAAGCATATCTCTGTATTCATAGTACAATAAAATATATTAAATATATATAGGTTTATATGCACACATACAAAATGTTTTCACATTTTTGGCCCTGGGTCCTACCATGTTTTATGTTGCCTTTTTAGTTGGGGGAAGGGTTACAATGACATCAAACTTTATAACTGAAAAAAAAGTCTCCCCCCAAGGTTAAGCAAACACATTACTATTTGGCCATGAACTTTGGTTGTTTCTCACTAACTAAATTTCCAGCTTTGCTCGATTGCCAAAAGAATGTTGTGAAGCCTTCGGACTCTTCTTACCTAAACCTCGTTTGTCCAAAGAGGTCAGTCTGGAGCCTAAAAGACATCTTGATGCAGAAAATAGCAGTCATGTCTTCAGTCACCCTGAGATGGTCATGGAAAATTACAACACAGTTGTTAACACTGGATCTTTTTTCCGTTGCCCAGAGTCCATGAAGCCACAGAACAAAATCGGACGGAGAAGGCAAAGAATTGAAAGGCTCGTGTGGCCAACGAGAAAGGAAGGCAGTTCTGTGGCAGCAGAGGAAGACGCAGGGCATCCGGGAGCATAACACAGGCATCACTAGCTAGGCCGGAGGGTGCGAGCGTGCGCTCAGCCCTGACTCTGCCACCGATCAGCTGCGTGACTGTGAGCAAATCACCAGGCTACCCTCTGCCTCTATCTCTTCACCTGTAAAGTAGGAAGAAAGATAGTAACACTTTTACAGTGTTGCTTCCAGGATTAAATGAGTTAAGGTATATTAAACAGTGCAATGCCTGCCACAAAATGTGTCGATACATTTTTTTGTCAGGTAAAATAAAATCAAAGGACTGAAAGGAATTGCTTCCAACACTCACCATGTTAAGATGGGAAAGCTCACAGTAGGGTGATAGCCGTTGCCGGGGGTGGAGGAGTGGGGAGCGGCTGATTAGTGGTCACAGGTCACCTTTTGTGGTGGAACTAGATAGAAGTGGTAGTTGCACAACACTGTGAATGGGCTAAATGCCACTGAGCTGCACACTTTGAAATGGTTAATGGCTCATTTTATGTTATGTGAATTTCTTTAAAAAAGAAGAACGAAGAAAGCTAACGGTAGCTGTGGGATTAAGTGGACCAAGAAAAGCCCGACTTATCAGAGGAACCCCAGCACTCAAGGGTGACCCTAAACTGACCTCAGGGTCAAAGCCAGTGGCCTGGCTATTACTGGGGTCTTCCCTAGCCCGTTCTCAGGTTGTAGCTGGCAAGGAATCTGGCCGACCATTTCAACACTTTGGTGCAGCTTACTTGGGTCTCCTCAAAATCATAAAACATTCAACCTGGAGAAAGATTCTTGCAGACCTGGTATCTCTGCCTCAGGGCAAGACTTAGGACCCAAGAGCAAGTGGGCATTTGGGTGCCTTCTTCAGATGCAAAAGAACAGAATTCCTACAGGTTCTTTCCTATAGGGAAGGTCTCTTCATATTCTAATGAAATAACTGAGGAGGGGTCAGAAACTTACTCCTTGCTCTGTTGTTATAAGACAGGACAGCTGTCACCAACTCAGGCTCAGAGAAGGTATGCAGCCCCCGCTCCCTAAGCCACCCCTGATACTTTGTCTCAAAAGGAGATGGGGCAGCAGCAGATCCTGGTGCATCTGGAGGGACAGGGGAGTGAGGTCTGCATCCAACAGGCAGCGAGCGAGGAAACTCACAAATGCACTTTTCAGCCCTGAGCCTACAGCTGAGCCCTTAGCAAGGCTCTCCAACAGCAGTGCCTTCAGGTGATTCCTGGAATCGCATCCTCAAGGCACAGAGCCTGCCCTGCTCCAAGCCCTTGAAGCCACGCCTGGCTGGGGCAAGGCTGTTTCAGGGAGCTGGGCCACGGGAGTAAGCAGGCGGATGTCTCCAAATCCCAGACAGGGTCACTAAAGCATCCTCATCTCTTTTACAAACTGTGTTCAGAGGCTCTCCCTTTATTTTGCTGTTATTTCTCTGAATCATTTTTGTAGTTAACACATTCATCCATTCAGTAAATATTTGCTGAGGACTGTCTCTGCATCAGTCACTAGCATGCTGGGACTTAAAATGTGAAAATAAAAGTGGTCACTAACCAGTTTGGAGGGAAAGAACTATATAAAAATACATATAGATAATACGATGTGACAGCTGCCCTAACAGAGCACGCACAGGCTGTGGCAAAGGGTCCTCCCAACTCTGTCTGGACGGGGGGCTTTGCCCTGAGTCTTGAGATTTGCTAGAAAGACAATAAACAGGAAAGGTATTTCCTAAAGTGATTTCCAATAGACGTGCTCACCAAAACGTTCTGAATTGAAAAAGATGCTCTTTAGAATATTTCAATTATTTTCTCTTTGCCGAATTGTATTCATCTTTGAAACAGGTTTAAATCACTACTGGAAAAAGACCTTAAGGAGAGTGTAAAGGAGAGAAGAAAGAGGTGAGGGAAAAGAGGAGGAAAAAGAGAATAAGTTATGACTGTGTTCAAATATCATCTACAGAAGGGTCAGCAAGCAAAGAAATGTGCGAATGACCACGTGGTAGGTATATGTGAGATAAAGAGGCATAGAAAAACTGAGAATTGAATCAAGTAGTTCCAAGTCAGTTAACAGCCAGGAGTGTGTGTGTGTGTGTGTGTGTGTGTGTGTGTGTGTGTGTGTGTGTGAATGGAATTGACTTTGACCCATGTGATGATCTCTTTCCAAAATGTGTCTTCTTATCTTATTTTGCAGCTACATAAGGTTCTAGAAATTATTTTTCCAAAGCAGCAAAGCCACCAGCATGTTAAGAAGTCTAAAACCAAAGCTATAACAGGATCTTGGAGGGAATCGATGAGTTCAGCATGGGGAAGGGAACACCCTACCCAAAAAACTGCCCAAGAAATATTGAACCACAGCAATGAGAACAGATATTGGAGGTGAATGCCTCTTATAAGACTAAGCTCTGTGTCCATTCAAAGGGGATCAAAAAGAGGTCAGGGGTCATCCGCCTCAGAAGGGAGTGATACCCCTATGGAAAATGGAACTCCAGCTCTAAGATCACTATTAATTCTTAGTGCTATAATTCTCCGATTATATCCCATCTGTATCTTTGAGTCACATAATCAGAAATGTTATAGCCTTCAATTTCTCCAGAAATAAAAGGCTACAACCAAATACTGTTTTCATGGGGCTGCTTATTTCTGAAGGTGGGTGTTGGAAAGCTGCAGACAGGAATGGAGCCCTCGCTGTCGGAAGGGTGCCCATGATGAAAGGGAGTATCTTCAGATACTTTATGAAAGTTCTGTTAAGATTTGGAAACATTTAAAATATGCTGGTTGGGTTGAGAGCCTGCCTTCCCTCACCTCTAAATTTCAACCGATCCAGTGTTCGAACAGAAATCTCACTCCCACTGCCCAGAGATCTCTCTGCTAAAATTTCCAGCCTCCGTCAAAATGCCATACAGACTGTACCATGGAAAAAGTTCTCACTTCAGAAGAACAATTGTCTGCTGCAGAAATAAAGTAATGCCTTTCCTATGAAATCTATAAACTCAAAACAGGGACAGAACTAGTGGTTGCCAATAACTTTAACTTCATTTATCTATATTTGGCAAAAATTGTGCTGCAGCTGGAGATGAAATGCTGAGCTCAATAACTGCAGAGACGTGAGCTCCAAAACAGCAATTACTAAGCTGTGCTGCCTTGTGTAAGATTTCACTTTTATTTATTATATTTAAAGCAACTCTCTAACTCTGTACAGTACAGACGGCATTGTCTATTCAAGCCAGAGCTGCTCAGAAGAGCATCTCCACCTAGCTATTGTCCACAGAGGTGCTCTCTGGGAGGCAAAAGCCCTCTCTGTGGCCACACTAACAGAGCCTAGATGGCAGCCTCACCACCAAATGCACCTCTCTTTTGTCCATAATTGCAAGAAACTGTTCTCGTTTTCAACTCAAACTTGGCTTATCACATACTGCGTGCAACTCAGATGATGCCTCTTTTTTTTTATCAGTAGAGATATTGATAATTATAATTGGCAGGCTGAGGAAGAGAGCTATAAATATCTCATCAGCTGCCACAGAGTAGAGAAATGGTGGGGAGGGGAAGAGGTGGCAACCTATGCCTCTGAAAAGGGCTGATGGAGAAAGATGGATCCTCACAGCCATTGTCACCAGCCAGCATCTGTTTCTTATACTGGGTGATGATTTTCATAGAATCATAGAAATTAGAGATAGAAAGGGCCTATTGGGTCATCCAGTACAGCTCTCTGCCAGTGTAGAATTATTCTCTACAAGAAAGACTACTTCTTTGTTCTCATAAAAAGCCCTGATCTTCACATATGGTTTCCCAACTCTGCTATATTTAAAATAGATAACCAACAAGGACTTATGGTATAGCACAGGGAACTCTGCTCAATATTCTGTAAAACCTAAATGGGAAAAGAACTTGAAAAAGAATAGATGCATGTATATGTACAACTGGATCATTTTTGCTGTACAGCTGGAACTAACACGTGGTTAATCAGCTATACTCCAATATAAAAAAAAAATTAAATAAAATGAGCATCTAGAAGAGTATATGCAAAACAACAACAACAAGAGGGGGTGCCTTTAAATGGACTCCTGAGGTAAAGGAGTTGAAACATTATTAAAAACCTAAATGTGCAACCGTAGCCCTTTGTATGTTTGTAAGACACGGCAAGCTGGAATGTTAGCAATTTACAGAGCCTCGGACAAATTCCACGAGGAATGTTGCAACTCGATTCAGAGGAAACATGGATTTTTTTTTCTCCCCCCCAAAAAGGAGGAATATAGGATTGGCAAGGCAGTTATTGCAACTACTTTTTAATCCAGTTCTAAAATTATTGCCAAAAGTTGAGCTCCCTGGGATTAAACACATTTTTAGTGACCATTATTCAACTTTTTCATGTACTGACAGCCTAGCTCATCTTTTGACTTACTGAACAAATTACTTTCTATTTTTGAAGCAAATTTTCTGTCTATACGTCCAATGCCCCTTTTGCCCCTGAAACTTCGCTTACGAACATTTGCCTGATGGTCCCTTTATCTGACTTGGTTTATCAACACCAGCAGGAAACACGTTCATCTGTCTGTTGACTTGGTTTCTCGATTTGATTCAAGTTCTTTCCTTTGGTGGAAACTTTAACTTGAGAAAATCTCCAATGTTTAACCTACAACCTATGCTTTCTAAGCAGTAGGAACTAGACCTCACTTTTCCTACCATTGTCCCCTTTCTTTAACGTTAGGTAGTAACTAATGTCACCAACTTCAGACATGTTCATGATATTCTGCTCACCAGATATGACTCAATGAACATCAACTCAAAAAGTGGGCTTTAGCCTTTCAGAGGTATGTGTTCCAAAACAGTGAGCAAAAGAGAATGTTCTCTGGATCCAGTTAGGAACACCAGCCAGCAGAGATGTGAATAATTAATCTTACTTCCGCCATCCGCAGACTGTCATCGTCCTGTTCCGAGTGACTGAGTCATACTAGGGTCCGAAATATTTTATGACAAAAGTGAAGACTTCTTTGTAGTTTCCAAAGGAACAGCTTCTTTCCTACAATTATGTAATCTTTTATTTGAAAGCGTGGCAGTACCACGAGCATTTGGGGCATTGTTATTTGTTTTTGTTACCATCAACAAAAGGCATTTAATTGGGGTCTGTTTTCTATGGGACAGGTAAAGGCAGTTCAATGGTCAGAGTTCTTCTACAGTAAGCAGTTTTCAAGCACCTATTATACACAAAGTGCTGCGCTGGGAGAGGGCCTAGAATGTTGGTTACAAAACAGCCTCAGTTTTGAGATTCTAATAGGATGAGAGACACAGAGACAAAGGCCTGCTCAGGATGCAGTGACAAGAGAGGGAACTACAAAGCAAGAAGGGAGAACCAAGCAAGGAGAAGGTACCCAGGCTTACCTTCCAGAAACTCACCTGCCGTATGGGCAACAGTGATGTGCACTTGTGGAGAAATGCCTACAGAATGAGGATGAACAAGTGCGTATACACTGCATGGTAACCTTCAGCTACTGATTCCATAACGAAAACCCAGAGAGGCAGCTGATTGATTAGAAACGCATTCCTGTTTGGTCTTAAATCAGGAGTGACTTTAAATCAGGGCACTAAATTGGGAGAAACGAGTTTTGTCTGTCTTATCACAGGTCAGCCAGGTCACCTTGGGCAGGTCCTTCATTCATTTGCTCCATGTCACTTTTTAATAAAGACTTTCTTTTTTCAGAGCAGTTTTAGTTACACAGAAAAATTGAGAGGAAGGTACAGAGATTCCTCATGTAATATCCTCTTGCCTCTGCACGCGCACAGCCTCCCCCATTATCAACACCCCCGACTAGGGTGGCACATTTGTTACAATCGATGAACCTGTATTTTTTGTAGTAATCATCCATGGCGGTCACTTAATGCATCCGAGCGCCACTTTACATAAAGTGGGGACAAAAGTGTCTACCCTCTTGTGAGGGTCAATTAGATGACATACCCAACCTGTAAAGTTTAATTCTGATACATTGTGGAGAAATATTATCCTGAATGGTTATTTCCTAAATCTATAAATCTAATCCGTTTCTTAACTATGTACACATGTTCATACATAAAGACATTACTGTAATGTGCTTCCAAGTCTCTTTCTTACCATTGCCGTGCATCTTTTTCATTCATTCCTCAGATGTTTAATATGCACTTACTATGTGCTAGCGCCCAGGCAAAGTATCATGGGTGACACAAAGATTCCTCTGAGCAGGTACTGTCTTAAAAGGGCTTCATTTTAGACAAGATGCTTATGATTATCTTTTCAATGATTTGGATTTGTTCTGCTAAGTTTCTTGTGGAAACTTAGTCATCACAAACCATGTGGCTCCACTAGGATCACTCTAATGAGAAATGGGCATGAATGTCTTTTCTCACCAATGCAGAAGCTGCCATATATCCTGCTATGAATGGGCTGGCCTCTGTTTGGGTAGCCTTGGTAACATACATCCAATCCAGATTACCAAAAAGCCATGCTTGCTGCTTCTTAAGAGATTCCGTCAAAGGTGCCACCCTATTGAACTCTCAACTTCCAAAGGGATTTCCATCCAAAATCAATTTGGCCCCAATGTGTTTTCCACTTGGGAGATCAGGTACAACCCACAAGCAGACTCTCTTGTCTGGGAAGCAGTATTACAAACGAGTGTTTTCCTGCTCTCTTTTTCTCTCTGCAGAAAGTGAAGTCCACCCTGAGGAACTCTGGAGCATATGCCCTAACAACGTTCTCTTGTGCGTTTCCAATGTCATCATCTTGCAAATAGTGCTTCCTTGTTCTTTCCTCCTGTTTCACCGTCCCTGCTTTTCATGATGGAAATCTCAACTCCTTGCCTTTTTAATGGCAAATTATTGCAAGGTCACCAAATGGTTCTGATCCAAGTGGACAACAGGCAAGACTGAACCCTGGCTGAAGTTACGGAGACACTGCTCTATCATCATAAGGGCAAGAGCCTGGAAGTTGCCAGCTGCATTCTATGGTCACGTCACTCTTTTTTTCCTTATACTGTTTCTTGTTTTTATGATATTTTGGAATTAATTTTGAGTTTCATGAAGGCAAGAACCATGTCTGATTCATCTAATATTCCTTAAGTTCCAGCAACTAGCAACGTTCTGGAGAATGCCACTAAATACTTGAGAGGTGATTTTGCACGGATCCAGCTGCATTCACACCATTGATCTTTTGGGTTATGAACTGGTGAGCAGTGCAGTCCATCCCCAAGGGACAGATGGCAGCCAGCTCATCCGTAATGGAACTGGACGAGCCATCTTTATTTTATTAGCACCTCTCTCTAAAAAATAGAAATGACCAGCCACAAATAAATGAATAAAGCATATCTGAAGACATAATCCAATCCCAAAGGATTTGCATTAGCCCTCTGTTTCTTGGACTATAAAGATTTAGATGGCCTCCACCTGGCAAGCCATGCTACTTGGTATTTTGGGGCAAATTACTTAACATCTCAAGGCCTCAGTATCTCCGTCTCTATAATAAGATGGATGAATAGCCGATACCTGAGGGCCCTTTTAGATCTGAAAATATTTGATTAGATTTCTGTCAACAATCGCTAAACACTGATTGACTCGACTGAATGAGCTGAAAAGCAAATGTTTACCATTTGATTCATTGCTGTAAAAATGTATTAAAAATGTATTTTCTGTAAGGCACTGTGCGGAGTGCTAGAAGGGCTCGCAAACAGGGTATGACAATGCTTTTGTCTCCAAGGAACTGGTGCTTATTCTCTCAGAGGTGTCATAAAATTATCTTAAAATTAAGTAAAAGAAGTAGGCTAGAGTGAAGGCAGTTGTTTTGTTTTTTTTTTTTTTAACAATTATGCCACTGCTTTCTCATAATCAACATGAATGATGCACAGATGCAAATGAGTTTGTCCCGGAGGGTGGCCAGTCTCAGTCCCCTCATCTAATGCCACTCCGTCTCCCCTTCCCAGCACACGGGGACCTCTTGCCTCTCTCTGCTTCAGCCTCCTCTCCGGCTGTACCTCTTTCTGGGGTGCTTTCTTCCCTTGCTTCTCCCAGGACACTATTTAACCACAGAATCTCCACCATCTTCCTCTTCTCCCACTGACCCTGGTACCTCCCTCCTCTGTGCTCCCATCACCCTGGCCCTGACCTCCACTCCAGCAAGGACATGGTGTTGGAATTGGTTTTCGGGTGAGGATTTCCCTCCTGGGCTCTGGGTTTCCCAAGGACAGGAGCTCCCTGTCTAATTCACCTGTACCTGTGCCCACCTTACGACAGATGGACGTACAGATCTCTCCGAAAAGATTTGCTCTTTACCTATCCCACAGCCAAGGGCTGCAGATTTATTTGTAGCTTTGCCTTTCGTAACCTCATTACTGAATAAGAATCAACCTCCCTGTGCAAAAGCCAGTCTCACGTTTGGGAGGTTGACATCATCTGAAACTCACCCCTTCCTGTAACACTGGAAGGACCTAGATAAAGGCATTGACCTTGAGTAGCCAGGCAGTCAGGACCGTGGGCACAGTCAACCCACTCTCAGGACTTCTTTCTCCGTCTCTTTCTCCGCAGCGTATTTCACCTGCCAGAGTGCATGCCTGTCCTCCCAGCTGTTCTGTCCTCTTCCACCCCTCACCCCACCTGTCACCCAGTGCCTACACATGCTTGTGTGCAAATCGAATGAGCACCGGATTCAACATAATTGCTCACATGTTGACCTGTTACTCTGTGCCAGGCGCTGCTCTCTGAACTTCACGTGTAATAACATTTAATCCTCCAAACGACCCAATGAGAAAGTGTAGTAGTGTTGTCGCCAGGCTTCCCCGGAGAAACAGAACCAATAGGATAGTATGTAGCCTACTGAGAGAGAGAAAGAGATTTTAAGGAATTGGTTCATGCAACGGTGACGACTGGCAAGTTCTATTTCTGCAGGGTAGGCCGACAGGCTGGAGACCCAGGGAAGATTTGATGCTGCAGATGGAGCCTGAAGGCCATCTACTGGCAGAATTCCCTCTTCCTGAAGGAGATCAGTCTCTATCAAGGCCTTCATCTGCTTAGATGAGGCCCACCCACATTATAAAGAATAATCTGTTTCACTCAAAGTCTATTGATTTAAATGCAACATCTACACTGATGTTTAACCAAATATCTGGGTACCGTGATCTAACCAAGATAATACAAGTTATCACAGGAAGGTACCCTTGTTACCCTCATTTGACAGAAGAGGAAAAGAAGGTACAGATTGTTTATGTAACTAGCCCAAGTCACATGGTGACATGTAGCCCAATTGGGATTTAAACTGGACAGTTGTCCCAAGAGCTTGTGTTCTTAAGCCCTGAGTCAAGCGATCTCCCTGTGAATCACAGCGTGGTATTCCATACTTTGCCATGAGGTTGTACAAGGGGAAGAGTTGAAAAGGAACCACCTCTTTCTGATAATTGTCAAGGTCAGTTCTACAGTTAAGTGTAGCATTGAGCCAGAAGTGCAGAATCCAAGAGGATGACTGCATATTAAGTTTGGTCACATGATTCCAAGCCAACATCAACCTGAACCAATTCCCTGGGCCTCACAAGCCTGACAGGAAGGTTCTTCCCCTGGAGGCTCTTGGTCCGTCTTTGTTTTTGTTTTCTGTATATGTGTATGTGTTTGTGTGTGTGTGTACCTGTGCATGATTCGGGAGAAATCTTCTATGGGCTCCTTGGGGACACCAATGATGGATTTCTCTAGTTCATCACCTCTAGCTACTCCCTGCTGCTTAGGACTGAATCCTAGGTGGGTCCTGCCCTTGTCCCAAACCTCCAAAATAGTGTCAATTTGCTGTACAAGCTCAAAGTGCTCGCTCTGAATTCAAAGAAAGCTGGGTCAGGATCCCACCTCTGCCTTTATCAGCTAAATACTCTAGGACAAGTTATTTAATCCCCCAAGTTCCTATTTCTTCTGTACTATGGGCTAATCAGGATGCCCACTTGGGAGGTCATTGTGAGGACTTAGAAATAATGATGCAAGTAAGACACACAGCCCAGCACCTGGCCTGGAGACGTGTCTAATGGGTGTGAGCCTTTTTGAAAGATAATTAATGCTTTATTCTAAATATTTCCTCATTAAAAATCCTTTTAATAGAAAAATGATGAACCAAAGCAATCTCTTGATTAAGACTTTCCATATGCCTCATGGGCTGCAAAATGTCAGAATGATGCGAAGGGTTGCTCTAGCCAAGAACCTGTCCAGCTGGGCCTCCCTCGCTCTTCCCACGGCCTGCTTTCGGTGACCGACCTCACCCCAGGCCACCAGGCTGGATGAAGCCCTTCACATCCTCTCCCCATGTATGGTCATCCACCTGCAGTGACTCATTCTTACAATAAGAAAGTGGGCCCCAGCTGACGCCACCCCCTGCCGCCCTGCAGGGGCCCCGCAGAATGCGGGTACCACGGCTGTTGTCTCGGTGGAGGCAACTGTACCTCACTTGCACCCCCGTTTGTTTCAGGAGGAAAACACTGAAAGCGATCTTCCACGGGCACTGACTTTACTCAGTCTCTGTGGGAGATCAAGCGACTGGGTCTCCACGGCTCTGATGTCATTTCAAATGTATGCGCGCTGGCCCAAAGCTTAATGCATTTCGGCCATGATACATTCTTGACTTTGCTCAGACTGCGGATCCTCCACTTAACAGAAAACAGTCCTGGACCCGATGAAAGCAATCTTCCGGGATGGCACCTTCCTTTTATTTTCCAGTCTCCGGTAAAAGGCCACACCTCTCACCTTGCAGCTATGGCAACACCCGGGGAACCTGGCCAAGTACGCGGACCTCACAGGAAATGATGCACATTCCCCGAATTCCTCACGGGAAAAAGGGGCCTCCCTGTTTCTGCCCCACACTGTGCAAACACAGGAAGTGTGGAACAGCTGAGGAGAGGGTCAGAGGCTGTTAAATGTGTCAGAGTTTCTGGGGGTCAGACACCCTGGACATTTGACAAGTTAAAGTTGAGCACCTACTTGGTGGCAGGAAACGTGCTACATGTTAGATTTACAGCTGTGCATGAGGCACCCTGTGCCATCCCTTGGGGGGGGTCTCACATTTTCTCAGGGACAGACAATTCATCACTGTAATGGCAAGGGGGTGCAGGCTGCCAAGTAGAAGCGCAGGGCGTGAGAGAATACAAAACACTGGGCTCTTTGGCGGGGCTGGACTCAGTCTGGCAGCTCATTAGACGATGCCCTAGAAAGTGAGATTTTAGCTGAACTCTGAAGTGTGATTAAGAGGGTGCTTCGTAAAGAAGAATCCAGAAGAGCCTTATAGGCTGAGCTGGAAAACCATGGGACTTGATGCCCTAGAAAGTGAGATTTTAGCTGAACTCTGAAGTGTGATTAAGAGGGTGCTTCGTAAAGAAGAATCCAGAAGAGCCTTATAGGCTGAGCTGGAAAACCATGGGAAGAGACGGAAGGTGGTCGAAGCTTGCTGGATTCCAGGAACTAAGAGAAGTGCCGAGTGGGTGGCGTGTCGAGGCAGTGGGCAGAAGCCAGAGCACACAAGGCCTGCAGACCATGTGTATGATTTTTAATTTTATCCTACAAGGCAGGGAAGCCACCGAAGGTTTAAGAAAGGGATGAGAAGATTAGATTTATCTTCCAGAAGTTTATTTTGGCCAAATGGAGAATGAAGTAGTGGGAGACAAGATCAGACGAGCTTCCAACAAAAACTTTCACAGCAACGTTCATGGCAGCACCATTCACTGTAGCTAGAAGGTGGAAAGAGCCCAAATATCCACTGATGAACAGAGAAACAAAACGTGATAAACCCACACAATGGAGTATTACTCAGGCTTAAAAAAGGAATGACATGCAGACACCTGCTACAAAGTGGATGCACCTCAGAATCATTACGCTCAGTGAAAGAGGCCAGACACAGAAGGTCCTGTGTGGTGATGATTCCGCTTTGATGAAATATTCAGAATAGGCAGATCCATAGAGACAGTTGTCAGGGGCTGGGGAGGGGGAGGAATGCAGAGTAACTCCTTCACAAGTATGGTGATGGAAAGTTCTGGAACCAGAAATGGCGACGGTGGTACAACATTGTGAATGTACGTAATACGACTGAACTCTACGCGACTCCAGCTTTGGGTTCACCTTTCCCTGAGGCTGCACCAACGATGCTTCAACCACACTGACTCTCGTTCCCCCAGTTCAGGCCTGGCCGCTCATTAGAGACAGAAATGGGGACGCCAGATGGATCTGCTCTTTCACTTCCTCACTCAAAATCATCCCCACCTGTGGACGTTCATGTTAGTTATGCTGAGAGCATTGTTATCAACATAACATCTTAACGAGCACAGCACTGCAGTGTTTACAGAACACGCTCTGGTCTCTTATTGAGTATCTTCTCCACTCAGCAATCCTTAAAGCAGATACTGTTAACTGCATCTTATAGATGAGCAAATGGGGTTCAGAGAGGTTAATTAACTTGTTTAAAATCCCACTGTGAACAAATATCAGACCAAAAATTGGGATGCAAGTCTTTGGCCTCCGAGTCCAATATTCTTTCCACAGTGTCACCACTTCCATTCTAGAAAAACAGATCTCTGCATCCCGATAATGTGAACATTCTATCTCCCTTCACACCAGCAAGATGAAGTGGTCCAAATTATTCACAAAAAGAAGGACTTTTGCCTGACTACACAGCAGCCAGCATTTGACCACACATTCCATTGGGTTCTTAATTGGAAAACATTACAAATACTTCCCAGTTAATTTCTTTGTAAGGTCTCCAAGCTAGAAGCAGATATTTTTGAGTTCATTGTAAGAGATCATGCTTGTGTATGTGTATGGGTGGGTGTGCGTGTCTGATCCTCTTCATCCCGAAAAGATCTGTCCTATTCCTAAACACATCACAGGCCTATGATAAATGCTTGTTCACAATGAAATAAAATTAATATGAATTCACTTGAATTTTACAAGTAATACTTGTATAGGTGATGCAACACGTCACACTTTGGAGAGAGCCAACTATCCAAACTTGAATCCAAAATGAATGAATATCTGTAAGCTCGCCACCAACCTCAGAAACGTTTCGATTTACTTAAGCAAAAATACTGACCTCCACCCTAGACGATGCTCAGATCACCTCAGAGCACCACACGGGACACGGCTGCACATGGCGCTGAAATCAACCCGAACTCAGTTTTCGAACTTTACATCCATTGCTTCTGCCTCTGTTTCATAGAAGATGAAGGGGAAGGTGAGTGCTACCAGGAACAGGGACTGCTAAACCATTTGCCCCTCTGACCCCATCATCTTGACTCTGGGGACTCGGCTGTCAGGGGCCAGCTACACGGATGATGCTGAAGCGCCAAGGATAGATTGATCACCGGAGCTGGACACGCCTACTTGCTCAGAGTTATCACAAAAGGGACCACTGTCAGAGTGAGAAAAGGAAAGCAACCTAAACACATAATTAAAGGAAAGAGATTTAAGGAAACCTCAATCAAACTCAGAGGTAAGAAAGCAGATAACTATTAGGCTGCAGAGAACCTCCATAAAGTTCGCACATGTGAGTGATCTTGTCCTGCATTTGGTGGGTCACTCATTGTGAAGGTTACACTGACCATGTCGGAAAGAGGAGCCAATGGACATGGGTGCGGGTTTCAACTCTGCTCCACCAGCCGTGAACTGCGTGGCACTGGTGCTTCTGTGATTCCCTTTTTCTCATCCACACAATGGGAGTAAGCATTTCATATGATTTTCATGAGAAAGTACTTAGAATATTAATTGAAGAAGAATGTGTGGATGTGGCTAAAAGAACTGTGTTTATTGAATTAAAATAATAATAATTAACATTTTTAACACCTTTCTACATACCGAGCTTACACCGAGAGCTTTTATCTAGCTCATCCTTCAAAAAATAACTTTGTGAGGGAGGAATGGTTATCATGCCTTTTTTAAAAGAGGAAACTGACTTAGAAAGTCAGTCAGAGTTTCAGCAACACACCAGCTAAGGAGTCCTAGGGTCGCGGTCCCAACAGTCAGTGCACTTTAAGTCCACGTTACGAACCGCATCATAACAGAAACGACAAGCAAAAGAATGAGAAGCGGAAACAAACTTCACAGATTATCTTGTTCAATGCCCATAACAACCCTATGAGGTAGGTATTGTCAAAGCCCCATTTCACAGATGAAAACATTGAGGGAAGGAGAAAGAGAAGAAGGGGTCTTTGGAAACCACAAATAGTTTGCCAGACATGTTTGAAAAGCAGCACAGGGACGTGGACAAGAAAGTGGACCTTACAGCCAAACCTCCTGGGTTTGAATCCCAGCTCTGACACTTAGTTGCTGTGTGACCTCAAGCAAGTCACGTCACCATCCTTGCCTCAGTTTTCCCGTCTGAATAATAGGGACAACAGTAGCACCAACCTCATAGGTGGTCGTGAGGATTAAACAAGTGAATGTGTGCTAAGTGCCTGCTCGTTCAAGTGTGATCTGCCCACCATTAGCGGCACCTGGGAGCTCGTTGGAAATACAGAGACCTGGGCCCACTTCAGACCCTGGACTGGAGCCTGATCCCAGGAAGTGTGTCTGCACATTGAGGAGAGCCCAGAGCGATGCATGGTAAGGGCAATGTTAGCGGATGTCTTTATTCTCATTGAAGCTAATGACTCAGACCATCAGAATGAGGCGGGAGGGGACACGGATGGGTGGGAAATGAGCCTGGTGAAGGGCTCCACCCGGGCAGTCGGGTGCCATCCTGAAGGTCCCAGAGACAGATGAGGCCCTAGAGGCTGGGAGTGGGGTCATGGTCAAGACCACATTTTAGTGTTCCCTTCCAGATAAGGCCACCAAACTAATGACCAAGCATTAAACAAGCAAGTGTTGCTAGATTCTCTGGCTGTAAACAAAACCCCTGTGACCGTCCAGATCCTCCAGATGTCCTTGGCTCTCCCCCGGGGAACTGGTGGACAGAGCCTTGCTCGGGCCTGCACCCCATGCCAGGTTCACCAGGGGGTCGCTGAACAAGTGAAAGTTTCTCCTTTTCACTCTTCCCCACGGGTGGACCTAAAATTAAGCAAATGAGCCAATTCATGTTAAAGGGTATTATAGACCAGGAAACACTATGAAAAAGTGAAGATTCCTTATTGGAACATCAATTACTTTCTACATGGAAGAATCACCAGACACACCCCAGGAAAACCTGGACCCTAAGATTCAGAATTTATTCTAAAAAATATCTGTGAGATTCTAATTCAATAAATTGGGGGGTTGGTGCAGGGAGCAGGAGGAGTATGATAACTTCTAGGAAGAAAGACCAAAAGTCTGGGAATTTTTTAGAAAACATGCCTGGATTGTTCTAATGGGAACTTACGGTTTGCAGGGGTAGTTCTCAAACTTGAGCGTACATCAAAATCTCCTGGTACCTGGGCCCTACCCTCAGAGTTCCTGATTCAATAGATCTGGGTGGTACGGGTTTGCTAGGGCTGCCGTAACAAGCATCACAAACGGAATGGCTTAAGCAACAGAAATTAATCGTCCCACAGATGTGGAGGCCAGAAGTCCAACATCAAGTGTTTGCAGGGTTACTGACTCCTGAGGCTGTGAGGGAGAATCTGTTCCGTACCTCTCTCCCAGCTGCTGGTGTTTTGCTAGCAATCTCTGGGGTTCCGTGTCTTGCGGATACATCAACCCAATCTCTGTCTTCATGTTCACATGGCATTCACCCTGTGTGCATTTCCATGTCTAAATTTCCCTTTTTGATAAGGACACGAGCCATATTGGATTCACCCAATTTACTGATCATCGAGGATGACCTCATCTTAACTAATTACATCTGCCATGACTCTATTTCCAACGCAGGTCACATCCGGAGGTCCTGGGATTTAGGACCCCAACATATGAGTATTAGAGGGGCACAATTTGACCCATACGACCTATCTTACCCTGTACATAACTCACAGCCCCCAAATCCTAATGAATCCAGATCATTGTAGTTATGAATGATCCATAGCACGTAACTTTCTTTCTTCTCTCCCTATTCAGCTCCCTCTAAATACATATTTCGCTGCCATTGTACCTTCCCTCCTGGACTCCTGCAAGTTCTCTGGGAATAAAGCCCTGGGCCTCCTCAGCAGGACTTCTTGGAGCAGAAGTCCATCAATGCCCATCTTTGTGAAGGCGGCTTTCACCAGCTCAGTGCTGCTTTGTCACTCCAAGCCCTTCTCCCTCCCGGGACCCCAGTGATTCCCAAAGAGCAACTGCCTCCTGACGCATCTATAGAGCTGGAAGTCTGCAGTTACCATGGTTAATATTTCTGACTTGATTGGCACCACCAGTAATTGAACTGCAGTCTCTCGAGTGCAACACGCTCTATTCATTAGCTCCTATTGTGTTGGACCATTGCATCAAACCACATTATTTTTCTGCTTACAAAAAAAAAAAATGAAAAAGAGAAAAGAAAGGAAGGAAGAAAAGGCAGTCATGAATACAACGCTGCGTTGCCATATGAGATGCTGCAGTTTTGCTTTGAGGGTGAAATCATTCAAGACGGAATTTAATGTTGTACCAGCTCTGGCCCCGTCAAGAATGGTGAGATGTAAAGTGAGAAATCTTAATTTTGATGGCACAGTCACACAGAATCAGAGCTAGAAATCAAAACTAGCCGAGTCCCAGTGTTTGTGTCATGAAGGCAACTGCTCGCTTGTTTACCATCCTGTCAGCATGCTTAGAACCATCTTTGAATTCATGTCTCCCTCACATCTATTTATACCCTGCCCCCCATCTCCACTATTCGAGAAAGCTTTTGTGAAATTGCAGGAGTTTTTCCTTGAGGAATTACTGAAAAGTGTGTGTATTTGTAACATCCTTGGATGTTTATCTCAAGTTTCTATTTTTAATAATCATGGCAGTGTTTTGTTTGTTTTCAAGCTGGAGATGCTTCACTTTTCCTCATTGGAATTCCACTTTTTTTTTCTCTCTTTTTTTCCTCACTTACTTCACCACAGTTCCTGGAGCTATACCATATACTATCAGACTGTGTGGACTTGTGTAATATTAGTAACAATAACAAAGAAAATGCAAAAAAACTATAAAAAGATGGGGGTTGTGGTTTAAGTTTGATATTTTTTTACATTCCAACATTCATTTCTAAAACTATTCTGGTTTGATCATTTCTGCCTTAGGATATGTGAAATTATGAAACTTCAGAACCTGAGGGTGGACATCCTTGACTGTCACCTGCTCACGGAGGTTGGAGGACACAGCTGTTCTGGATGGATTAGCCTCACCTCCAATCTCTTCTCCTCAAAACTGGCCCTTCTCGGTGCATGGGAATAACATGGGGGGGTCCAGTGGATTCACTCTTCATAACCTGCCTCAACTTAACCCTGACCTGTCTCTCCTCCAAAAGTCTCTCAGGGACCCATTTCTCAGCACCCACTCTTCTCACATGCAGGCCTTATGGCTCAGGCCCAGAGCTCAGAAATCACCTTGTCTCTACAGCAGCCTCTGCTCCCTCTCTCTACTTAGAATCAGGTTAACTTCCCAAAACTACTGTTCCTTTATTTCCTGAGAGAGTTTACAATATTAAAATTATATCCCCTCCCCAAAAAAAGAGTTGACAGACTTAACGTCTGTCACCACCACCACAAAGTTTTGTTCGCCCAGCACTAGGTTAAAAAATAGAGTCTGATATCTGGAGGCCTCCCTGCATTCTCTGGTTCACCGCAGGCTTCACCACTCCCTATCGCCCTATACTTGACAGCTTCTCAGGCTGTGATAGCTGCCTGGCCTTGAACACAGCCATGCATATGTGCTTGCTACTCTTGCTGAATGCAGCACATTTTAACCCATCTACCTGGCTCTTCAGTCACCTAAACGTCGATGTCTACCCCACATTTCTCCTCCCTTCCAGCCAAGTTACACTTGATTTATTCCATTTCTCTAAGGCTGATCTCCAAAGCTCTTATTTCCATTTCACAACTTCGTACCCAAAAGCATGTTTTGGGGGATTCCCCTTGCATGGGATGCTTTTGCTCCTCCCCTTTATCCATCTAGACATGATCTGCCATCCCACTCATGTCCCTGTTCCTTTCATGAAGCCCTCTCTGTCTTCCGGTCCATACCCATTTGCCCCAGATGAGCACCGTAGAGAGCCCCTCACCCAGCTGCCTGGATGGACTGAGTCAATCTAACTCAACTAGAAGTTTCTCATGGCCAGGTTGCCTCCACTCTCCTGGTATATGTTATATAGCACTAAGTACATAGTCGGCATGTGCTCAGTAAATGCTTGTGCAATGAAGACAATAGACATGAAATAATCTGCTCTAAAAAGCACCTCCCACCATGAAATGAAGTTGTTCCTCTCTTTAGCTTCCTGGGACTCAGAGTTCTGTCATGTGCAATTGCAAAGTCCAGGGAAACTTGTGGATTCTTCCCCTGGGCACTTTCTGAGCAAGTGTTGGGAAACGAGTAACTGATTCTCCAGGCCCTTCCAGCCAGCTGTGTCTGTTGCATCACATCAGAGTAAAGTTACAGGAGGGCACTTCCAAGCTTGGCTCACAGACAAGCCCAGGCTCTCGCCACAGCAGGCTCCATCTTACTCCCCGGATACGCCATACCCTAACCCTGCCTGCACCTTGACCTCGACAGCTCCTTTTCCTGTGCTCTCTTTGCTGGAATGTCCTTGCTTCTTCCTACAGGACCGTCCCTAGTTGCCCTCTCTTCTGAGAAGCTTTCCCTCAAGCTCCCTTACTCCAGCTGACCTTCGCCTGCTCTGTGTCTCTCCAGCCCCTTGGACCTGTGGCTCTCGGCTGGGGGCCCCTCTATACACTCAGGCTAAGATTCACCACTTTGCTCTCCTCCTAAGAATCCCTCACACATCACAACCACTTACCCTTGAATTTTGCAAATACCCAATCTGAGTCTTGAGTGGGAACCTGGGAATGGGTGTAAGAGCACAGGGGGCCCCTAAAATCACCCTCACTCCCTGACATAAACCGCCACATATTTCAAGTCACTGAGCACAAGATCTAAAAATAGCAGATGTCTACAAAATGTTAATTGTTTTGCTTCTTTCTAGTAGTAGGGAATATGAGCTCTAACATGATGACTTCCCAGGTATTTTTTTTTTTTTTTTTTTTTTTGCGGGACGCAGGCCTCTC
>NW_020172455.1:4851056-4867759 GCF_003031525.2 Neophocaena asiaeorientalis asiaeorientalis | reverse complement strand
GCACAGGCTCTGGATGCACAGGCTCAGTGGCCATGGCTCACGGGCCCAGCCACTCCACGGCATGTGGAATCTTCCCAGACCGGGGCACGAACCCATGTTCCCTCCATCGGCAGGTGGACTCTCAACCACTGCGCCACCAGGGAAGCCCCCCAGGTATTTTAAATAATAATGAAATATTCCATCCCAGGTAGATATTTAATTAATTTCAATTTTATTCAAAGTTAAAATTTAACATATGCTCAGTTGACAATTAATACTATGTATAAATCACAATTTATAATGAATTCTAAAGTGAGCTATTACTTGGGGGTTATAATTAATAAGCTACTTCTTTGGTTCAATTTACACTCTGGGAAAGGAAATGAGGCTTGATGGATGGGGGACCAGCTAGCAGGGCCAGCCCCTGGCGAGGTGTGTTCCTAGCCCTTCCTCACTTGACCTTGCAGTCAGGCTGCGGGGTGGGTGTCTTTACAAAGTAATTCAGGACCTTGCAATCTGGACGCTGTGCTTGCTCCCAGATCTCTTCCAGACATTTCTATGGGTCTGTGTTTGCCGTGTGTTCAGTGAGAGGCATGGGAGCAGCAAACATGCTGAGAAAACTTGAGCGGCTGGTCTTTTCTATTTAAGGGAATCTCAAAGCACATGCCATAAATTATCCTTTCCTTGGTTTCTTATTCACGCGAGGAGTCCTGAGCCAACCCTCGAAGTGGCCCATGGCAGCACTATTCTGACAGGCAGGTGGCAGGGCAGTCACCCCACCCAACACGAAGCTTGCCTTCATGTTCCACGTCCTTCTCCACCTGTGTAGTGGAGATACTAAGTGCCGTTTTAAAAATAAAGCATGTTTAGAGTCTCCAGGATAATAAATTTTGCATTACCCTCCAGTCTCCTCAAGTCCAGTCTCTCTGCAAATACTTACCTTTATTCTTCATGCCTCTTCCTCTGAACAAGTGTCTGCATACAATCTTGTTGAGGATTTTATTATTTTTCCAAAAAAAAAAGAACATAATTTTTAAGTAAACAGAGAATTCTTCTAGCTTGGACATCTCTCATCTGTACCCTGGAGTGTGGAGGGTTAATATCTCACGAAGCCACAAAACAGCCACCCCGGGGTGTGCTGACCCTTCCAGATCTTTCCCTCCCCAGAAGAGGCCCTTCCAAAACCCCATGGGGTGTGGGATCCCACAGAGTTGTTTTCCTGACCTTCAGCTTTCTTTCCCGTTGGCCAAAATTCCCCATACACAAATAGTTGTATCTTAAGAATAGAACAAAATTCTTGTCCTCAGCTTGACATACTAAACTACTGGCAGAGATGTATTCTCGGGACAGCTTTTTAAAGTCTGTCTGCAAACAGCACCAAGATTAAACACGTCTCCGGAGCCTGAGTGGGGATGGCGCGTCTTGACAGGAGCGGTCCTGCAGGCCAGGAGGATCACAGCCCAGGCTGCACACACGTCAGGAGGTCTAGACAGTGGCCCTTCTAATTCTGGAAATGCAGGCGATCAGCAAAGCCAGCAAATGGGACGATGGCAGATCCATCTATTGTGGACACAACTGAGTAAGTGAGATATATTTATGAATTCAAGACGGCTTAGTCATTCTGTAAAGTCAGAATTTAAAATCCCACCCAGAAATAGTCATATAATTTCTCCTTTTAAGTTACAGGGTTTTATATAATGTATACGAATGAAATATATTTCACAAAGTGAGAAGAGATTCTGCGCATTTAATTAGCAAATGTCGACACTTGGTCGTTGAATAGACACGGAGAGATAATGTCTACTTTTGGATTTCTGTGTTCCGAGGTCTCCGTTGTGTTTTCCTGTTGCTGTGTTCATTAGAATTTAGGAATGCTTCTATCTTGGCCTGACATCACTTCCAGATGTATCATGGGTGTGATTTTAAAACGCTTAAGGAGGAGAACGGCTTTCCTGCCCACACTTGTGCTCATGGTGACAGCACATATGTTAACTCTTTCCAGTTTTAGATGAGAGTAGGTGAACCTGATACTTATTGCTGGCCATAGTCTGTGGATTTTTTTTAGCAATTGATCTAAGAAATATCTTCTTAGAGTTGCACGATGCTTCTGCAGGTAGAAACAGTAACAGCCTATGATTTTATACCCAAAGGGAATTTTTACATGAAAAAAATCACTATTGTGAATGTAGAATGGAATATTATGCAGGCAATAAAATGAGGTTTATAAAAGGAGGTATGTCCATTTATATTTTAAGTGCTAAGAAAAAATTTTATGTATAACAATAGGAAAAATGCAAAATATTCTATACATATACACAGTTGAGATTATATTATATTGTGTATGAAGAATTGTATAATTTTTATATTAAATTATATATATATGTATATTTCTATCTAACTACACATATAAACAGTGATTATGTCTAGTGGGAAGATCAGGGTTACTTTTACTTTCAAATATGTTTAAGAGTAAATTTATATGATATAAATACGTTCTTATAGTTTCTGAATTTTTATAAGGACATCTTATTTTTTAAGCAAAAAATGACATTTCAAATAAAATGTATTTATCTCTGCCATCCCATTATCAATAAAGGAACAACGTGAAATTGCCTGGTCCTCTAATTCTGAGGATATTTTGGCCTTTCAGTTTTTCCAGATAACAGTCCACAGGGAATAGAGGAGAGAGCTGTTTCCCTAAAGAGGCTTAGGAAATGCTCTCTTCCCCATGAAGTATGACTTTTAAAATTAAGTTACAAAATACCGGGGAAACAAAGTGCCGGGGGGACAATGGAAGCTTCCATGACTGTGAATTGTTTTCTTTTCCACATTCTACTATATTTTAGAATATTAAAAACACCCTCCCCCATAAATGAATTGATGTTGAAAAGTGAAAGGCTCAGCCAATTCAACATACAACCAATACTGATAGGCACCACTTAGGAACTCTGCACCTGGTATAGTGAAGGTGCCAGGATGCAGAAGTGGGGAGCCACTTCCAAGGGCCTATTTGCTGCATAGCACCATTTCCGCCTATGATTTTTTTCAAAATCATTATTATTTACTTTAAAAGATAGATGTTGTCCACTAAGGATCTGAACAAATTAACTAGTTGCACATATGTGCACATCTGGGCTTAACAAGTCAAGCTCCTCCCTCTGGCTTTTCCTGGCTCCCAGATAACAACACAAATCAAAGTAACTTCAAGTCCATGACCTGCGTGTGTTCTTTTGTTTTGCTTCTCACCCTTGGGAAAGTGCCATGGATGCAAAATACATGGTAAAAAGTACCCCAAATAGGTCCCTGTATAATCTGACCCACCACTCCCTTGCTCCTGGGCTGTGATGGCTAAGCTTGCCATCCTGCCCTCATCTCTCTGCATCTGTTTTAATTCTCCATCAGCTGGAAGGAAGAAAATGAGTACAGGAAGAGGGAACAATGAACACACTGTAATTTTTTCAATACACCAGCAGTAATATTGTGACAAACAGCTCACAGTGTAATTCAGCATCTCCAAACACTCAAGTACAGTGGAGAACATGACCGGTACTTGAAGGGCTAACAAATGACTTCGGGCACCTGTGGCCTTGAGCACCTTAGGTTCTCAATACTGGTGTACTGAATGAACAAGCAAATGAAAGAATGAATGTGTGAATGAATGAAAGCAGATAACACTTGAGAAAAATCCAGGGAATTTTTTCTGATACATTTTTTCACAAAATTCTTTATATGTCTGTTGGGAAGTTTTTTATTTTGTTTTTAATCAAATACCTTTTATTTCAAACCATGAGTCATAAAGCAACCTCAAATGGACCACTGAAAACCATACAGCCATAGGGTCTTAAATCAGGAGAAACCCTTTAAAACTCAAAGTACACTTCCCCAAATGTATTCTATTAAATAAAGCATTTATAAGGTTCTTAGAAGTTTCCCAATTTAAATGCAAGTGAGTGCCTGAGAAACAAAGGTATCCTGCTCACTTACCCATCTTTCACATATATATTTTCCAGTGCAACACAGCCCAGTTCAATATAGCATTTAGAATGAGTTATGATAATGTATTAAAAATGTAGAATAAATGAGGAATTTGTGGTACTTTAAATTCTTCCTTTTTAAAGTAGTGAAAATTAAATAGCAGGAGCTAAAACAAACTGTAGCAAGCAAGCTATAAAGTAGGTGAACTTCAAGCAATTTCGGAGCACATTTTTAAGTATCATTTAAAGTACTGAAATATAAACTCTCCCCATTAAATTGTTTAAATTTAAGAAGAAACTAGATGCAGTACTAGAATAAAATAGAACAACAAAACTAATGAAAAAGCTCTTTCATATAAACTGAAAAGAGCTTTTTAAAAACATTTGAAGTTCAGGTACTTGTTAACTTCATCTAAAACAAGATAAATATTTAAGTGCACTTCCTCAAAAAAGCAAGCATATTCAAGGACACCCCAAGTCAAGAAAATACTTGCTTTGTTTAGATAAAAAACTTATTTGAATGCTGTCTTCTTCAACTATTGCCACATTGAAACAGTCTTACACATATTTTACAGTATAGTTTTCCAGAAAATACCTTAAACTATGTTAAAATATAAACTCATGGATCAGAGGTAGACTAGCTCCTGCAGTGGCACCAATAACATTTCAAAGACCCCAAATTTCCTACATCATCATAGGCATGACAAACTCAACTGAGGTATTAAAGTTCATGCTGATCCCAACTACATGTGGGAAAAAGTAGATTCTACCCTAACTCAGAAATCATTATATAAAGTTTTCTCTCTTTTTAAAAGTATGTTACTTTCATTATAAAAATAATACCCACTGATGTAAAAAAATTCTTGAAAATGCAAACAGAGAAAGAAAGAAGAAAAATCACCTTTGGTACTTTGGGTCTTTCCTTTTAAAACCACATTGGGATCACACTGTACATAATTTTGTAATTAGTTTATCTTTTAATTTAACATTATATCTTTAGGAAACCCTATGACATTCAATGTTCTTTAAGGACACAGACTACAATATATTTAACTGTTCTCCTACTCTTGGTTAGCTAGGTGTTTACCAATCTTTGCAGAAAATAAATAACATTATATTAAGTGATAATGGAAATTTTATGTAATACTATTAAAAAAAAAAGATAGACAATGCTTCCGTTTAAAAAACAAACGAATACAAAAGGAAAGAACAAACCCAAAATAACAGTGGCTCGACAAAGAGGCGTTTAGTGCCTCTCCAAGACAGCTGTCCTCCTTGAGTCAGCTCACAATACCAGAATATTTTGTTCTCAAGGCACTTTTGTGCCAACATGTACTTCTGCCACGGGGAGCAGAGAAGAGCAGGCTCAGAGTTGGGCCCCAGTAAGTAAGAACTGACATCTATCACCTCTCTCCTCAAGCCCATGTTAAATTTCCAGGAAGCAGAGCTCAATCCTCTGACCAGTCATTGGGAGAACGAGACACGAGTAAAAATTTTTCATGCTTAACACGCAGATCTTCTAGAACTTTACAGGAATCAACATCACCTCGCCATACCTGTGGATTCTGGGATCTCCTTTTCCCTCCTGATAACACACCTCCTCTGCCCTGGCATGCTCTCAGCTACATGACTGCTCAAATACTCCAAACAGTGACCCAAGCCAGGCTTTATAGTATTGTACTTTCAACCCTGATTAATAAATTAATAGGTCAAGTCTTAGAGACAAGGAACCAGTTAATCAGTTAGGTTTTATCTTGGTTTCATATAGCAATGGATGTTTAGGAGGAGGTACCATAATATAACAGAATTCAAATCCCAGCTCTACATCACAATCAGGTGATGGAGTTGGAAAGTGTGTCCCTCAATCAGGTAGAAATGGAACCAAGGTCATCTTACACTATAAAATGGAGACATTTATTACTTCCCTCTCAAGCATCCTTCTCATCCCTATGATTCCCCTACACAATTATCTCTCTGGACCATAGAGTTCCTCAAGGAGTGATAATAATAATATACCTACTCACAATAATAGCAAACACTTACATAGTAACATTCTTAAATGCCAGGCACTGTTCCAAGTACATTACATGCATTGTTCCTTTACTCTTCACATCAGTGCTTTGAGGTAAGCAATATTGTTTGCCCCATTACAGATGAGGAAACTGAGGTATAGGGAAATAAAAGAGCTTGCCCCAAATCACACCACTACTCAGTACTGGAGACAAAATCCAGACCACAGCAGTTTGGCTCCAGAGACCCTGGTCTCTTTCACTGTACACTTGCATTGTGTCAGGATGATTTAGGTTGGTTTTTGAGAGCTCTCAAGACAAGCATGGAAGGGTCATCATTTCCATTTACAGATGGAGATCTACTTCAAGGTCACCCCTTGCGAGCATCAAAACAGAGATCTGAACCTGGCATTGAACACAACTCCACAGCCAAGTGTGTTTCCACTCTGTCAAACTGCTGGTTGCTTTACTGTCCTAAGACCTACAGACCAAGTTCTTTCATCCAATTGTACTTTTGCCAGGAAGAACAATTTGTTTATCCACACACAGCCTCTCTTTCCATTTTATTGTACTCTCCATCCTTCTTATTTTTTTTTAATTGAAGAATAGTTGGTTTACAATGTTTCAGGTGTACAGAAAAAGTGATTCAGTGATATATATATATATATATTTTAGGTTCTTTTCTGTTATATGTTATTACAAGATAATGAATATAGTTCCCTGTGCTATACAGTAGGTCCTGGTTGTTTATCTGTTTTAGAGTAGTGTGTACCTGTTAAACCCAAATTCCCAATTTATCCCTCCCCCACTTTTCCCCTTTGGTAACCATAAGTTTGTTTTCTATGTCTGTGAATCCATTTCTGTTTTGTAAATAAGTTCATTTGTATCATTTTTTTGGATTCCACATATAAGTGGTATCATATGGTATTTGTCTTTCTCTTTCTAATTTATTTCACTTAGTATGATAATCTCTAGGCCCATCCATGTTACTGCAAATGGCATTATTTCATTCTTTTTTATGGCTGAGTAACATTCCATTTTATACATATATATACACCCCATATCTTCTTTATCCATTCAACTGCCAATGGACATTTTGATTGCTTCCATGTCTTGGCTATTGTTAAGTAGTGCTGCTATGAACGTTGCAGTGAATTAGAGTTTTCATCTTTTCCAGATATATGCCCAGGAGTGGGATTGCTGGATCATATGGTAACTCTATTTTTAGTTCTTTAAGGAATTTCCATAAAGAAATTGGTGGCTGTACCAATTTACATTCCCACCAACAGTGCAGGAGGGTTCTCTTTTCTCCACACCCTCTCCAGCATTTATTATTTGTAGTCTTTTTGACAATGGCCATTCTGACTGGTGTGACGTAATACCTCATTGTAGTTTTAATTTGCATTTCTCTAATCATTAGTGATGTTGAGCACCTTTTCATGTTCCTGTTGGCCATCTGTATGTCTTCTTCGGAGAAATGTCTATTTAGATCTTCTGCCCATTTTTTGACTGGGTTGTTTGGTTTTTTTGATATTGATCTGTATAAGCTGTTTGTAAATTTTGGAAATTAAGCCTTTGTTGGTCACATCACTTGCAAATATTTCCTCTCATTTTGTAAGTTGTCTTTTCATTTTGTTTATGGTTTCCTTTGCTGTGCAAAAGCTTTTCAGTTTAATTAGGTCCCATTTGTTCCCTGATTTCAGGCTATACTACAAAGCTACAGTAATCAAAACAGTATGGTACTGGCACAAAAACAGACACATAGATCAATGAGACAGGACAGAAAACCCAGAAATAAACCCATACACTTATGGTCAATTAATCTACAAAACAGTAGGCAAGAATATACAATGGAGAAAAGATAGTCTCTTCAACAAGTGGTGCTGGGAAAACTGGAGAGTTCCATGTAAAAGAATAAATTAGAACATTCTCTAACACCATGCACAAAAATAAACTCAAAAAGGATTAAAGATCTAAATGTAAGACCAGGTAACTATAAAACTCCTAGAGGAAAACATAGGCAGAACATTCTTAGACATAAATCACAACAATATTTTTTTGGATTCATTTCCTGGAATAATGGAAACAAAGCAAAAGTAAAAATTAATAATAATAAACAAATGGGTCCCCAGCCCTCTTATAAAGAACTTGCAACTCCCAGGCAATCACTTCCTTTGGTCATGCCAATGTTGCTTTTTGCCTTTGACCTTGCTTTGAAGACTTCTTGGTCTATGCTGGAGTTTCACCATTCCTCAGGGGAGCTATTTAATTCAGATCCTCTCCCCTAAAGAAAACTGAAAGCTGGCTCTCAGGCTTCCTGTCACTAACTGGAGTCTATGCTCACTCTGTGGGGGCTATCCTGCCCTTGAGGTTTCCTGGCAGACTTACACCTGAGCCCAGAACACTGATGCCCCCCTTTTCTCAGGTGGGATCCACTTTTGGTTTCACCTGAGAGTTGAGGGAAACCTCGGATTCCTCCTCTTTCAGGCCTGGACAGAGGAACAGCACAAAAGACAGCCTCCTTAGGACAAAAGGTCACAGGATGACTGCAATGACCTGGTTGATGTAGGACTTTGTTAAGCTTCTCATTCACTGGTTGACTTTCAACCCAAGTTTTACCTAGTATGTCCTTTTCTTCATAGCAATGTGGAGCTACTGCCATCACTGGCAAATCAGCTTTTGATGAAATATGCAGGATAGCTAGAAGCTAAGCAGCATAATTGAATTCACAACTACTTGACACAGGACTATAATTTAATGGGAGCGTTATAATTTACTAAATACCATTACTGTGGGATCAGATCCTATTACTCAAAAAATAGAAAAGCTGTATGCAGCAGTTTTTCTTTACTATTCATAGGAGTTTATTATTGGGTGCCTACCTCTAGAGTAGAATGGATGTTATCTTTTTAGCTTCCATATTCAAGTATCCTAAAAATAAGTCAAATTCGAGTCCCTCCAAATTTAGTACCTCCAAAATCCAGTTGGTGCCTCCAGTCTGAAGTCCAATTTCTCAATGTCTCCTTTAGCACATCACATTCACCACATAGATGGCAGCTCCAAAAGAGCTTCTATTTTTCTAAACCAATAAACAATAAGAGTTATGTATTGAGGTCCAAATATGTACCAATGGTACAGGGCTGGATGCATTATATATGCATGGAGGGGCAAGAAGGAGTGAAGGGTTGGGTGTGTGTGTTCTAAATGGAACAATAGTCCTACAAGGAAGGTATATTACATCTGTTTTAGAGATGAGGAGAACTGGACTTCAGAGAAGTGCAAGGTCATCCAGTTAAGTTGGGCAGTGGAGCAAAGCCTGGGGCCAAGTTCTCTCTGACACTGGGACTACCTGTTCTGCCTTAGTCTACTCGTGCTGACAGAGCAAAATACCATAAACTAGGGAACTTAAACAACAGACATTTTCCTCACAGATCTGGAGGCTGAGGACTCCAGGATTTAGCTGCTGGCAGATTCGGTGTCTGGTGAGGGCCCTCTTCCTGACATCAGAGGGTCACCTTCTTGCTGTGCTCTCACCTGGTGAAGAGGAAGCTCTGTTGCTTTTTCCTCTCCTCATAAGGGCACTAATCCAACCACAGTGCTCTATCTGGATGGCCTCATCGAAATATAATTACCTCCTAATACCATCGCATTAGGGAGCAGGGCTTCAACATATGAATTTGGGGGGAAAACAAACTTTCAGTCCATAACCTGCTTCTGTGGGGTTTCCCCAATCCCAGTGTAGACAAACAGCTAGTGTTTCTCAAAATGCTGTTTGAACCCACCCTAATGAGTGACTTCTTGCCGACATCACTGCTTAGTGGCCAAAATGGAGGAGGTTCATGAAGAAAAATGATAGCCAAAAGCACCCAAGCATCTCGTCCCTCTAACCACCCAGAGAGGTATGAGCTTCTGCTTCCTCCATTCCAAGGGAAGAGTTCTAAGGTATCTATAGAGGAGCCACTTACTATGAGAAGTAACTATTTTGAGTCAACGTCCCCATCTGTTAATATTTACACAGTGATGTACTCAGAACAGAACTACTGAGATTTTGTATTTTGCAATTATGAGCATTCTAAATACCTGCTCCTCGTTTCTGTGACAAACTTAACATGATTTCCACGGGAATCTGTTTCAGAGGCATGTTTAGAAGAGATACTCTCTTCTTTTTTGACTATTATCAAGCTTTCCCACAACTTGCTTCTCCTTCTTCTCCTGACAGGCCTCAGCCTTGAAAAACTGCAGGCCATATACTTGGGGGCAAAGGTAGCATATTTTGAATAGTGCTAATCTCAGAACAGTCACAGCTCGACTAACATACTGTGTGTCCAAGGCAACGTGGGAAAATACACGTAACCCAAGGCTTCTCAGGCCACCTCAACTTGGTATGAAAAATGAGGACAAGAAGAAGAAAAATGGGGTGACATTATCAGTGAAATGTATATTCCTCAGGCAATAAAATTTATGTTGCTTCTCCTCCACAAAGCAGGAATTATATCCCCTGAAAAATGTTCTCTGTTGTTTCTGGAAGACTTGAGAAGGTCCTCTATGAGCTTTTAAACAAGTCCCATGGTTCACATCAATTAACCATTATCACCTTCCTCTCTGGTACCAAGCAGCCTTCATGATAAAGCTGCTGAACCTGCCCAGGAAACTGAATGAAGCAGCACATCACCGCCCTGGGGTCACCAGGTCCCAAAGTCCCTCCCAGCCAAAACCCAGGCAGCAGGTACAACAGAAACTACTCAGAAGGGGGCAATTTAGAAATCCTTCATGTACAGCATCAGGACACAGCGTTTCCCAGGAGTAGCAGACACCATTCCGCCTACAGCCAGGAAAGTGTCCACATTTGTTGTCCAGTATTTTCCTCTCCAAATGCCATCCTCCCAGCATTCACAGATAGCCCCTACTTGCCACCCTGTTCACACCGCTGATCTCTGCAGCACATCACAAAACACATACACGCACCAGGCCCTCATGCCCATGTCCTGCTTGCCTTTCAACTCACAGAGCAGCCAGTGTGGCTTGTCTTTCAGGAACCACCCTTGCAGGTCTGTTGGTCTCTGCTCCATTTCCACCAGCCTCATCATTGGACACCCGGGCCTGCTGCTGTCCCATTGACCCTGCCAATAAGCTCTGAGCCAGATGCCCTCCCTGGGGTCCTGCACCAGGACTGGGAGGACAGCCATCCCCACCTCGTCATACTTGGTCAGACAGCCTCCAGAGGCAGGTGGTCCTGACTTCAGGGTCTTCTTACTCCACATAGCTCAGGAAGGCCCATGAGGTGTAACAGGGTAGAATTTCCCACACAGGCAACACGCTTCTCTCTTGCTAAGCTTCTGCTTTTCCAAGATCATGGTGGAAAGTCTGGGTAGCATGCACTGGGGCGGGGAGAAGGAGGCCAGCACAACGAGCAAAGGTAAATTACAAGGACACGTGCAATGCGGTAGAAATGAAGATGAAGGGTAGAGGCAAAATGTATAAACTTGACTTAAATCCTGGTCCTGCTAATGACTCCCCACGCATCAGCAGCCCGGTTGCCATACTTTTATGTCCTCAGTTTCTCCATCCATGGCATGATGTGCTGGCCCCAGATGACTCTCAGATTCCATATAACTCTGGCAGTCTAGGACCTTGAACCCCAAGATAAAGCCTTTAGAATAACAGAGATAAAATGAAGTCATGATAGGGAGTGGGGGGTAGAGATAATCTCATTTTTCAGCAACCGGATGTTAATGTTAAACGGTTAATGATGAACACAACTGGCTACATGTAAAAGACACAGGGCCAGGGGAGGGGAGGGTCCAGATAAGACTTTAATCTTTTTTTCACATTTTTTCTTTTAATTTTTTAAATTTTTTATTGGAGTATAGTTTTATTGGAGTATAGTTGATTTACAGTGTTGTGTTAGTTTCTGCTGTATAGCAAAGTGTATCAGTTGTACATATACATATATCCACTCTTTTTTAGATTCTCTTCCCACACAGGTCATTACAGACTGGTGAGTAGAGTCCCCTGTGCTATACAGTAGGTCCTTATTAGTTATCTATTTTATATATTGGAATGTGTATACTCGAATCCAGATAAAGACTCTAGTATAAATAGCAACTGAGTGTGTGAAAAAAATGTCATTTCAACTCAACAGAGAATAATTCTTTAACCAGCAAATGATGTCAGACAAGTTCTTTGGCAAGTGGGAGAGGAATGTGGGATCCTCAGCCCCCTTCTTACATCAAAATGTTTCCAACAGGATCACAGATTTCAAAAAAAAAAAAAGAGAAATAAGACATGTAACTGCTATTTTATAACCTTTAGGCAGAGAAGGAGTTTCTAAATAAGCCTGAATAATAAATACACATAAAGGGAAAATCATATAATCAATTTCAAATACAGGTTTTATGCATATAAATATGTTTATACAGCAGGATAAAGCAACAAACATTCGAGGACAAATTGCAAATGAGACAGAGTGTGCTGAAGGCATATGTTAACAGTCAAAGAGCTAAAGTCTGCACCTCACCCAGGACTAGGTTCCAGGCAGACAGATGCAGGACTTGCTCACCGCATATTTTCTGTGAAAGGTGCCCCCTGCAGTTCTCCAATGGATAATCCTGGAGAAAAAAAAAAAATTTTTTTTTCTTCTCAGGAAACAATGTATGTGAAAAATGTTTGGTGAGAAAGATGAGGCTTCTCGCTCTTCAGACAAGGTCAGAACAGGCAACAATGAAGGGATGGAGCAAGTGTGTTGTGCCTAGGAAGTGAAGAGGAATTTCAGAGACAGAGTGAAGGAAAGAGGCATGAAGTGGCTGAGGAGAGAGGGGTGAGCAATGTGGCGGAGTGCCTGCGACCAAAGAAGACTTGATCTTGATGGAGGAAAAGCCCCCATACTGAGGCTAGCAAGAGATTGCTGAGAAGAGGGAAGTGTAACACCGGATTTTCAATTACTTCCTAGGCACTAGGGCGAGGAGCTGACGCTCTGATGTAACCTCCTACTCACTCTTTCCAATATTCAGAAGAGTTTGCTGCGTCCTATCACTGAGTCAGTGGTGCTCTGAGAGCCCAAAGGTTGAGAGTGGTTTCCACCTATATGCAAAGTGCAGAAAAAAAACCCAGGATAGGGCTTCCCTGGTGGCGCAGTGGTTGAGAGTCTGTCTGCCGATGCAGGGGACACGGGTTTGTGCCCCGGTACGGGAAGATCCCACATGTCGCGTAGTGGCTGGGCCGGTGAGCCGTGGCCGCTGAGCCTGCACGTCCGGAGCCTGTGCTCTGCAACGGGAGAGGCCACAACAGTGAGAGGCCCGCGTACCGCAAAAATAAATAATAATAATAAATTTTACAAAACAGGATACGTGGGACGTGAAGCAAAAAGTAGGCAGTGGTAATGTGGAAGGAGCGGGAATGTAGCGCAAGAGGTGTAGACTGGGGGAAATAAAAACCTCCCCAGGTCCCAGCCTCAAGAGTTCCACTGATATTGTAAGAAATCAATGAATAGGGATGGAAAAGCCAGACATTATGTAAGCCTTCAATGACAAGATGACTCTTAGCAAACTGGAAAGGTTACAGGCATTGAGGGGCAGATACAGAATTTACATATGAAAGAAAATCTCCAACCACACCAATAACAAAATAAATAAATAAAATCAAAACAAAGAGAGGTTAATGGCAAGGATGTCAAAATAGGAAGACCCTGAGCTCATCTCTTTCCACAGACACACAAATATTTACAGAGCAACTATTAATGAGAATGTCCAAAATACTAGCAGAAAAGTCTGTTACAACCAGAGGTATAAAGAAGGAGCCACAACAAGATGGGTGGGAGGGGCGGAGATGCAGTACGGTCAAGACCCATACGCCCAGGTAGGTGACCCACAACAGGAGGATAATTACAATTGCAGAGGTTCTCCCCAAAGAGCAAGTGGTGCAAGCCCCACCTCAGGATCCCCAGGGCTGGGGTCCTGCATGGAGAAGATGAGCCCTCAGATCATTTGGCTTTGAAGGCCAGTGGGGCTTACTTTCAGGAGAGCCAGAGGGCCCTGGGAAATAGAGACTCTACTCTTAAAGCAGGGGTCCCCAACCCCAGGGCCTCGGACAGGTACCAGTTGGTGGCCAGTTAGGAATGAGGCCGCACAGCAGGAGGTGAAAGGTGGGTGAGTGAGCAAAGCTTCATCTGCCGCTCCCCGTGGCTCCCCATCACTGGCATTACCACCTGAACCCACGCACCCACCCACCCCCAGTCCGTGGAAAAATTGTCTTCCATGAAACTGGTCTCTGGTGCCAAAAATGTTGGGGACTGCTGTCTTAAAAGGTGCACACAAAATTTCACATGCTCCAGAACCCAGGGTAGAAGCCATAATTTGAAAGGATCCTGGGTCAGATCCACTTGCTGATCTTGAACAGCCTCCCGGAGAAGCAGGGGGCAATTGGGACCCACCTGGTGACATAATTGCTGCAGCATCCATTTTGGGGTGCTCATCTCACCACAAGGACACTGGAACTGACAACTACCATTTTGGATCCTCCTTCTAGCTTATTAGTGCTGGGACCTGGCCATACCCTCCAGCTAATAGGCACCAGCCCACTGGGCTTATCTGAGGAAAAACACACATTTTTTTAAAATTTATTTATTTATTTTTGGCTGCATTGGGACTTTGTTGTTGCACGCGGGCTTTCTCTAGTTGTGGTGATCGGGGGCTGCTCTTCGTTGCTGTGCATGGGCTTCTCATTGTGGTGGCTTCTCTTGTTGTGGAGCATGGGCTCTAGGTGCACGGGCCTCAGTAGTTGTGGCTCACGAGCTCAGTAGTCGTGGCTCACAGGCTCTAGAGTGCAGGCTTAGTTGTGGCACATGGGCTTAGTTGCTCCACGGCATATGGGATCTTCCCGGACGAGGGCTTCAACCCGTGTCCCCTGCATTGTCAGGCGGATTCTTAACCCCTGCACCACCAGGGAAGCCCTGGACACCTCAGGCCGGCTGTGGTAGAATTCCCTGAGCACTGCCCCCACCACAGTACCTGGCCATACCCACCAGAGGGCGCAGGACACATGCCCCACATGCCAGTGGAAATGGCACTAGCCCAGGCCCCCCACCCCCAGGACCCCTATAGCCAAACACTGAACCTAACCCCATCCAACAGCAGACTGGCACTAACCCCAGGACCCTACCTCACTCACCAAGATGTAGGCACCAGCCCTGGGGCACACTGTGCCCTTGACCTACCCATCCACAGGCTAAAACCAACTCTGGAATGCCCAGGGCCCTGCAGCCAATGACCCCAGGACACAGCTCTGCCATCAGTGGGCCATCACTAGCCCCAGGACCTGGTCTCACCCACAAATGAGTGGAAACCAGCCCTGGGATCCCCTGGGCCTCAGCCCTGCCCACCAGTGGGAAGACACCAGCTCCTGGCCCCGCATTTAGCCACTGTAGGATATGGCTCTGCCCCCCATTTGGCCATCACTAGTCTTGAGACCCCCACCAGGGCTCTATACCTGGCCAACTCACGATCCAGCTCCACCCACAACTGCCAGCAACATCTAAACAAAACAGGGCCTGGCAACCAACTGGACTGGAGGCCAGCCATGCCTACCAGTGTCCCTACAGTAGTCTTCTGGACAAAATAAGGCCCACAAAGCCCACATAGAGGGCACCCCTAGAGCATATAGGAACATACCTCAATATAATAAGGCCATATATGACAAGCCCACAGCTAACATCATGCTCAATGGTGAAAAGCTGTAAGCATCTCCTCTAAGATCAGGAACAAGACAAGGAAGCCCAATCTCACTACTTTTATTCAACAGCAGTTGGAAGTCCTAGACACAGCAATCAGACAAGAAAAAGACATAAAAGTAGTCCAAATTGGAAAGGGAGAAGTCAAACTCTTACTGTTTGCAGATGGCATGATACTATACATAGAAAATCCTAAAGACACCATCAAAGAATTATTAGAACTTGGTAAAGTTGTAGGATACAAAATTAATATACAGAACCCTGTTGCATTTCTATACACTAAAGATAAACTATCAGAAAGAGAAATTTTAAAAAATCCCATTTATAATCATGTCAAAAGAATAAAATACCTAGGACTAAATCTAACTAAGGAGGTAAGAGACCTGTACTCAGAAAACTATGAAAGACACTGAGGAAAGAAATTGAAGACAACACAAACAGTAGGAAAGATATATTGGGCTCATGGACTGGAAAAATTAATATTGTTAAAATGAGCATACTTCAAGGTAATCTATAGATTCAATGAAACACCTATCAAAATACAAATGGCATTTTTCACAGAACTAGGACAAATAATTATTAAAATTTGTATGGAAAAACAAAAGAACCCGAATAGTCAAAACAATCTTGAGAAAGATGAACAAAACTGGAGGTATCATGCTCCTTGATATCAAACTATCTTACAAGCTACAGTAATCAAAACAGTATGGTACTGGCACAAAAACAGACACATAAATCAAGGGAACAGGGCTTTCCTTCCCAAAAAAAAAAAAAAAAAAATCAAGGGAACAGAATAAAGAGCCCAGAAATGAATCCACACTTGTCAAACTAGCCAAGATACAGAAGCAACCTAAGTGCCCATCAATAGAAGAATGAATAAAATACCAGGGAAGCCCTATATATATGAATATTACTCACTTATAATAAAGAATGAAATCTTGACAATTGCAACAACATGGATGGACCCAGAGGGTATTATGCTACATGAAATAAGTCAGGGAAAGAGAAATACTGTAT
>NW_020172455.1:4798167-4851039 GCF_003031525.2 Neophocaena asiaeorientalis asiaeorientalis | reverse complement strand
AAAAAAAAAAAAAAAAAAATGAACAGACATAACAGAACAGAAACAGAGTCACAGATACATAGAACAAAGAGGTGGTTGCCAGAGGAGGGGGGAGGGAGAGAGAAATAGGTGAGGGAGGTTAAGCGGTATAGATTTTTAGTTACAAAATAAATGAGTCACGGGTATGAGATATACAGTGAAGGGAATATAGTCAATAATTATGTAATATCTTTGTATGGTAACTAGACTTATCATGGTGATCATTTTGAAATATAGAAATGTTGAATTACTACATTGTATATCAGGAACTACCACAGTGTTGTAGGTCAATTATACTTCAAAAAAAACACACACAAAAAAAAAGAAAAGAGATCAGATTTGGTTACCAGGGGTGGGGGGCTGGGTGGAGGGGGACTTGGAGAGAGGTGGTCAAAGACTTCCAGTTATAAAATACATAAGTACCAGGGATGTGATGTACAACATGAGCAATGTAATGAACACTGCTGTACCTTATATATAAAAGCTGTGAAGAGAGTAAACCCTAAGAGCTCTCATCACAAAGAAAAAATATTTTGTTTTCTATTTCTTTGATATTTATATGTGATGACAGATGTTCACTAAACTTTCTATGGTAATCATTTTTTTACAAATTAAAGCAAATATATTCTCACCTAACATAACTGTCAAAAGGCAGGTATGTTTTGTGAAGAGTTTGCATCCCCACCAGCCAAAGTGGAAAGATTTTGTAATACATGGGGCATTAAGTGGAAACTTCAGGAGGATAAGACATTAGTAGTGGGACTAAACTAACCCCATACTAAACTCTGCTTGTTTTCACCCTAAGAAAAGCTTAAAAACAAGCCTCAGGGGATTTTGCATCCAGGAAGTAGTAGACATACTTTTCCCTATTTCTTCTCTAAGCACAACTAAAACCTTGAACTTTATATATAAAAAACAAAATAAGAGAACTCTTTAAAGTGAAGAAAAGAAAGCAAACCATCTAGGGACATTGGGTCACAAAGCCTGAGATCTTAAGGAGCTCCCTGAGTTTTCATGTTTCTTTGCAAATATCCCAGATTCAGAGCTGAAGAAGTCAGCAACAGAGAAATGCCAGCAGGTGCAGACAGAAAGAGACCCCCAAATACACTAATGATGAAAAATCTGAACGAGAACTTAAGGAAACACTCCCATTTACCATTGCAACAAAAAGAGTAAAATACCTAGGAATAAACCTACCTAAGGAGACAAAATACCTGTATGCACAAAACTATAAGACACTGATGAAAGAAATTAAAAATGATACAAACAGATGGAGAGATATACCATGTTCTTGGATTGGAAGAATCAACATTGTGAAAATGACTATACTACCCAAAGCAATCTACAGCTTCAGTGTGATGTCTATCAAACTACCGATGGCACTTTTCACAGACCTAGAACAAAAAAATTCACAATTTGTATGGAAACTCAAAAGACCCTGAACAGCCAAAGCGATCTTGAGAAAGAAAAATGGAGCTGGGGGAATCAGGCTCCCAGACTTCAGACTATACTACAAAGCTACAGTAATCAAGACAGTATGGTACTGGCACAAAAAACAGAAATATAGATCAATGGAACAGGATAGAAAGCCCAGAGATAAACACACGTACATATAGTCACTTTACATTTGACAAAGGAGGCAAGAATATACAATGGAGAAAAGACAGTCCTTCAATAAGTGGGGCTGGGAAAACTGGACAGCTACATGTAAAAGAATGAAATGAGAATGCTCCCTAACACCATACACAAAAATAAACTCAAAATGGATTGAAGAACTAAATGTAAGGCCAGACACTATAAAACTCTTAGAGGAAAATATAGTTAAAATCCTCTATGACATAAATCACAGCATGATCCTTTTGGACCCACCTCCTAGAGAAATGGAAATGAAAACAAAAATGAACAAATGGGACCTTAAAAGCTTCTGCACAACAAAGGAAAACATAAACAAGACAAAAAGACAACCCTCAGAATGGGAGAAAGTATTTTGCGAATGAAGCAACTGACAAAGGATTAATCTCCAAAATTTACAAGCAGCTCATGAAGCTCAATATCAAAACAACAAACAACCCAATCCAAAAATGAGCAGAAGACCTAAATAGACACTTCTCCAAAGAAGATATACAGAGTGCCAACAAACACACGAAAGGATGCTCAACATCACTAATCATTAGAGAAATGCAAATCAAAACTACAATGAGGTATCACCTCACACCAGTCAGAATGGCCATCATCAAAAAATCTACAAACAATAAATGCTGGAGAGGGTGTGGAGAAAACGGAACCCTCTTGCACTGTTGGTGGGAATGTAAATTCATATGACTGCTGTGGAAAACAGTATGGTGGTTCCTTAAAAAACTAAAAACAGGGCTTCCCTGGTGGTGCAGTTGTTGAGAGTCCGCCTGCCGATGCAGGGGACACGGGTTCGTGCCCCAGTCTAGGAAGATCCCACATGCCACAGAGAGGCTAGGCCCGTGATCCATGGCCACTGAGCCTGCGCGTCCGGAGCCTGTGCTCTGCAACGGGAGAGGCCACAACAGTGAGAGGCCAGCGTACTGTAAAAAACAAACAAACAAACAAACAAAACACCTAAATATAGAACTACCAGATGACTCAGCAATCCCACTACTGTGCATATACCCTGAGAAAACCATAATTCAAAAAGAGTCATGTACCAAAATGTTCATTGCAGCTCTATTTACAATAGCCAAGACATGGAAGCAACCTAGGTGTCCATCGACAGATGAATGGGTAAAGAATATGTGGCACATATATACAATGGAATATTACTCAACCATAAAAAGAAATGAAATTGAGTTATTTGGAGTGAGGTGGATGGACCTGTCTGTCTGGCAGAGTTTAACATACAGAGTGAAGTAAGTCAGAAAGAGAGAAACAAAATACCGTATGCTAGCACATATATAGAGAATCTAAAAAAAAAAAAAAGAATGGGTCTGATGAACCTAGGGGCAGGACAGGAATAAAGATGCAGATGTAGAGAATGGACTTAAGGACACCTGGAGGGGGCAGGGTAAGCTGGGATGAAGTGAGAGAGTGGCATGGACATATATGCACTACCAAATGTAAAATAGATAGCTAGTGGGAAGCAGCTGCATAGCACAGGGAGATCAGCTCAGTGTTTTGTGACCACCTAGAGAGGTGGGGTAGGGAGGGTGGGAGGGAGGCACAAGAGGGAGGAGATATGGGGATGTATTATATGTATAGCTGATTCACTTTGTTATAAAGCAGAAACTAACACACAATTGTAAAGCAATTATATTCCAATAAAGATGTTAAAAAAAAAAAAGAGAACAAGACCCCTCAAAAGTCTGCTCTCTCTAGTAAGAGGTCCAGGAAAGAGACAGTCTAGAAAGACAGAAAACTTTTACATACTGCCTGCTCTATTCCAGCCAAATACCACAGAAATAATTGTGGTATCACACACACTCATGTCAGCAAAAAAACCAGCTGGGAGACTGAGACCTCCACCCTTGCCTGGCTGTAATCAGGCACCCACAAGTCCTTCCTGAGGTAGGATTGGAAAGGAAAAGAGAGAGCCAAGACTCTCATCCCACCAGCCCTTGTATCCGAGGCTCTGCATCTGTGGATTCAACCAATTTGAGATCGTGTAGTATGGTAGTATTTATTGAAAAAAAGTCAGTCTATAAATAGACATATGCGGTTAAAATACATGTTGTTCAAGGGTCAACTGTATATGACAATTCTGGAAAAGAGAAAACTATGAAGACAAGAAGACTGACAGTTGTTGGTAAGGGTGTGAGAGGATGAATCGGCACAGCTCAGAGGGCTTTTAGGGCAGTGAAAATACTCTGTATAATATTGAAGTGCTGTATACATGTCCTTATGCATTTGTCTAACTACAGAATGTACAACACCAAGATGAACATTAAAGTAAACCCCAGACTTTGGGTGATTATGATGCATCAAGGCAGGTTCATCATTGGTCAAAAACTGTACCAGTCTGGTGTGTGTTGTTGATAATGGGGGAGACTATACATTGTGGGAACAGTGGCTATATGGGAAATTTCTGCACCTTTCTCTACATTTTGTTGTGAATCTAAAACTGCTCTAAAAAATAGTCTTTTAAACAAATGAAATGAGAAGTTTTCTCTTTCTACTTAACTTCAAGATTTCCTGTGGCTACAGAAATCAAGACTGTGTGGTATTGGTGGAGCCACAGATAAATGGAACACAATACAGAACCCAGAACTAGCCTCACAACTGCTTTTTGAGAAAGATGCCAAAGCAAGTCAATGAAGGAAGGGTAGCCTTTCCAGCAAATGGTATGGAACAATTCAACAACCATATATTAAAAAAAAAAAAAAGAACTGGGAACTAAACTTCACATCTTACACAAAAATAACTCAAAGCAGATCATGGAATTAAATGTAAAACAATAAAAGTTTTAGAGAAAAACATAGGAGAAAATCTTCAGACTCTCAGGGTAGGCAAAGAGTTCTTAGACTTGTCTCCAAAAATATAATCTATAAAAGAAGAAACTGATAATTTTGACTTGATTGTAATTAAAAACTTTTGCTCTGCAAAAGACTGTTAAAAAATGAAAAGACAAACTACAGAGAGGGATAAAATATTTGAAAATCACATAGTCAACAAAGGAGTGCTTTCTAGAATGTATAAACAAATCTCAAAAGTCAACAGTAAAGAAATAAACAATCTAATTAGAAGATGTATAAAAGACATAAAAAGACATCTCACTGTAGAAGATATACAGATGGCAAATAAAAACATGCAAAGCTATTCAACGTTATTATCTGTTCATGAAGTGCAGGATAAAACCACTCATGAGAATGGCTAGAACTTTTTTAAAAATGACAACATCAATACTGGCATGGATGTGGAGAAACTGGATCATTCATATGTTGCTGATAGTAGTGGAAAATGATATAGCCACTCTGGAAAAGTCTGGAAGTTTCTTAAAAAACTAAACATGCAGGCTTCCCTGGTGGCACAGTGGTTGAGAGTCCACCTGCCGATGCAGGGGACACAGGTTCGTGCCCCAGTCCGGGAAGATCCCACATGCCACAGAGCGGCTGGGCCCGGGAGCCATGGCCGCTGAGCCTGCGCATCCGGAGACTGTGCTCCGCAACGGGAGAGGCCACAACAATGAGAGGCCCCAATACCGCAAAAAAGTATATATACAAAAATAAAAAACTAAACATGCAACTACCATATACCCAGCAATTGCATTCCCAGGCATTAATCCCAGAAAAAAAAAATGAAAACTTAAGGTCACTTAAAACTTGTACACAAATGTTCATAACAGCTCTATTTGTAATAGCCCAAATCTGGAAACAATCCAGATACTCTTCAATGGGTTAAATAAACTGTGGCACATCCTCACCATGAAATACTACTCAACAGTACAAAAGAACAAACTGTGAACAGATGTCTCAACCTAGGTACATCTCCAGAAATTTATGCTAAGTGGAAAAAGCAAATTCCAAAAAGTTATTTACTGTATGATTTCATTTACACAACATTTTGAAATGACAAAACTATATAAATGAAGGGCAGATTAGCAGTTGTCTGGGGTAAGAAAGGGGGCATGGTTGAGAGTGAAATGGCTGTTCCATGAAAGACCACACAACATGGTGATGGAATGGTCTATATCCTACTGTACTGATATTAATATTATGTTTGTGATACTGTACTGTGGTTTTGCAAGATGTTACCTTTGGGAGAAACTGGATATAGAACACATGAAATCCCTTTGTACTGTTTCTTGTTGCAAGTCAAGCTACAATTATTACAAAATAAAAAAGTTTAATTAAAAAAATAAATTGGAAATATAATTTAAGGAACATTTGGAATAAATTTAAATAAAAGATTAAAGAAATAAAATACAGAACTAGCTTGCATTATATAAAACTCTAGTAAATATCATACCTGAATATACAAAGATATATGCATGCATATACAATGTCACTAAATAAAATATAACATATGGTTGCTGTCAAAAAAAGAAACAGCAAGTCTCAAAATGATACCAAATGATACCAACTAACTTAATGGCATGCAAAAACAAAAATCGATCACTCTTAAACACATATTCAAACACTAAACAACATGACATTTACAATATACAGACTCTATTAAAAATTTACCAGGCTTGTAAAAAAGCATAATTTTTTCCATAACCAAAAGAAAAAAAGAGACAAACACCGACATGACAGATATGAATGAACTAGCAGACTGACAATTTAAAAAGATAATATTATTTTATTCCAAGTGCTCACAAAGATAGAGGAAAGCATGGCTGTGATGAGAAGGGATATGACTTAAGATGAAAAAATAAAAAAGGACCCAAATGAGACTTTCAGAAATAAAAAAAAATGTAAATAAAAATAAAAGCACAGGATTAATAGCAGATTAGATGCTGCATAAGAAAAGATAACTGAGGTTTTTTTTTAAAATAGCAGTAGAAATTATCCACAATAAATGATAATGTAAGCAGAGCAGCAGAAGGAGAGGAAAGAAAAAGAACAGAAAATATTTTTGTAGAAATATAGACAGAGACTTTTTTTTTAATCAAATTGCATGACAAGTATAAATCTACAGATCCTAAAAGCTTAACAAAGCCACCCAAAATAAATGAAAAGGGATAGCATTCAAAGTCAAAAATTTCTGAAAATTAGCCATAAAAGAAAATCTTTAAAAAGCAAGATAAGGGCTTCCCCGGTGGCGCAGTGGTTGAGAGTCCGCCTGCCAATGCAGGGGACACAGGTTCATGCCCCGGTCCGGGAAGATCCCACATGCCACGGAACGGTTGGGCCCATGAGCCACGGCTGCTGGGCCTGCGCGTCAGGAGCCTGTGCTCCACAACGGAAGAGACCACAACAGTGAGATGCCCGTGTACTGCAAGAAAAAAAAAAATGATAAATAAAAGGGGAAAAAAAAATTGGAAATGCAAACACTAATCAAAAGAAATATGGAGTTGCTATGTTAACATCAAACTAGCATTTCAAAATAAAGATTATTACAAGAGATAGATTGGGACATACTATAATAATAAGTAGCCTACAGAAACATGTGTAAACACATATTAAATATGTTCAATGTGCATGGAAAAAAACCTTATAGAACTGGCAGGAGAAATAGACAAATTCATAATTATAGTTGGAGATTTCAGCAACTCCTCAGTAATTGGTAGAGCAATTAAATGAAAATCAATGAGCATATAGAAGAACTGATCAAAACTACCAACCAAACTAACCTAATTGATATTCACAGACCACTCCATCCAGCAACGTGCCCTTGAAGGGCTTATGGAAAAGATAAGCCCTTAAAAGATAGATCATACAATGAGCGATAAAGTAAGTCTTGATGATTTTAAGAGAATTGAAATCATACAAAATAACTTCTCTGACCACCATGAAATTAAACTAGAAATCAGTAACAGATATCTGGAATATCCTCAAATATTTGGAAATCATATTACACTCTTACAAATAACCCAGGCATCCAAGAAGAAATTAGAGAGAAATTAGGAAATACTTTGAACTGAATGAAAATTCAAAACCAACATACTAAAATTTCTGGATTGCAGCTTACTGCTAAAGCAATGCTTAAGGAAAACTTTACAGCATTAAACGCTTATATTAGAAAAGAAGAATGGTCTTAAGTAAGATAAATGATCTCATTTTCTACCTCAAGGAACTATAAGATGAAGAGCAAATTTAACTGAAATAGTAAGAGCAAAGGATTTTTTTAAAGCAGAAATCAATAAAATTGAAAAAAGAGAGTCAATAAGGAAAATCAGTGAAACTAAAAACTGGTTTATAAATATATCAATAAAATTGATAAATCTCTAGTCAGACTGGTTGGAAAATAGAATGTATCAAATAACTGTATCACAAAAAAAGAAAGAGGAGATTTCACTACAGAACCTCTAGATATGAAAAATAAGGAGAAAATATTGTAAATAACTTCATTAAAATAAATTCAATGACTTAGATGAAATGGGAAAATTTCTTGAAAAGGCAAATTATCAACACCGAAAAAAGAAGAAACAGAGTATTTGATACTTGTAAATCCCTCTAACTGAAGTCCTATATTCAAATTGTAGATGAAATTGGATTTACAGTTGAAAAACTACCACAAATAAAACTCCAGGCTGAGACAGTTTGTTCATGAATTCTACCAAACATATAAAGAAAAAATGCCAATTCTACACAAACGCTTACACAACATGAAAAAAGGAAAGAGCACATTGCAACTCATTTTATGAGGCCAGCATTACTAAAACTGGACAAAGGCATTATAAAAACCTGTACACCAATATCCCTCATAAATATAGATGCAAAAAGAAAGACGTTCCTTCTATGCAACTTTCCAAAGCTTTCCTAGAATTAATCACTTCTTCTTATTTTCATTTACAGCTTTCTGTCATTTATTATAAACTGCTGTTCATACATGTGCCTTTGTCAAAGAATTTCAGGCCAGTTGCCCAGCTCTTGCATTTAGTATTACCTGGTAAACAGACCTGTCATTGTCTTGATGCAAACCCAAAAATGTTTGTTAGGTTTCTTTGACAGTGAGATGTTTCCTGTAAATGCAGGCTGATTTCAGCTTAGATTTATGAAGTGAGCCAGGCCACGGGGGTGGCCACCACTTTGTGGATCCTGATAGATGAATTAACTGTAACAGTGTATAAGTATGTAGGCCTTTTTCCTTGTGCTTTTCATCTTCCCTCTGGGTGTCACATTTGCTTTCCAAGCAGGAGGCAGGAAGAAAACAAAAGTGGAAAACAATCAGGGTAGCATTGTATCAGGAAAGCAAAAGCTTTTCCAGAACTCTCAGCTTATATCTCACTGGCCAGAGCCCCATCACATGCTTCGCTAGCAGAAAAAGAGCCTGGGTGAGCGTTTCCATCTGCAAACATCACCCCCGCCCCCAGCAAAGAAAACTGAGGTTCAGCCGACAAGGCAGAAGAGAGAATGAGTGTTGGGAGGCTCAATAGCACTGTCTGTCACAGTTGTTCATTTCTGGTTTTTATACCCTTGCCCTCAGATAATATCCAAACTATTTCTACCTTTCACCTGTTCATTTATTTGATATATCAAATAAAATGAGCTAAGAAAGATAAGTTAAAGGTAAGAGAAATACCTATCCTATTGTGTTTTCATCTGTTTCTTTTCTTAAAATTTATTTATTGAGGTATAGTTGATTTACAACGCTATACGAGTTTCAGGTGTACCATACAATGACTCACAATTTTTAAAGATTATACTCCATTTATAAAATATTGGCTATGATCTCTGTGCTGTATAATATATCCTTGTAACTGTTTTAGTTTATACAGGGAGTTTGGGTCTCTTAATCCCATACGCCTACCCTGCCCCTCCCTCCTTCCGTCTCCCCACTAGTAACCACTGGCGTACTCCCCATATCGGTGAGTCTGTTTCTTTTCTTAACATTCACTAGCTTGTTGTATTCTCAGATTCCACATATAAGCGATATTATACAGTATTTGTCTTTCTCTGTTTGACTTATTTCACTAAGCGTAATATCCTCCTGGAGGGTCCCTCCATGTTGCTGCAAAAGGCAAAATTTCATTCTTGTTATGGCTGTAGTCCATTGTGTGCCTATATATATCACATCTTCTTCATCCATTCATCTTTTTTTTGACTCCAATCTTTATTTTATATTTTATTTTTTAACTGAAGTATAGTTAGTTTACAATATTGTGTTAGTTTCAGGTGATCCAGTTTTTTATATATATATATATATACACACATATATATTATATATATAATATATATACACATACATATATATATTATTCTTTTATCTTCTCCCTTATAGGTTATTATAAGATATTAAATATAGTTTCGCATACAATACAGTAAATCTTTGTTGTTTATCTATTTTATATATGGTAGTGTGTATCTGTTAATGCCATATTCCTAATTTATCACTTCCATCCCCTTCTCCTTTTGGTAACCATAAATTAGTTTCCTATGTCTATGAGTCTGTTTCTGTTTTATAAATAAGTTCATTTGTGTTATTTTTTAGATTTTACATCTAAGTAATATTACATAATATTTGTCTTTGTTTCTTTCTTATTTCCTGTTTTAATGAGGGTTTTTTTTTCACTCTTGGTGGATTAGCATCCAGGATAGATCTTCACTATGGATTGTTATCTTTACCGTTATACAGTGGTTATCTTTAATAGTTTTTGCTTTTTGTTAAAACTTGCTAGACATTAGTTGTACAGCTCTGCCTCATTTTTATTTTATTCCTTGGTACCTCACCACCTCTTCTATTAAAGTTATCCTTTCTATGTCTCTTTGTCTGGATATATTCCTTAAATATCACCCTCTCCTCTTCTCACGCAAACTCAGTGTTTTGTTAGTTTATCATTAAAATATTTGATAAAATTTGCATTCTGTTTTCTAATCACACGCCCGCAGTTATTCAACTTTGTATCCTCTTTCAGCCAGTTCAATGCTGCCAACAGGCTTTTACCTCTTTCTCCCCCTCCCCTACTTCCCTCCCCCTTCTTCCCTTTCTCTCTTTCTTCCTCTCCCTCCTCCCTTTCCTCCTCTAGCTTCATCTTAGAACCCTAGTCATCTGTTTGCCCACAGCTTATTCTCTCGTATGTCTGTTTTTTGTTTTGTTTTGTTTTTAAGGACTACTAGTGTCTATATACCTTGAGTTCTTGGGTGCTTGAGAAGAACTGTCTTGACTTTATACTTGAGTAGCAGCTAAGTTGCATATAAACATCTTGAGTCACACTTTCATCACTAAGAACTCTGTAAACATTGCTCCGCTGACTTTCACATTTGCATGCTATGAAAATGCCCGGGGTCCCCTTGCCTTTTTCCCCCCGTAGAGAGGACTTGATTTTTCCCTGTGTGCCACAGAATTATCTCCATTCACTATAGCAAATCACGTTAGAGTGGTTCTATTCTAAATTTGTTTTTCCTGGAACGTGGTGTACTCTCTCAAGCTCTGTATTTCAATCTTTTTCTTTCTTTAATTTTCACAAATTTTAAAACTCACTTAAAATGTTTGTCTTACATTTTCTCCCTTCTCTTTTCCAGGTGCAGTTATGATTATATGACCTGTCTTCACTACCAGTGATTCCTTCTAGAACCCTTTGTAATTTGTTTCTTTTCTGTTTCATCTTGGTCATTCTCTCAAACGGACTTTTTACATCCCAGATGTGTCTTTAGCCATATATAGTTTTTTGTTTCTGTAATAAGACTCTTGTTTCCATAATGATTTTGATTTTCTCAGTTTTCTAATCTCTACTCTGAGCCCCTGTAGGTCTCCTTGGAGTTTTACTCTAAGAAAGGTCATTTTTTCATTAACACCTTTGACTCCGTGGAGAACCAGTTGTTTATACTTTTTTTTTGCTGTGCAGCATCATTTTTTTTCTGGTATGCATTCTCTACGAGACTTTTACTTTTCATGTTCTAACTTTCCATTTCTGGTTGGAGTCAATCTGGAAAGGTGGTACCTTGTTTGATGACAAGTGTTCAGTGAATCACGTATTTGCAGGATAGTGTTGGAGGTGGCAGAGGATTAAGCTTGAGTAGCTGGAGGTCTGAACTGTAAGGTTGTTTCAGCTTTCTTCTCCTGAGCCCTCCAAGACCAGTGGGCAGCATTTCCCACCTACCCTTCTACACAGTCACCCACTTCTTTCAAAGGCGCGATCACTGTAAAGTTCCTCATTCACTTCTAACTCCCCTCCCATTTCTTCAAAACACACAGGGAGGTAGAAGTCTCCCAAATGCCACCAAGCCATATAAATCTTGTCCATCGGAGTTTTCTACCTGCTTTGGAGAATTCATCCCTCCGTCCACAGTGCTCCTGGTTTGTGGAGCTGGATTACCTCCCGCAGGGTCCATCTTTGTCCTGAATCTGACTCAGTCATTGGTATTTACATCCTTAAAGAGTATTTAGTGCTGCAGGGAAACGTTTGGGGGCAAAACAGCAAATGATTAAAAGGATGCAAAAAATCACTGAATTAGAAATGGACAGAAATTATCAAAATAGTAATGATGGTTATTATTTCTGTATAGCAGAACTATGAATGTCTGTCATTTTTTATATTTTTAAATTTCCCACAAAAGCTGCATAATTATTTGCATAACCAGAAAAATGTAATACATTAAAAAAGGAGTGCAGTTCTACATATTTTTACCAAATCCACATGAATATTTTTATCAGATCCAGGCCTAGGTTCCTCTGTAGCTCTTGAGTGGACATGTTCCACTTCCTCGGTCCCTGATCTACCAAATGGGCTTGAGGCTGAAAACAGATAAGCATTGATCCCTCCCACAAGCCATGAAAGGGGAATAGAAAATGTCTTGAACTTGCTGAGGGGGAAAGAGCCTATCACCATTATGAGAACCATTTCTGACCATCTTAGATACACTCTTCATCCCTAGCTTATCCTCTGCTTTTGACTGAGTTACACCTCTGAAATGAATTTCCCTTGTTAAACAGAAGCACTGCAGATGGATGTAGAAATCGTCTAGGGAACAGACCTCACAGCTGGTGGCGCCAGGACAGCCTCTTCTCAAGGCTTTGAGCCCAGATCCCTCCTTGCTTGTCTCACCTTTCCCAGGAGAGCTGAGTGCAAATGAGTGTGGCCCTCACTAACCCAGAAACACGAACAAGATGCTGAGAGTGGGACGGCTGATAGAGAAAGGGCCAGAGACAGAGGCTGAGAAACGACAGAAACACTTGTGACTAGGGTCCCTTCAAAAGTAAAGTTTCAGGGCCTCCCCGGTGGCGCAGTGGTTGAGAATCCGCCTGCCGATGCAGGGGACACGGGTTCGTGCCCCGGTTCGGGAGGATCCTACATGCCGCGGAGCAGCTAGGCCTGTGAGCCATGGCCGCTGAGCCTGCGCGTCTGGAGCCTGCGCTCCACAACAGGAGAGGCCACAACAGTGAGAGGCCCGCGTACCGCAAAAAAAAAAAAAAAAAGTAAAGTTTCATACAGTTTCTGTATCATAAGAAAACATAAATATAGCAGCTGGCAGAAACTGGGCAATTGGTGAACTAAATTGAACATTGAAGGATTTTAAATGCCCTAAAATGCCACTGTCTTGATACAAAAACACACATGTACATTTGCATACCATTTACAGAAAAACAGGGTTTTGCTCAATATAAGGAAGACTTTAACACGTAGAGGCTCTGTAAACAATGTGGATTGGCTGATGATGGAGAAAGTCAAATGAGACAACTTACAGACACCTTTGCCGCTCAGAGTTGAGTCTGTGCTGTGTTAATTCTTCACAGTAAATTCTGTCTTGACTCACCTGTGTGATAAGATCTCTTTACAAGTTATATTCAGTAATTTTAACTCCAACTCACATATTGCCCTTCAACAAGGCCACCAAATCACTGAGCATGGCCAAAGGCAAAGATTATCTCTACATCATCTCTAGAGATTTTTCAGAAGCCCTCACTGGAAACAGAGAAGAGTCTGAAAAATGTTTAGAGGCTTGTAGATGGCCAAGATTCCCACTGTTGGATCACCTCCTGGATTTTTTGTGCAAAATTTCAAGTGTTAAAATGAGAACTACTGTTTATGGATAGAAAAAAACTTTCAACAGGCACCTCATGTCATTAGATTAATTTTCTATGCACCTCGGGCAATTCTATTCGTGGCAAAGCTATTCTTCTAGACCTGTCCCCAAGCAGGCCCTATAATTAAGGAAGCCTACATCCCCCCAGACACAACCTCTGCAGGCTGGAAGGCAGAGCCCATTACGTTTGCCCCAGGCACCTCTGACTCTGTGCCTGAACTAGGCAAGTGTGTGCTCTGAACATTAACACAGCCAGAGAGAAAACATCCCACAGGGCAAATCAATACCCAGCAAAGGATAATGGGATTCCTGTTCAGGCAGCTGTGTCCTGCCCCCTCCCATTAGCACCTGTCAGCAGAGCAGGCAGGGCGGGTCCACGGGCAACTCGCCTTACAGCTCAGCCCTCGGGATGGTCATTAGCACCAGCCGCAGAGGCACCCCACGTGGCCAAATAGTGTCCTTTTCTCCTTAAATGCAGACAAACAATGCCTTCTCTTCTAACAGCTGGCACAGACCTTGTCAGTCTTTCTTGTTTCACTTCTATTTTTCCCTTTGTGCAGTGTGTAAGGAGAGACTGCGGGGAAGGTAGAAATTAGGTTATTCACGTTAATTTCAGGACATGTTCTACTCAGGGGCTGAGAACCCATCTAAGCTGGCATGAGTCACTTAGAGGTAATCACGGGATGAAAATAATGCTCCACTGATTTTGTCAGCTGGTAAATGATCAGTATCTACCCTTTGGAGCTTTTTTATAACAATTTGCTGAAAAGAGGACTGAACAATCCCACGTGGCTAAAAATCTCTCTGTCCCTCTCCCCTCTCTTTCTGCCCCCCCTTTCTTTTATTCCTTCCTCCTTTCCTTCCTTCCTCCCTCCCTTCTTTCCTTTTTTCCTTCCTTCCTTCCTCTCTCTCCCTTTCTTCCTCATCCTCCTTTTATTCCAAAGTAGGAATGGATAGCCATTGAAGGGAACACTTCTGATCACAGACAGAGTTAAGTGTGTTCTGTGACCTAGAACTAGAGGCCAGAGCCGGCCAGGTACTGCTCATTTACCCTTACAGGTGAAGCTGCTTTAGAAATGCCTATATGATAAACGGCCAGAAATTTTAACATCTTGCAGAAATGCATAATGAACTGAGATTTTTACCTAGACATTTTATATTCTACCCAGGAGAATTGAGAAGGTACTATTCGGCAGACTCCTTTCAATATTTTCATTTTTGTCTTTTCTGACAGACTGGATTTTCCTCTTAGCAATACGTGTACATGGACTTACAATTCTGCCACATTCTCCCTTAAGACAATTCAAGTCGTTTAGTAATCGGGAGGAAAAAAGCAAAATTTCACAATGTATTACATAATAATATTTAATCACTCTCTCCCTAATATATTCACTCATTCAATCATTCACAAATATTTGTTGGGCACCTACTAAATGCCAGGTGCTTGCACACAAATGATCTCACTGTTAGTTGGGGGAATCTACTTGGGGAAGGAAAGGGAAGGTAGGTATTTTCACCAAATCTGGTCATTTTAAAAGAACTCTGGAAACCAGAGACCAAAAATTCTCAAATCTTCTACTGACAATGTAGATTAACTCCAGAACCAATACCTCTTCACAATGAAAGGTTCTGCCTCTGGAGCATAGAGGAAAATTTTATTTCTCTCTCATCAGAAAAGTAATGCACATTAATTCCAGAAAGTATAAATAAGAAAAAGAAAAAAAAAAATTAAGTACCTACGATCACCATCCAGAACGTTTCGTAATTATCTTTCACGTGTGTGTATGTGTGTGTTTTCTCTTATACCCTGAGTCATCTGAGATTGCTGATATCAAACCATTTGACATAAAAAATGGCAATGTGATATGGCTCAGCCTAATGCTGTAGATAGTTTCAAGGAAATGGGATCATAGCATTCATACTATTTATATCCTGATTTTTAAACTTGAATTGTGTAGCATACTCTCCTTTTTCTGACATTAAACATGTTAATAGTTTGAAAGTAAACAAGCTAAATAATTTCCAATGGCTCACCATTTTCCATTTTATGGACATAAGATAAATGGTCAAGCATAGCAGGCTATTAAAATGTTTTTCTGCATTTTAATATTGTTACGAAAAGCATCCATATCTCAAGTTTCTTCCAATTATGTCGTTGATACTTTGAAGTTAACTGTGAAAGATGTACTCTCCAACCTCCAACAGAATAACAAACACGAGCACTTAGAATTTTGTAGATTAAGCTCGATTTTTGAATAAGGCTGATAAATCAAGGACTGTTAGTATGTACCCTTGACCCTGATCTCCCACAAAATTAGTTTGTGTAATCAACAGCTTGTCCCGTCCAAATATTTACCTGCCACCATCACTAAGATACATGCTGCCATCTATTTGTTGAAACAGTCTTCCTGATTTAATAATGTCCTGCACTCTGGGATACCTACACTGCTACAGACTCACCAGACTGTGTTCTCTGACCCCCGCCAACACCATTGAACAGGTAAGTTCAAATACCCACCCCTCAGCTACCTGGAAAGAGTAGCTGAGATACTCAGCTACTTGAGATATGGACCCTTACGAATAAGACTAGAAAAAGGAGGTGGCACCACACAAAGACAAAAAAAAAAAAGAGGAAAACACTCATGTAGAAAACATTTCTGGGATGATTAATTTGAAAGTCTGAAACAGAGCAAATGCTTCTGTTTCATTAAGGCAAAAGCTTCAGCGGGGTACACTGCGGGAAATTCTGTACACTGAATGCATCTCAACCTTCCCCAGGAAATCTTACATGGAGATGAATCACCAGCTTTCCATCTGCGTTGCCATATTTCACCAAGCACATGATGGAAACAACTTAGAAAACCCCCGCAAGTGTCACACCAGCCCTCAACCAGCCCTATCCATTTTGAAAATGGTGGAAATGGGAACTCCAATGGTATATTTCACAGCCTTACCATGATATGTTCTTAAATGGTTACAAATAAAGCATGAAATTCTTTTAAGCAATTTCAATTCCCAAAAACTATAGAGAATGAAAATGCTGAAAAAATGGTTTTGCCTCAGATAGCTCTCCAGGTTCAAATTTGAATTGAAAAGTATTTATTTGCTGAGTTATATTCACCCTCTACATCCCTAGACATGGAGGGATTTTAACCAAATAGCCTGAAACTTCTTTTTTTTTTTCAATTTTTAAACTTTTTATTTTGAAATAATTTCAGATTTACGGAAAAGTTTCGAGAATAGTACAAAGAATCCTCTATAGCCTTCAGACTCATCAAATGTTAACATTTTAGCACATTTGCTTTATCTATTTATCTATCCCTAAATAGATAAATTTAGTTTATCTATTTAGTGTATATTTCCTAAAAACAAGGACATTCTCTTTTATAACTACAATATAAGTATCATAATCAGGAAATTAATACTGATAACAATACTAAATGGCCTTATTCTTTGCCAATTATACTGGTAACATGCATTATAAGCAAAGAAACTCTAGGACCATGAGTTACATTCAGTTGTCATGTCTCAATTCTTCTTTATTCTGGAACAATTCCTCAGTAGTTCTTTGTCCTTTATGATCTTGACATTTTTGAAGAGTAGATTTTTTTTTTTTTAATTTTCTGTAGCAGATGTAGCCTCACATTTTCTTACCCTCTGAAAGTAGCACTACAGATTTTCCATGTCTGGACAGCATATATTTCCTTTGAGGCTCGTTTTGGTGCCCTTTCAATGTCTCATCCAGAAGTGGGAGGAAGAGGCTCAGCCTTTTGTAAATAAAAGGCAGCAATTAAGAGACAATTACAATGATCTGTACATTGATAATATTTGCATTTGAAATTGCAAACTTACAAGTATTATTTCCCTTATTTTTGTTAGGAAGAAAACTGGGCCACAACCCCCCAAGGTAGTAAGTTAGCTGCAAAATCAGTCATAGAAGCGGTAAGTCCTGGGTCTTCTTTTCCAGCTCCCTGGAGTCACGGAGCACAGAGAATGCATCGCTGGGGCCGACCTGCTGGTAGGACCGCGCTTACATAAACCCCTGCGAGCGCATGGAAATCACTGCTGGTCCTGGAAAAAGTCTTTTGTTGTCCATGAGATGATTGATCACATGTTCACAGCTGGAGATTAAACAGACCCAAAGATGTAGCAGTCACCACCTTTTGCCATTATTCCAAAAGTGTCATAAACGGGGGTTACCAGAAACCACACTCCTCCTCCACAAGCCCAGCTGCTTCTTCTACCCGCCCCCTACTGAATGCTCAACACCAATTGTATTTTGAAATGTCAAATGCTATTTATTTCAACATTTAAAAACAATGTTTTCTGAGAGTCAGAATGGTATTTTTAAAGATGAACAATCGTGATAGTAAATTTATAGCTTTGAAGTCAACTTGCACTTCTCCCTCTGCCCTGCTCATGGGTTTGGAAGTCTTCTGCAGAAACAAGAAGCAACATTGGTCTTCCGAGATGATGTTTCAATGCACTAACCAAAAGTTAAACTAGCATGCCTGTGGAAACCCTGTTTACTTCGAGGTGGTCATACAAATACACACAGTCACATGCACATCATAGAAAATCAATGCATGCTGAATGCATTTTCTGTTTTTCAAACAATGTTTCAAATTAAACATAAAGTGCTTGCTCTATAGGACTGTTTAATCTGTTGAGACGAATTGGGATGGCTGCCTGTTTTGTTAATAAAGTTTTATTGGCACCCAGCCACACCTATTCATGTATAGATGGTCTCTGGACTGCCTTCATGCTACAACAGCAGAGGCTAGTAGTCAAGACAGAGACCCTACAAAGCTAAAATTTTACTATCTGATCCTTTAGAAAAATATTTTGACAATCTCTGATTTACTCTGAAATAGGTTAGCCACAGAACACCCTAGAAAATTATGAGAAGAGAGTAAATACTCACCCATTTAGAGTAGATGCAGGAGAGGTGACCTGATTAAAAATACCTGTTCTGATTATGGCTGTCATCCATGGTATCTACTCACCTACCTCTGTGACCATTAAATTGTTCACTAGGTGAGCACGCATCACTAGGGCTTCCTCACTAAAGCAAGTAAAATCTTGGAGCTGGGAGTAAAAGGCAGCAGACAGAGGTCATCTGATCTAATCCTGTGTGCTATTAAGGAGTCACATCCACAGAAGCCATGTGATATAGTCATGGAAGCTCTGCTAGAGCAACACCTGCCTCCCATCCCATCCCTGGACAATTCTACCTGCTAGTGGGCGGGAACCTGCTTCCCTGGCCCTTCCACCCTCACAGCAATCTGGCAGATATTGGAAAACTGACAGCATGACCTCTTGGAAAAGTCCTCCAGCCCCATGACCTCTCTCCTTCAGGCTGAGTAACCATACACCTTCATCTGTGGCTCACTGGTCACCATCTTGACATGGCACACTCCTACCCACTTCTTCCAGCCACATGCGGTGCCAGAGCTTCTCTCTTTATTCTGCTTATTTTTCATTGTTATGTAAGTACAGTCAAGCCTTCTCCCAGTGTGAATGTAACAAAGGAGGAGGAACTCAAGACACTAAAGTAAGTTGCTTTGCTGTTGTGACCTTAAGTCATCACACTTCCTCATAGCCACATCTCATTTTGACCCCAATCTCACTCACTAATGAAGGGTGGGTTTTATGGCTCTGTGCAATCAGCACTGGGCTAGGGCTCCAAGGATTGAAGGTCTAGTGCAGTACCTGCAACTCTCTGGGCTTTATAAGCTCAGAGAAATTGTCCAATCTATGTGGGTCATTGTTTCTTGATCTATAATATTTCCTCATCGAGAATGGACAGTAGTTATTCCCCTTTCCAAGGTTAAACAGCACTTTGAGAATCCAACAGAGTCTTCAGTCTCTTTCTCTGGAAAAAATAAAAGGGATATAAATATCCTATGGATTGAGACATCAGGGGGATAAGAGGCAGGTTGGTTTCAGATCATTAAAATCATCCTGCGTATTTTAGCAAGTGGCTTGCATTTTGTCCTGAAAACAATGTGCGCCTAATTAAAGCTTTTTAAAAAAGGCAGTGGCATTATCAGATTTTTACTTTAAGAAATTAGAAGGTTGTCCACATTGTAGAGAATGACCTGTGAAGGTAGGTGGAGGTGTTATGTAGGGCAGAGGTCAGGGAGGGAGAGCAGAGGGTGGAGGAGGTGAGAGCAGGATGCTGCTTGTTGAGACCATTGCTCCTCAAGGTGTGGCCCCTGGACCAGTGGCAGTAGCAGCACCTCAGACCTGGTTAGAAGTTCAGAGTTCCCATCACAGACTTTCGAAATCAGGGTCCAGGCTTGAACAAGATCGCACGTTGAGAATAAAAGCCCTGAGCTACCTTTCAGTTAACAGACCTTAGAGGTGCTAAGGGCAGAACCAAAATTATGGCTATACAAATGAAAAAATAATAATAATTTGAGAGTTATATATAAGGCAAGATTGACCAAATTTGGTAACACTGGATATGAGAAATGCAACAGAGGAAAGATCAAGGAAATATGCATGATTGTGGCTAAGAGTAGGGGCAGGAGGTCCTGCCGCTTGCTGAAATGGGGAACTCGAGGAGAGGAGCAATTCTGAAGACATTACCTAATTCCCCTTGTGGCATCTCAACTCGAAGTGCACATGCAATTTGCTGGGGTCGTGTCCAGTGAGCACTTAAATATCAGTTTTGTGCTCCGAACATAGGGCCTCCATGAAAGTGAAGATTTGGAAGTCAAGGTACAGAGGTGGCACTTGAAGCTGGAGAAGATGATACTGACACCCTGAAAGAAGAAAAAAGTGAGAGGATACGATGAAAAAAGAAAAGGAAAAAGTCACCAATCAAGGTGAAAATTAAAGAGAAAAAAAGAGGACGTTGAGTCACTCAAGGAGAATCCTATTGGCAGGGCAGAGACTGACCTCCAACATCCATTTTTCATACCCCTTGGGGTTAGCTCAGCTGTGGCCACTCAGTCACTGCTGCTAATGCTTCCAAGGTCAAGTGAGGTGAGGACTGAACGTCTCCCAATTTAGGGACTATCTAGGTACCTTAATAAGGGCAGGTACGACGAGGCGGCTACACAGTGAACTGAAGTGAGCGGATGGTGAGAAAGAGAAGATGTTCAGTTTAGAAAGATTCTCCAGGTTTTTGCAAAAAAGGAAATGAGAGAGGATGGTTCTACCTTGAGAAGGAGGCTTGTTAAAAGAAGAATTTTGTTTTGTTTCATTTCATTTAAGGATTGTATATACTTGACATGTACACAGGCTGAGAGGAAAGAGTCACAGAAAAGCAGGAGGTGAGGGTCAGAGGAGATGGAGCAGATACCAGTGGCAGAGCCAGAAAGTAGAACATGTGCAAGGGCGGGCTGACGGGAACAGGTGGGGGACTCACCTTGAACCAGGGTTACCTGGAGGCTACACAGATTCAAGGCACCAAGGCTCATGAACCATAAGGCAAGTAATAGGCTGGAGAGGCAGTCCCCAGGGGAGCCGAGGTACTCACGTCCCTTTGGCCAACAAGGAATTGATCAAAAATGACATTTAGTGTCCAGGTGTCTGAATGACATTCCAGACAATCCCTGCCTTTCCTTCTGTTCTGCTTCCTTGGACATCAGTCTCAAGCCATCCAGGGCACCTGAAAAACCTGAACGGTCTTTCAAGACGTCTGTACATATTTGCAAAAAATCCCATTTGTCTTCTAATTAGACTTTAGCTCTTTAGCTTATAAACCTATCCAGTGTTTGCATACCTGTGTTTAGACAAGAGGTAGAGAAAGCATCATGTTTCATAAAAGGTGAAAACCCTGGAAACCAAGAGAACAATTAAACTGTCAGGGGAAGAAGTACTTTTGGGGTTTGACACCGACTCCCTGTTTACAATGGAGCTCATTCAGGAAAGCTTCAATGACTCGTACAGAAAACAAAATCAAGAAATTACTTTGTCAGAATGTGCAAATTGAATCTCCAGGGATTTGGGGAGGGGGGCGACAGGAGCAGTTCTGTAATTACAAGTCACGCAGAGGTAGTTCGTTCTTGGCAGTGATGAGATTGTGCAAATTGAAAAGTATGTAGTGACAGTTGGTGGCAGAACTCCTAGACAAAACGAAGCCTGCCAGGTACCAATCCATGCATGGCAACATCATCACAAATGCATGAATAGCTCACATTTCCCCCACAATGTAATACTGGTTCTACAATATGTGATTTTCAAGATTTCATGCTCATAGCTGAAGTCACACATGGTCTCAGGTGACACCAGCCACTCTTGTGCCGTTCCTTCCTCTCCAGTCAAAGATCCAGGACATGAAGAAGAATAAAAAATTGGGGAAGTTAAAACATCATTGGGATTTTTCTAAGGGTCATACAGAGAGTTCAACTCTTCTGGCTTTGAAATTAACAATGAGAAATAAAACCAAAACAAACAAACAGAAAAAGGTGGCACATTAATACATCCTATTAGCAACAGACATTGACTGAGCCCTTATTCCAAGTAAGGGAAAGGGCTGTGTGAATCCATGCATGATTTCTTCTTTCTTGTATTTAACAGATATTTACCAGGTACTGTGTTAGCTAACTGCTAGGCTTATAGATTTCTGCCTTTATTTTCACATAGTGTGTGTGTGTATGTGTGTGTGTACCCAAATTTCCCACTTTGATAAGGACAGTAACAAAGTACCACAAACTGGGTAACTTGAAGAAGTAATTTATCCTTCTGGAGGCTGGAAGCCTGAGATCATGATGTTGGTTCCTTCTGAAGGTGTTAGGGAGTCTTTTCAGGACTCTCCCCTAGTTCCTGGAGGTTTGCTGGCACTTTGGGGGTTCCTTGGCTTACAGATCTCTACCTTCGTCTTCACATACTGTCCTTCCTGTGTGTGTGTCTGTATCCAAATTTTCCCTTTTTATAAGGACACCAGTCATATTGGATTAGGGCTCACCCTTATGACCTCATCTTAACTTGATTCCCTCTGTAAAGACCCTATCTCCAAATAAGGTCACAGTCTAGGTACTGGGGTTTAGGACTCAAACATAACTTTCCGGGGATTAGGGGGACACAATTCAACCCCTAACAGGCACTTATGCTGACCTTAGCACTACACTGGATACCAGGTGGATAATGGTGAACAAAAGACTGTCCTTCTCCTCACAGAGCTTAGAATTAGGACAAAAAGATGGATGTTGAACAAGCACTTAAATAATTACCCAAATAATTACCTAATTACAGTTGCGGTAAGGTCTGTGAAGGGTTATGTGAAAATGTATAATGGAGGGCTGAAGACAGTCTAGGTGATAATGAGGGAGGGAGTGGCGTGGCCACGGTGGGGTGAGTGTCTCAGGCAGAGGCCGGTGAGTGGAGGGGGTGGATCTTGGCAAGCTGAAGGACTGGGAGTTGCTGGATCCTATGTCTCAGTGATACAGTCGTGAACCGAGAAGAAGTCCCCATTATCTCCCCACAGCCTACTGTTCCCCAGGTTACTCACTCTCACTCCCTTCCTCCCTCCTTTTCTAACATTTAGTTTTGTGTTTTCTTATTTTTCAGGAACACATTCATGGACTTCCCAAAGCCAATGACCTGTCTCTACAGGTAGTGTGTTCCCCTTGCCGGGTCCCTGGGTACCCGGCATGGGGAGCAAACCCTGATAATTCCCAGCCCCTAGGCTGCATTGAGTGCTTCTTCCCTATGTTCCAGCATCCTCTACATCACCGTCATTAAAAGCCCAGATTCTGGATTCAGACTGCCTGGGTTGGGATCCTGCCTCTGCTTCCTGTGAGCAGTAGAGCTACATGTTTCCTCAGCTGTAAGGCAAGGATGCTGAGAGTTCATGACTCTGGGTGCCTCACAATTTGTTGTAAGGATCAAATGAGTGCATCCATGGACAGCACAGGACAGTTCCTGGCATATACTAAACACACAATAAATATGGATATTTAACCTGCACTTAAGTGACTACTTTGCATGTTTCTTCCACTGGATTTTAAATTTCTTAAGGACCATTTTATCCAGTGACTAACAAATTTAGTATATACAAAGTAAATACTTTTTGAATGAAGGAATGAATGAATGGTATACAGGCTGTGCCTGAAATACAATAGATTTCATCTCTTCCTCAAGTGAGAAATGGCTCAAGTGAAAAGACAAAGACTCTTTCTACTTTAAGAATCTATTCTTTAAAGATTTACATTATTTACATTATATTAATTTATGGAATTACAACTTGAAAAATAATCTACCCCACAAATGGATAGGCCACAATTACTGAAAAAAACGTTGTGCCTATTTTATTTAAAGTATTTTAAGATAATATTTATAGGTTCATACTTTCTTAAGAAAATAGCATGACCACAAAAAGTCAAGGGACATTCTGAAAGCTCCCTTCTGAGAAGGCCCCTGGAACAGTCAGATTGGCTCTAGGTTCGTTCAACCAGGTTTATTAAGTACTAGGTTATCCCACACAATGTGTTAAGTGTTTTGTAGGATAAAGGTCTTCAGGAGGCGACAGTGATACATCACTGTGCATTGAGTGCCAGACCTTGCACCATCTCATTTAATCTTCATATAATCACCAGAGGTATATTTTATCATCACACTATGGGGAGTAGAAAGATGTAGAAGCTGGTGCAAAGCCAAATTCGTCTCCAGAGCCCTTTCTTCAAACTGCCATTCTGGTTTTATCCTGGAAGTGCACTGTTCAACATCTATTTCAAATTTGGTATATAATAGGTTTATTTCAATACCATGCAACAAAGCTGGGGCAGCTATTGAGGAAGGGGAAAATGTAAACTAAGCTTGGTACTTGGTGGCCTCCAGTGGCTCAGGAATATTGCACCAGGAATAAGAGGAAAGGAAATTGGAACCCAGCCACTAGGAAGTAGTTGAGAGCCAGTCATGCTGGAGAGTGGGGAATTTGGGCAAGCACAACTGTCCCTCAGATGGATTTGCACTAGCTGCACCCCGTGCAGTTCATAGTGGTCCTGCATATACCAAAATAATCTTTGCAGATGTCACTGAACCAACCCATTACATCTGCAAGATGCTCCCCATTCAAGAATCAGCAAAGGTAAGTGACTAAGACCAGAGAAGTGTTGAGAACCTTGATTTATTCAGGAGAATAACTGAAAGTAATGAGCAATCTATGTGCTTCAATATAGGCAACCAGAGGTGCACAGCTGAGATATACACCCATGGTGGTGTTTTTAAATATCTTCCAGCTGAAATTGATATTGTAAAATTCACAGAATTCTCTCTAAATACACCAGAAAATGAACAGTAGATTGCAAAACTCCTTTTTAAATAATCTAATGTACCAGAATTCTACCCTAGAATAAATGTGGTTGAATGAAACTACAGCCCATCTGACTGATCCAGGGACCTTCTCACAAGGGGGCTTTCAGAATGTCTCTTGGCTTCTTATGGTTATGCTATTTTTAAAAAATATGTACCTATAATTATCTAAATTTTAGAACTGAAAAATACAATAACTGAAATAAATACCTCAATGAATGGGCTCAACAGCAAAATAGAGGGGAAAGAGGAAAGATAGTGTGAACTTGAAGACAAAATATAATAAATCACCCAATTTGGACAACTGACAGAAAATAAATGGAAAAAAGAAGAAAAACAAACAAACAAAAAAACAATGAACAGAGCCTCAGGGATCCGTGGCCTATAACAAAGATCCAATATTCACGTCATCAGAATCTCAGAAAGATAGGGCAGGGTTGACAAGGTACTTAAAGAAATAATGACTTGAAAATATAATAAAATTCTCAAATTTGGCAAAAGATATAAACATACAGATTCAAAAAACCTGAGCAAACCTCAAACAGAATAACCACTCCCTGCAAATATACATCATAGTCAAGTTCTCAAAACTAAAGAAAAAACTCTCAAAATCAGAGAGAGAAACACTTCATCTACAAGGGCAAACAATTTGAATGGCAGTGGAATTCTGATCAGAAACCATGGAGGCCAGAAAGAAGTGGCATAAGAATCTTCAAATGATGAAAGAAAGGAACTGTCAACACAGAATTATTTATTTGGCAAAAATTTCCTTCAGGGAATAAGGAGAAATCAAGATATTCTCGGAGGAAGGAAACTAAGAGCATTTGTAACCAACATACCTACACTGAAAGAAGGGCCAAAGAAGTTTCTCTGAACAAAAAGATAGATAGATAGGTAAATAGATAGATTATATATACGTATATATGTTTAGAACTAGACCTAGAACAATAATTAACAGTCATACAAAGAGATACACGCAATTTTTTTTAATTGAACTGAATAAAAATGAAAATTTAGCACACCAAAGTGTGTGGGACATAACTGAAGTAGTGCTGAAACAGAAATTTATAGCACTAAATGCTTATATTATGAAAGAGGAAAAATCTCAAATCAATAACTGATGCTATTGTCTCAAGAATTTAAAAAGGGAAGAGAAAAACAAACTCAAAACAAGAAAAAAGAAGGAAATATTAAAGATGAGAGCAGAAATCAATGACATTGAAAAGAGAAAATCAACAAAATTAAGAACTGGTTCTTTGGAAACATCGATAAAATTTATAAACCTCCAGCAAGTCAGAAGGCACAAATTACCAATATCAGGAATGAAACATGGAATATCACTACAGACCCTGTAGACACCAAAAGCGTAATAAAGGAATACTATGAACAATTCTACAGACGTAAGTTTAACAACTCAGATGAAATAGACTAATTACTCAAAAAACACAAACTACTACAATTCATCAGATATTGAATAGTGTATTTTTACAAACTCTCAATGAAGCTGTGGACACTGAAATTAAAAATACAATACTCTTTGCAATTGTTCAAAAATAAGAGCTACCTATGTGTAAATAGAATAAAATATAGAAAGGATTTACAAGCTAAAAACTATAAAACACTTATGAAAGAAACCAAAGAAGATGTAAATAAATGGAGAGACATACCATGTTCATGGATTAGAAGATTCAACATAGTAAAGATGTCAATTCTCCCCAAATTGATATACAGATTTAGTGTAATTGTTATCAAAATCCCCACAAGAGTTTTTGCAGATAGAGAAAAGATTGCTCTAAAGTGTATATGAAAAGGAAAAAGAAGCATAGTAGCTAAAACAACTTTGAAAATAAAATATATTGTGGGAGGAATGAGTCTACACAATTTGAAGACATTATAAAGCTACAATAATCAAGACTGTGTGGTACTGATGGAAGATAGACACATAGGTCAATGGAACACAGCAGAGAGCCCAGAAATAGACACACACAAATATGTCCAACTGACTTTTGATAAAGGAGCAAGAGTAATTCCATGGAGGAAGGGTAGCCTTTTTGACAAATGGTAATGAAGTAATTGGATGTCCATAGGCCAAAAAGAAAAAAAAAAAAAAAAAAAATGGGGAGCAAAGTATCTCCAAAAATCTCCAAGCACTAATAATAGAGTTCATCTAGATCACAAGATACAAGATAAACATACAAAAATAAATTGTATTCCTACCATTTTTCTGCCTAAATCTCATAATTATATAAATAATTCAAAATGAATCACAGGCTTAAACATGATAAAATTTATAGGAGTAAAACAAGAGAAAAATCTTTGGGATTTGGGCTAAGATTTCTTATACTTGACACCAAAAGCACAATCCATAACAGGAAAAATTGATAAAATGGATGTCATCAAAATTAAAAACTTTAGCTCTGTGAAAGACCCTATTAAGAGGATAAAAACCCAACATACAGACTGAAAGAAAATATTTGCAAACCACATATCTAACAAAGGACTAATCTCAATACATAAACAGCTCTCAAAACTTAACAGTGAAAAAAACAAACAATTCAATCACAAAATATACAAAAGAAATGAACAGACTTTTCACTGGTGAGGATATACAGATGGCAAATAAGCACATGAAAAGATGTTTAGCACCAGTATCCACTAGGGAAATACAAAGTAAAACCACAATGAAATATCACTACACATTCAACAGAATAGTTGTAAGAAATAGTGACAACACCAAATGCTGGTGAGGATGTGGAGAAGCTTAATCCATCATACATTGCTCATGGCAATGTAAAATGCCACAACCACTTTGAAAAACAGTTTGGTAGTTTCTTTAAAATTAAACATATAACTACCATACACCCAGCATTTGCACTCCTGGGCATTTATCCCAGAGAAACAAAAACTTACGTTCATTCAAAACCTGCACACCAGTGTTCATAGCAGCTTTACTCATAATAGCAAAAAACTGGAATTAAGCCAGATGTCCTTCAATGGGTGAATGTTTAAACACACTATGGCACATCCACACCATGGAACAGTACTACTGGCAATAAAAAGGAACACACAGTTGATACATGCCACAACTTGGATAAATCTCCAGAGAATCATGTTATGTGGGAAAAAAAAAGTCAGTCCCAAAAGGTTACATACTCTATGATTCCACTTATGTAATATTCTTGACATGACAAAATCATAGAAGTAGAGAACAGATTAGTGGTTGTCAGGGACTAGAGATGAGGTGGGGGGGGAGGGAAGCTAGTACGGCTATAAAAGAGCCACAAAAGGGGTGCTCGTGATGATGGAGTTGTCCTGTACCTTGACTGAGTCAGTGTCAGTGTCCTGACTGTGATATTGTACTACGGCTTTGTAAGATGTTACCACTCAGGAAAAGTGGGTCAAGAGCACCTGGGATCTTTCTGTATTATTTCTTACACATGAATCTACAATGATTTGAAAATAAAAAGTCTAATTTAAAAAAATATAATTCTTAAAAGTGCAAAAGACTTACAGACTACATATTTATCTGTTTCTTTTTCTGTCTCCATCCCGACTCACCCCACCTTCCACCCCACCCCACCTTCCACCCCCTGACAAAATGCAAGTGACAAGAGCCAAGACACTGTACGTTTTAGTCATTTCTACATCTTCTACACCAAAGCAGTCTAGAGGACTGTGGACACAAATCTTTATTGAACAGGTCAAGACAGGAATGTCGACCACAGAGCAACTTCGACAGAGCAGGGGATGCCAGACTGGAACTTAGGGAAGAATTCAGTGGGGCAGGGTCCTGCCCAGGCCTGTGATGTGCCTAAAACCCTGATGCATGGTTCACAAGTGCCACGCCTGGCTCTGATTCCGGAATTGTCAAGAAACCTGGCAATAATGCACACCTAGTACTCACCACCACGATAGTACTCACCACCACGATCCTGTCTCAGGAAGCATGTCTTGGAGTTTGCCTTCAGAAAATATCATTGAAGGTGTACCCTATAATAAAACTAATGACAGCTGAATTTATTGAGCATTTATAATGTGCTGGGCAAAATTCTAAACACCTATTTTCCCATGGAAACCATACACCTCAGTAATATTGTTATTTAGGAAACTAAGGTGGACACACATTAAGTAACTCACTGAAAGTTACAAGCCACCAAGTGCTTGAAGAGGTATCCAAAACCCAGAGTCTGACCTTTGAGCCCTTTAAGCTATTGTGGGGCGTGGCCTCCTAGCACAAGACAGAGGTGTGGCCATCCATCAGCTTAGCTACCACTTAGTGACATGACATTTCGAAGAAGTCATTTAGAGTATCGTATGCCCATCCTTCCCTTCCTCTCTCTCTCCCTGTTTCTTTCCTATTTCTCTAATCTTTTTTGACAAGCGCTATTAGTAAATAGAAAATTGTTAATTTGGAGCATACAGAAGTGTAAATACCAATTCTGTAATCCACTACAAGAAACTAGAAAAAGAATGTCCAGGCCAAGACGTTAAAGAGAGTCATAAATCTTTTCCCACTCTACTTTTGTAAATAAGATGTTTTTAAAATTGCAATGCAAATTAAAGTGTTCTTATCCCATAGAATTTTTATATGTTATGATATTTGGTACAACTGGCTAATCAGTCCTGGCAGCCATAAATGTCATTGAGTCATTTTATTGTCATAGGAAGTTTCAAAAATTCTTCATCATTTAGAATACGTACCCTGAGCCTAAAGCCAGTGGGTCCTAAGGAAGGTCCTTTGTTTTCTAAGGAGGAAGGAGAAATGAGAGGGCTGGGAGGAGATAAACTGGAGAAGAAAAAAAGGAGCTTAATGGTTACGTATAAATAGTAGAGCAAATACACGCAGGGAAAAGATCTAGAAGGAGGAGGTTGGAACTAGGGAAATACAGAGGCAGCCTGAGGGGAGAGCAAGAATGGATTTGGGAACAAAGAATGTGGATCCATCGTAGAGAGAACAGCAGGAGAAAGACACAGGCACATTCAGGGCGGATTTTCAATGTGTTGCCACATGGTGTACAAGGGAAGCCATTTCCTGGGTCTTCCCACAAAACCCTTAGTAAAAGTTCCACCTTCCAGGAGTTGCCTAGAAAAATCAGAAGCTTGCTGCAATCTGATAACATTATAGAGAGTTCAAATTATAAGGCACAGGGAAGTATGTCTATTAATGAGCGAATTAATTAAAAGAGTAAAAAAGTTGATACACATCTTAAGAAAACTTCTATTTATTTATAGTGACAAGAAATTTAAAATTAAACTAGATTATGTCACTTATTGCAGCTCATTTAACTTTCTTCTAAAGCTTTTAAATAAAAGACCACCTCGCTACTACACTAAAGTCTACTTTGGTACAGAGTAATTAATAAGAATGAAATTACAAAAACCAGGGAGCTCTTTGTCCCAGAGGCGGTAGTTCCTTCTAGGCCTGTCTCTCTGCAGTTCTCTACAGCAGAGTACCACCGGATCCAGGGAACCAAATGCAATGAATAGCCTCCTTGCAGAGCCCTAAGTACTTCAAATACAATAGCTCATTAGAATTTCTCAGCAAATCTTCCCACAACTGCCCTCCCCCACTCCTACCACCCCATGCAGATTAAGAAACAGACCTAAGACCTCACCACTGGTAAACTGAAACCGGAAATCAAACCTAGGTCAGACTTTTCCAAATATATCCCACTGGATGACTCAAAAAGAGGAAAGGGATCCCTCCACAAGTCACAGGTTCTGTGTGCCCTTATTTCTCCTCCAGAGGAGCAAGGAGCCAACTATCTGGGATACACTCTCTTCTTGGAATGAATGCACATCACTGGATGACCTGCCACAAAGTCATTCCCAAGGGGATTAGATTTGAACACTTGAACCTACCTTTCTGCCCGTGGGAAGTGAGCCACTCCTCAGCCCATAATCACTGATAACCCAGCCACTTAGCTAATTGCTGGCAATCGATAGCCTTCCCCAAATACAGGCGTTTGAATGTCAAGCACTTTGCACTTGAATATTCATTTCTTTTCAATTACTTCTCTGGGGTGGGGGAAGTGCTACTTTTTTGGATAATATGATAATAACAGATAATATTATCCTATTAATATTAATTGTGGATAATAAGGAGGAAAAAAATAAGAAAAAACTCTATAGAATCTATTGACCTTTCCAAGGACACATTTAAAGAGTTTGGGTACAAACCACCTTTTTCCAGATGATCAATCCCATCACCTCAAAATGCTCTCCTAAGGAGCTACTTTTCCTCATTTGCTCCTTTTTCTATTAATCATGTAAACTGTTCATCTCCACTGAAAGCAGGCCCCTAAAACCCCAAAACCACATTAGTCATGATTCTATGTTGATCCGTAAATTTCATTTCCCAAGATTTTCCCAATAGATTCCTGCCTCTGAGGTCCCAATCCTTAGAATGTGTTCCAGTCTGTTTTTACTCCTTTCCCTCCAGAATCAGGAGGGGGTGGCGTCCATCCCCAAGGTGGTGTCACCAAAACCCAAGAGCAAGGTGGGCTGGCATCTCCTCCATCACAGTTATCATTATCTCCTCCTTCCAGGCCACTCAAAGTCATAGGAGAACTCAGGAGTCGAGGGATGTGGAAGGTCTCTGGAAACTGCTCACCCTACAAATGTATGATTATAGCGACAGCAGTAACTTAATTCTTCCACACCGCATTCTACATGTTCTCCTGAAATCCTCATTCAGTCACTCCCCAATGTCACTGTAGATCTGAGCTGTTGATGTAAGCATGTTGAATTTTGTCTTGTCATTTTGACCTCACATTCCAAAAAGCTTGAAGGAAACCGTTTGTCTTTACTAATTATTTTCCATATCACAAATATTTGAGTTTGCTATTATAGAGAGACCATATAACAATGTCCAAACTGCCACAAGTCTGAGAGTGAAAGGCAACACTGGGAATAATTATGGAAGGATTTGAGGTAAGAACAGAGACTGTCCTGAGCAAACCAGGCTGTGTGGTCACTGACTAAAGCCTCCTATTGCTAAAACTCTATTTCAATGCATGCATTACTTTACAATAAAGAGATAAAAGCTGATTACTTCTGCGGCTTATTTCATTTTCTTCCCTATTTCTTGGCATTCATTGTGTAGGTGTTTTTAGAGAAGAGAACATTTTTCTCTGGTCATTTCCACTGTTTTTGTCTCTTTGGTCAATTTCTTTCTATGTGAGTTAGCTTTTGCCTAAGTCACATCCCTTTCTTATTCTCTTTGCCGATACTTCTTTAATTGTATCTTTATTTTTTTGACTCATGTAGAAATGTTATACTGTAGGTGTTTTTGGAATCATGTCATTTCCATTAGGTATGGTATCTTTTATTTTAAAAAATCTAGAGTTGCTATCTTGAGATCTAATTGTATGGCATCGAATATGTTCATTGCTCATTTGTTTTTACGAAAGCATCCTTAAACCCGGGCTTATGGGCTAGGACACACCTGCTTGGAATCATTCTGTTCCAGCCAAAGTGTATAAGGGAGAGAAGAGGGAGAAGGACTGCCAAGCATCACATGAAATATAAAGAAGCAGTTGGACTCTCCCACTGGGGGCTGTGCAAGATGCCTGACCTGGGTTTCAGAATTTTTATGTGATAAAGGGAATTTATGTTCCACAAAAATCATTTAAAAAACAGTTTTGTGAAGAATAACAAATAAGATGATGAGAATTTAGAGAAGAGAAAATTTGGAAGTTAGATTTGGGGGAAAGTAATGCATTTGTTGGAAAGAAAATAGACAACCCAATTTCACCCACAAGCACTATCAAATGAAACAACCAATATCGTTTCCCAATCTTGCACCTACTCCAGACAGAAGTCACAGAGGATGAAATATTTTGTAACTTGTAAACAGAAACAAATGGAAAGTCTCTCCTTAGGGTAAAAAAATTGCTTCAAAACAACTGGACTTGTTTATATTCAGACTAAAGCCCCATCAAGGTAGAATTGTTTTTGAATCACAAAGAAACATGTGGTAGGGAAAACAATATTTTTAAACCAGAAAAAAATATATTTTGGCAAAAAATTTTAATAAAATAGGAAGGCTTACTCTATAATACTGAGTTCAAAAGACAGTATCAAAAGACTCTATAGGGGGCTTCCCTGGTGGCTCAGTGGTTGAGAGTCCACCTGCCAATGCAGGGGACACGGGTTCGTGCCCCCGGGAAGATCCCACATGCCGCGGAGTGGCTGGACCCGTGAGCCATGGCCGCTGAGCCTGCGCGTCCGGAACCTGTGCTCCACAATGGGAGAGGCCACAACAGTGAGAGGTCCGCGTACTGCAAAAAAAAAAAATAAATAAATAAAGAATAAAACAAAAGACTCTATAATACTGAGTTCAAAAGGATTCAAGTTAAATAGATAATACCGTTCTAGCAAAAATGATTTACACACACACACACACACACACACATTATCCCTTGGTAATCTCTCTCTGCAAAAGAGAAAGATGAATAAGCCACAACATTCATATGGCTGCCCCTTGATGGTACAACCACAGATTACTTTTTTCTTAGAATCTTTATGCTTTTTAGAACTTTCCACACTTTCTGCCATGAGCATATATTACTTTGAAAATACATTTATTACAAAAAGGAAGTAAGTAGGAGAAAATTAACAGCAGCCAAAAGACTAATACGTCCATGAAAGCATTTTCAACAAAAAGTTTGAGTCACAGCTTCTGTCCACTTACTCCTTCACACCTCCATCTCCGCAAGTGAAAATCTTTGATATTTTAAAATGATAAAAACTCCATACACAATAGCATAAGAAAATTTCTATATGGCAAATGCTATCAGAACTACAAAAATGGGATAGGTGGCTTTGGCCAGACACCCTCTAACAGTGCTAGGCAGATGGAGGTGTCATGTCCCAGCCTCACAGCAGACGAAAACCACCTACTCCTTGTTTGAGAAGCTCAGCTTGTTTTCAGTGGCTTGCATTCTTTGGGCAACATGTTAGAGGTGCTGGATTCTCCTGCTAAGCCTGCAGGTATGCCACCCCGATAAGAGGCCCCCGTCCATCACCTTCATCCTAATGAACGCGAGCACAGGAGGTTTCAGGAACATCCCTAATGGAATCTATTTCCGAGCCCCCTCCTCCTACCAGCTACAGGGAACATGCACCATGATTTTCAAAAGCCCAAATGAAGTCTTTATACTAACGAAGGACATGCTATCAAAACAGCCACCACCATTCTGAATCTAGAAGGATTCAGAATCTGCCTGGATTGGCAGCTTCTCCCAGTGGTGAAGAATTCGCTTCCGGCTATGTGCCACGTGCCAAATTCATTTTTGTCCATGGAACAGCTGAGCCTCTTAGATTTCCAGGAATCCCTCGGCGTAAGGGTTCCTCTCTCCAACCCTGCCCCTACACTATTTTAATGATAGACACAGACAGAAGGAAGGCATATTGACAAAGGAGGCTCCTTTGTCACAGCAAAGAATAGCCACGATAAATTCCCTTTGCAGACCTCACTGGTCTCCTGGGGATAATGACCCTCATTAGTATGTGCAGGTGTGTGACCTCCTCCAACTCCCAAGGTTTTGATGGGTAGCGGTCTTGGAGGGGGGTATTTCATTTACTAAATGGGGATGCCCTAATCATTAATGTTCTCTTGCCTTTCTGTTAGAGTTAAGGAAGAGCTGCAAATCCAATGGGATGCTTTCTTTTTATCATCCCAGATCAGCTCACCCTGAAGACCCCTGAAGCATCGACACCCTTCCACTCCCAAAGCAGGAGCCATTTGGATGAGCTTTCTCAGGAACACTTGGTTCTTTCAGCTAACATTAAAATAATCAGGCTGAGTTGGGGTGGGCAATTTATAACGCTCCTGTTTCAGAGAAAAAGAACTATAGGATCAGGAGGTCAAAATTGCCAGCAAGACAGAGGGAACTAAACTCCAGCTCTCAGAAGTGTTTCTGGCCCCAATTTCTAGCTGTGCCACTAGCTTTATAAAGAAACACAAATGTTCAACAGAACTCCTTGAGACAACACACACATCCTCTGTGCCTCTTATTTGGTACTTAATCGTATTCCGTGAGTATGTATACTACCCATGAGAATAAGATCTATCTAATCTCACTCGGGCTTGTTTGTGTCCTCTCATAATGCAGGCGCCAGAAACACGTGTACAGTGACCTGTTACATTAAATCTGACCTGTAGATGAACACAACGAATGAACAGAATAAGCAGCATAACTTAACAAAAAGACCACAGCTCCGGAGTCTAAAAGACCTACACCCACACCTGAAATCACATCACAACTTACTACATTTGTTACTCTGAGCAGGACTCTGGTTCCTCATCTTTAAAATAGGATAATAATATGTACCTAGGAGGACCATTAACATCACCAGAGGTAATGGCCGTGTGTCACATGCAATGGCAGCTGTGGCTGTTATGTCCTTTACCCGCTAGAAATGAAACTTCTTGTCCTTAGGTAAAGGTTTTCATCGTTTCTACATCACTGCTGGCACTTTATTTAGTTCAGCAATTATTTTGTTGTTATTTTTATTTAAAAAAAAAACACTGAATTAGAGGCCGTGGCGGTGAGAGGCCCGCATACTGCAAAATAAAACAAACACTGAAATAAATTTTTAATAAGACCCCCTAATGGCTGGGTACTTTGGGATATGGGCACAAGGGGAAGCGTCTGCCCTCGGGGAACTTAGACTCCTGCTGTAGAACCAAGTCCAAGGCAACACCAAAGGAACCTACACCAAAAACTGTGGTACTGAGTAAGCACCTTGTCCGTGGGAAGCATTCGGTAAATGCTTGTCTACTGAACTGAATGAAGTCAGGTGATAATGTATAAGAGGACAGTGAGGACATGGCGAGTGGCCGTGACCAGAAGAAAGCATTTAGGGTTCATCTCAGCAACTTCATCATCCAGAACAGGGCCCTGGAAGGCCGGGCTTTGCAAGACGTGAGCAAATTAGAGAATGATGGGGGGTGTCCGGTGGGTCCCAAGTGCTGAGCAGATGGCTCCACGAAAGGCAGCAAGCAGAGCCTCATTTTCAGAAAAAAAGCATATTTCACCTGTTTTTCCTGGGGCCAGTGGTGAGTATTATTTTACTGATGTCAACCCTGAAAACATTACAGGGGCCTCTTCCTGGTCAGCTGAGCTTTTTCAAAACTGTCTCCCAGGGCGGTCAACTGCCCTTGGGCCCATCCTATGCCCTTCCCTGCACAGAAGGCCTGGCAGCTACAAGGAATCCAGACCTGGAGTCGGGGGCCCTGGGTGCACCGGCTCAGCCCAGAGACGTCCTGAGACACGGGCCAGCAAAGCGGGTGCTGCTGGGGTGCCTCTGATAAGCCCTGGCCAGGAGGCCGGGGACCTGGTCTGGCTCTCGCTCTGCCACCCACCCTCCCCTCCAGGCCGCAGGGCTGGCCCTGGACCCGATAGCTCTAACCCTCACTGCAGGTCTGGCCACACAGCTGCTTGGAGTCAGCATGTGTTTCAACAATGCTTCATCTCCACGAGGAGATGACCCTTGGGCCCGAAATATGGATACGGCCAGCGGGGACTGTATCTCTGCCCTCCCGCTAGTGTGAGAGAGAATCATAGCATCCTTGAGCTGGAAGGCCCCCCCAGCTCCCTCACTTCACAGATGCGGAGGCTCCGGCCAAGTGTCCCTCTGGCCACAACTGCAGCGCGGACAGGACGGCGGACAGATGAGGCGTCAAGGGCTGCCATGCTGCAGACGCTGCTCTTCACCAGGCTCTTAGGACAGCATCAGATGTTATATTTAACATTGCCACACTCGGCCAACAGCTGGCACACCAGACATAGAGGCTCTGTGACGTTCCCACGGAGATTTAAGCCCAGTTCAGTGGCTGGTTTAGGTCACAGGCTGGATGCAACCAGAGGGGCGGTGGTGTGAGGAATCGGGAGATTCGGATTGACATATATACACTAATATGTATAAAATAGATAACTAATAAGAACCTGCTGCATAAAAAATAAATTAAATTAAAAAAACAAAAAAAGACGTCATGATGTTGCAGACGCAGTCAGACAAGAGCCTGTCCTTGTGGGAAGAGACCTATTCATGGAGCTGTGGGCGGACACTTTGGACCCAAGACTCCCATGAGGCAGGAAATTCAGCTAAATGATTAAGCTCCCCGCAGTCGCAGCATGAATCAGCCAAAGAACCAGAACGTGCGCCCGGTTCTGTATGAGGCCACCGCCAGGTGTGCTTTGCTTTGTTTTGTTTGTTCACTCACCGTAACTTGTCGGACCCCGCTGTGCCCTGCCTATCTAGCTGACAAGATATTGGTTAGGAGGAGGGTAAATGGGCAGTTGCAAGGAAGTGCAGAAGAGCATCATTTATCCCAACCTGGAGGTCGAGGGGACCGGATGTTGCAGAGTGTCTGGGCTCCATTACTAGGACTGAAAGAGGATAAGCAGGTGAGGAGCGTACGAGGGGCAGAGGAAAGAGCAAAAGAAGAGAAAAGTCTCCAAATAACCTGGTGATTCACGGAACCTCTGGGCCCCTTGATGTCACTCATGCATTTTGCAGTTCATGTTCAATGACAGCGTGCAAGCCCCAGCCGTTTCCCCCACATGAATCAACAGGAAAGGAGCAGGCAGGTCAGGAACCCACAGAGCCATCGCCGACCCCATGCATCATTCACTGTTCCGTTCTCTGGATGCTTGCCTTTACTCCATCCCTCCTCCACCTCTGTTCCAGCCCTGCCTATTCATCGAGGACAGATCTGTGTGCTGCTTCTCCCCACTGTCTGCCCCCTTGGAATCAATTTTCCAATTAGTCATGTGGACCATTTACTCCCAGAAGAAGAGGACCCCTGGATTCCCCTTTGTGGCTCCCACTCACCTTCCCACTTGGTCCTTGATGCATCACAGACAGGGATGCCTGACAGTTTCAATGAACTGGACTCCAAGCAGCTGATGCACATAAAGGACGGGGCGGATGGTCACCTAACTGAGAGATGGGGATCCGACCTCATGAAGGAGGAGAGCAGTGCTTTAACAAAGCCCAGTGCTATGTGGGAGGCATGCGTGGGGACAAAGCCAGTGACCTGGGAGCTCAGGACACCCAGGTGACTGTCCAGCTTTCAACCCTACCTGGCTGCAAAGTGGAAATAGTAACACTATCCTTTTCAGAACATTCTGTGGGCATTAAATGACATAATGTGTAAGAAAAACACTCAGTACATTCAGAAGTGCTTTTTAATGCCAACGTAAAATCCATACAATTGTAGGTTGCTACTTAAGAGTCCAGTATCATTATTCCCCCTCCCCTCATGACTTCAGGTCATTGATGGCTGAAGCTACAAATGTCTTAATCTGCACTCAGAGTTGGCTCATTTGATGCCAAACAACAACCCCGGGCTGGCCTCTTTTGGGGGCAGTGGAAGGAGTCCAGGCTGGGAGGGGAGTGGGGAAGGGATTCCCGTGCTGGCCCCAGTCAGGAAGGGACCGGTCCATTCTCTGTGCTTCTGTGCTTCCATCCCTTTTCTCCAATAAAGGCCTTGGCTTTGATGGCATCCAGGACCATTGTCAGGTTAAGAATTCACTGACCTAAGTTCTAAAATTTCTAGGATGAGGGAACTGGGGTCTCAAGGCAGCCCCGCTGCATGTGGTTGTGTGACATCATGGCTCCTTTTTTCCTTGATTCTCTTTCTGTGGTTCTACATGCCCCATCCAACTTTCCCAAGACCAGCGCTTAGGGACTATCCCTTGTGTGTCATTTTCTCATGTGCCCTGCCATCGGCATACACCATTCAATCCTTCCTCCGCAAACTACTTCCTAATTTATGTAGCAATGACCTTGATTTTGCCCTTTTCCACAATTGCTGCAAAAGAAATTCAGGGGCCTCTTTAAGCAGCCTGGACAGAGAGAGGTGCTGTGAGCTCAGGCTGCCCTGCAGGGTAGACTTTAAAAGCGCCCAAATTAAGGTAGGTGTTGTAGAACAAGCTCCGAGGTGTCCCCAGGAAATGCTCCCTGGTGGTGAGCTGAATTGAGGAAATTACTTGTGTTCAAGCTGAAGCTCTGAATCTCGGGGTCATGATTACACCCACTAAAAGTCCTATTGTGCTTTGGACAAGAATTGCAGGATGGCCCAGCAGGGGCCTGGAGGTGTTCCCACGGTGGGGAGGGCGGGAACCAGGCCCCGTGGGCTTCCTGACCTGCCTTGCTTTGGAGTACTCTGAGCTGATTTGTCATTTCCAAATTTGGCCTGCATTTTCAATTATATTAAATCACATCCAATCAACACACACAAACTCTATGCCTCCTGTGTGCCAGGCTCTGGGCTCGACTGGGGAGCCGAAACCTGGAGAGGCTTCTTGGAGAAAAAAGGGACTCACAACACCTGAGGTTATGAAAGAATCAAGGCATGTGCGGATTGTGCCAATGGTTAATTATCAAATGGGGTGTATGGCCAAGACGATCTGATGCAGAAGGAAAGAAAAGAGAGAGGGGCTGTCGGGGAATGTTCTAGAAGGATGGATTTAAGCTGAACCCACAAACCAAGGGAGACAGTGCCAACGGAGGGAAGAAATTAAATTCTCCAAAAGGGATACCCAGGAGGTACAGCCTCAGAAGATGCGAGGAGATAAGAGGACTTTTAAAAGTATGTCCACTCCACAGGCTGCACTTTTACCCCCCTCCCATGGTCCCAGGGCCTGGAGTCTGATCTGCTGAGAAAACTGCCCATTTTCCAACCTCAGTGGACACAGCAAGCCTTGGAAAGAAAGACATAGGACGGTGGGAACTATACCAGTCTGGTCAGGAGACAAAGGAACTACAGTGACCAGTGGCCCTAAGACCTGGCACCGGCCACACAAATTCTCTGAGTCTCCATATCTTCACTCGTGAGCTGAGGAATGACCCAGCAGGGCTTCCTATCCCACGGGATCCTTGCAGGAATCAAACGAAGAAATGGATGTGACAGGGGATAGGACCTAAGGGGTTACATGACTGCAGGGTTAGCAGGAACAGTGGAGGCAGAGGGCACACGGTGCATTGTTCCAGCCACCGGCTCTGCAGCTGGAGACACAGCCTGCGTTTTAACCCTGACTCAACCGTTGACTAGTTGGAGAGATTACTTTACACCTGTATACCTTGGTTTCCTCACCCATTAAAAGGCAATGAGTCTGATTCCTATACCTCATAGGACTAAATGAGCCAATACTTGTAGAGCTCCCAGAGCATGCTTGGCAGAGCATAAGTCTTCAATTAACATTAGTTATTTATTAAAAGTGCTATTTTTATTATTATTGAGGAGGACCAGTTATTGATAACACTCAGAGCCCAGGTTGATATATATATATCCTGGCTAGAGATCCAGGGAAGAGTTATATTACAGCCTGGAGTTGACACTGCAGTCTGAAGGCAGAAGTCCCTCTTCTTCCAGGGAAATCACTCTTCTTCTTTTAAGGCCTTCAACTGATTGGATGAGGCCCACCCACATAATGAAGGGTAATCTGCTTTCCTCAAAGTTTACTGATTTAAATGTCAACCGCATCTAAAGAAACCTTCTCAGCTACATCTAAACTGGTGTTTGCTCAATATCTAGGTCAGATGACCCAGCCACATTGACATATAAAATTATCCACCACCACAGGGCCGGGTCTCTCGTGTGAACCTCTATTGCCATCCCTACACAGAGACTCTGCTACTTAGAAGCTGCTCAATAAATACTCAGCAAGTGAATGAATGGATGGATAGATTAGTGATTCTATATAATCACTTAGAAGCTATTGTATTTCAGAGATAATCTTTTATAAAAAAAAATCCATGTGTAACTGTTTTTGGCATGAATCAAATGGACTTTTGGAAAAAAGCATTTGTTGTTCTATTTTGAGTCTTCCCCTGTGGACCCTAGAGGCTGACGGCATCCATCCACGGACCAGCGGACCACCCGTCCCTGCCCTGGCTCACACCCCATTACAAAGAACATCACTGTCTGGAGGGCAGAATAGGAAAGGGCGGGAGGCATTAACTCCTGCCAAGAAACAAGCCACTGCTCCTCTGCCTCAGGAAACAGCCAAGGCTGAGAGGAAGCCGCTGCAGGTGTCTGTTCCAGGGGTTTCCATGTTTATGAGGATCCCCAGGATCTAGAAAAACAAGGTGCAAACCGACAGGCTAGACGGTGTTTACAAGTTGTTTAGCAAACCTACTTGTAAATGTCTGATCAATAATTTACGTGAATGGGCCTCAAATTAAAAGTGACCCTAAGGCAGCCTCATCCAGCACTGGTGGAGTCTATCTCTTTATTTCTCTTGTAACATCTTAAATATCATAAGGGATTAGTCTTGGGATCACCAAAGTTCATTGTCCAGAGAATCTAATGTTTGCTCAAGGATAAAATTCAGATCAGAAAATTACAAGATTTCTGAATTGGAATGACCTGACACATCCAAACATCAGAAGCAGGTCCGGGGGGGGCAAGGTGGCGTGCTCAGAGTCACGAAGTTGAGTAGTTCTGGCGCTGAAACCAAGTCGCCTCCTCCTAGCCCTGGCCCAGAGCCTGGCCATTGCACTGTGGTTTGCCATCACTGAGAAGGGTTATAGCTGGGGAGGACTCATATAAGTAACCAGTTAGGCTTTAACTTGCAACTATATAAAAAGGCTTCCTGGTCTAAAATTCGACTCACAGTTTAGCTCAGAGATAAATTCCATGATTTCCCCCTTGCCAAAACCAGTATTTATGGCATTTGAGTGAGCAGCAAATTACCAGTTTCAAGCAAAAAAAAATGTCCTTTCTTCATGTTCACAAACATATCATCACCTCCAAATACTACATCACTATAATAAAATATATGGCAAATTAGCTTATCATATTTGGAGTAATTTAATCAAATCAATACATATTCTACCAACCCACACGAGTGACTCATATAATTACAGTATATTGACAAAAATTACTTCATATTAATAAGCAAACAAGACACTTTAAAAAGAATACTGTCCTCCTCTCCTCTGTATATGTTTACCAATTTATGAGAAGGATGCTATCTTAATGTGTAAAATGACATTTATCTTTCATAAACTTTCCATAACATTCAGCTTCAGAATGATTAAAAAACATCAGGACCCAAAGTATGTAAAAATATATCTGAACAGGAATTCCACCCTTAGCTGGTTTGGCATCCCTGACACAGCATTAACTGTGATTGTGACACAAGTCCAGCCGAGGGCTCCAGGAGATACAAAGACCATTCCACTTGTTCATAGACATCTCCAATGTTCATGGTAGCTCCTTCCCTGACCACAGATCCCAGAGGGAGAAAAGCCCAGTCTTCTTCTAGTGAAATGCCCAGCAAATTTCATTATTCAACCAAAGATAACAACTAGTGTTTTTAGGTGAGAATTTCTTCCCTGCTTTTCTCAGGAAATTTATGTTCTTCTGAATCCCAAATCCTAAGAAAAGTCAATCGTGAACACACGAGGAAAACGGGAATAATTATAATTTTCCTACAAGAAATAGAGTTAACAGGTAAGACCTTATTAGTTTAATGGAAGCCACTGATTCAAGTCAAAAGCAAGAGCAGGAAATGTTATGTGTGGAGTCCAGGGTTAAGATCAAAGTTATTGGAAACTGGGGGCAGAGCAAGGAGAAGAGACGTCTTGTGATTTAATCAGTCCGCGTTGCTTGTGGCCATTGCCATGTGTGTTCTGGCCCTGTGTGCTGCTGAGGGTGTACCATTATTGCAAATAAAATAAATATTAATACATGTATAGAACAGGGTATACTTTACACAAATCTTATGAGTGTTCCAAGAAATAGCAAGTTTGGGAAGAAAAATAAATACTTAAATTGGGAATATTGACATGTGATTCTCTGGTGCTGTGAACCACGTTAAGAGAGCTAAATGTTACATTATTCAAGCATACTCAATAATATTCTCTAGTGTTTTCTAGTGTTTGAGTATTTGCTATAGACTACGGTTCTCTGTAAATATTTTAACAGAAGAAATGCAAAGAGAAAATGACAGTGCCGTGGATTACTACATGAAATCAGAAACTGATGTAAAATTTGAATTAGCAAAAAAAAATTTTTGAATTAGCATAAGTGATAGTGATTTCAACAGCAACACCAAAATCAGGGCAAGTAGACGAAATATCTTTTTTTTTTTTTTCATTATCATTGTTAAAAAAGAAAAACCAGTGACATATGTGGTAATGCCCAAATTGAAGGTGCTTTTGGACAAAGAATAATTAGACCAACTCAAGACAAAATGTAAGGAAATTGTCTATGTCTGGAATATTTGTTACAAAACAAAGATCGGGAGTATCACATAAGGCAATTGATGCTTTAGGTGTTATTTTTAGAATGGAAACTTAGATATTTGGGATAATGTCTTTCCATTTTGAAATGATTTTTATTCGGTATATATTTTGTATTAAAGTTCTCTTCTTTTAATGTTCCCTGTTATCAAATATCTCTGTCAGGAAAAGATCACTTTTACACGCTATCAAAAGATGTAATCTTACCATAATGCATTAGTTCATAATAATAAACCATACATTTATGATGATAAATTTTGCTTACAGAAATCTTCTGAGAGTTTTAGTATAATCCTATTACAATAAAAATCATTAATTATTTATTATAACCCTATTATAATAATCATTCATTGTTTATTCATTGTTATTATTATAGCCTTATTACGATAAAAATCATTCATAATTTAAAATACATATATAAAACATGAAAAATACAGCCTAGCTCATGATTTCAGGGATTCCCTAGAATTCCCAAGAATTTCAATTTCTTATTCTCAGATCCCAAATGTTACTGTTAATTAAAGATTTAAAAAAAAAAAAAAAAGAATTGTTGGAAGTTTGGAAACACGAAGCCCAATGGTTAAGGTAGAAAGAGGATACAATTTATAATGTAGATATTGTAAGGCAGGAAGTAGAATTTTTGTCAGATAATCCTCTCCACCACTGTAATAACAGTTAATATGAAAATGTATCCCAAAGAAGTTTATCGAAAGACAAATAAATTGTAAATATAAAATGAAAGCCATGTTGCTTTGGTGATGTAATGATACAAAGGTAAAACATCTCTTCCAATTTTTAGCACCTCTTTAGAGCTAATTTCTATTTCACTTAGAAGTATTTCGAAGAGTTGGTCTCCATAAATAATAAAAATCTTAATAATCAATTAATTAATATTTATAATTATTATTTAAATAAAAATAAATCCTTTAAAATGTAGGTTCTACACTTATGAAAGGCATTTATTATTTTGCTCTAAATTATTTTATATATCTAATCTCTTGATATTGGTGGAGAGAAAAAAGAAAGAAAACAAAGAAATTGAAAAGAAGCAATTCTTATACAACTGCACAGCAAAATAGATTTCCTTGAAAGCTGTTTTTGGAGCTAAGCCTTGGATCCAATAATATAAACATCCTCTGAACTTTTCCTAATTCATCTTTTCTTGATGGTGGTTGCAGACTGAAGTCTCCAGGAAGCAGATGCTGGGATGGAATTGAAAGCACAAAAGGTTTACTGGGGAGAAACATCTATTAAGAAAGAAATGGGAGGAAGCAGGATTGAGCAGAGGAGCTGACAGATTGCAATGACAAAGGGCAAGGTCAAGTCTCCCCAGGGAGGTCCAGGGCAAAGATCACCTTCCGAAAGTCATGTTGAGCAGAAATGGATAGACCCTTCCTCCACCACTTCACTTGGGCATCAGCAGAACTGTGGCTGGAAAACTGAGGCAGATCTTCCGGAAACTAACAGCTGGAAGCTACCAGCCAGCCATACTCATTGCAGTGGGAAACATTCCTGTTCTCCAAAGGGCATTTGAGCAGCACATCTCTGTAACAACTACATAGCAAATATGACCAAAAAATCAAAAACAAAAACTCAGTAAGTATAGGCAAAATCTCCCAAAAGTCTCACTGAATTTTAACATAGTACTTTTGTTAAAAGAAGTATTTTTACATAATTGGTGGAGTAGACTTTTACAACTCCGAGTCAGAAACTACAAATAGTATGAAATCAATTAGTCAAAGGACAAAATCTTCCCAGTGGGGTCTTATACTCCTCTCCAAAAGCAACAGAACTACGATGATCACGTTCAGAAGGTTCTCTGACGAGTACAATATAAACTTGGAAACATTTTAGGAATCAGAACCATTTTGGATATACGTGTTATAATAAAATCGCAAAACTAGATGTTGAAGTGGTAAGTACATTATGGGGGTGTTGACTGATTCCAATACACTTATTGGAATGAACAGCGCAGGAATGTTGGCTATATTACTGGCATTAATTGGTGAGCAGCAAATAAAGCTATATATTTTCTCCATCTGTCTCTGGGGTCATCTTATATTTGCAAAGGCTCACAATGAGATAATAGGCCCGGCTTGTAAAGGGGGTTCTCCATTTTTGCCCAGGCAATTAAACGGAAAGAGTACAACTGTCCCCACGGTTGCCTAATTGCGGGTGCGATTAGCCAGGACCCCTCATTCAGAGGCTGTGAGTGACAGATCAGTCAATTATTCGATAGCAGACACAAGGATTTGCACATGCAATTCTGTATTCAAAGCTATTCACAGACTCTAAAATTGATAAATAATGGGAATGCCTCCTGAAACATTTTTTTCCCAAGCGAATTATCTGTCATCTCAAAAGAAGAGACTGATTTGATTCTAGGGCCCATTTGTGAGCTTAGGTCAACCAAAGGGAGCAGCCCCATCCTTGGCTTCACCCAAAGCCCTTTAGAACCCTTTGAAGAATGGGATATTCAGGACCATCTTGGACCTTGTATGGCCACTCTTGGCCTTAGCCGACCTCTAACACTCCTCACGTCTAAACTCATGCCATTGGGGTTAATCTAAAACCTACCGTGCATGCATCATTTATTCAACAAAAGTTATCAATATTAAGAGCTGTTTATGAGATGTAATAGTCCATAGGACATGATCCCTGCCAGGAAGCTCGTATTCTCTCAAGATATGTAAATGAGCACATTCAATACGATGCAAGAATTGGAGAGGTATGAAGGTGGGAACAGAAGATAGGTGCCTCCCCCTGCCTGGAGGAGAGTGGGAGGAACTCAAGGGATGATGGGGGCATTGAGTAGCCTTCAGAGCAAAGGATGTATGCTCAATGGAGGATATGATCTCCCATCAATTATCCAGAATAAAATGCCACCTAATAATAGTGTATCTCATTTCACAACTTGCCTAAAAAACGTAACTACTATGTTTTTCTCTTTTTAAGGTTATTCTCCTATATTCGTTAGGTTAAACTAAATGCTTTAATACATAAATCCAAACATATGTATTGGCTCAGATGCCACAGAAATTCATTTAATAAAAGAAAAGGTTTACAGCCAAATACCTAATAATGTTATTAAATATTAATAGACTATAAGTAAAAGACAGATTGTCAGACTGAATTTACAAAACAATATATGTGTATATATAAGTATACATGTATGTATACTACCTACAAGAGACATACTTTAAATATAAGGATACACAAAGTTTAAAAGTAAACAGAAAAATATACAGGATGCAAACACTAATAAAAAGAAAGCTGTTCTGATCCTACTAATAACTGCAGAGGTAAAGGGGTATATTTCATTAGGATAATAGGATCAGTCCAACAAGAAGCTAAAACAAGCTTAAATTTGAATGCATCTAATAATATAACTTTAAAATATATCAATCTTAAAAATTCACAGAACTAAAGGCAAATAAAAAGATAAATCCACAATCTCAGCTGAAGCATATAACACACCTCTTTAGTACCTAAAAGAATAAGGAGTCATGAATATCAGTAGAGACACTGAAAATTTGAACAATACAAACAACAAATTATCTAATTAAAATACATAGAACCCCACACTCAACAACTGAAAATACACATTCAGGTGCACTTACTTCAGGGCCATTCACTCCTACCACCAAAGCAGGACACGTTCGGGGTCTCTATTGAATGCCCCAGATATGCAAAGAGGAGGGTCTCCTTTGGCTGGTTGGAACTTGAACATCTCCTAGCCCCATGTAGCCTCTAGGGATTATTCAACTTACATCTCCCCAGTCCTTCTTGCCTGGAGTCATGGAATTTCATATTTTGTACATTTGGTTTAGTAATCAGCAAAAGAACCAAGGGAAAAACAATGTGGATCCAGGCAGGCTTTCTCTGCATGGCTGCTGCCCCTCTGGTATTGTGTACCACTAACGCTAGGCACCTCCACCTCTCTGAGCCCTGATCTCTGTCAACACCACTGATCTCTGCTTGGAACCCCTCCTCACACTGGCCTAGGAAGTGTCACTAGGCAGAAATCCAGGGATATTGGTTCACCTTACTTGTTTCCAATTTCTGTAGTCTGTTCTCCAGTGCCTGCAAAGAGTTGTTTCACATATTTGATCCAATTTTCTACCTGTTTATGGTCCCAGTAACTCCATCATGACAGTCTATTTTTTTTTTTCTAAATTTTTTAAAAAATATTTTACTGGTCATTGATATGTCTGGACTCACTGGACTATCTTGATGGAAGTATTCTCATCAAATTTCACCCTTCAGGTACCGGTCATCTTTCACATCACTAAGGATATATTTCATCTTTGGGATGGCATATATGGATAAATTCACACACAGGGGCATGAGTCCATGAAGGGCAAGGATCTTAGGATCTTGCAGTGGTCGAATTTAGATCAGCAAAAAGAACTTAAGAGTTCATCATCTACTCCAAGATCTCATTTTTAAAGGTGATGTGGGAACTAACTAGTTGTTCATCAAATCTGCTTTGTCTTCTCGGCACAAAACTAGAATGCATTAACCAGCCTCATGTGCAATTAGGTATAGACTTGTGTTTGAGTTCCGGCCAAGGAAATATGAACAGATGTGACACCTGCCTATTCAAAAGTACTTCCCACATAATCTTCAACTCTTTTCTCATCCACCTACTCAATGACAAGGAGGACAGGACAGCGTTATAATAGGGAAATATCCTTGATCAGGTGGAAATCCGGTGAGCTGAGCACGGAGATCACTCAGTCTACCTCGACACAAACAGGACCCCTTTACTGTGTTAAGCCACTGGGACTTGGGGGCTTTACCTGTAACAGCAGCTGGTGTTACCTTAACAGATGCTGAAGCAGAAACTGATGCTCAGGAAGAGGAAATGACAGAGTTCATCAGTCCAATATTTTTTCATATGAAAGTCATTTCCATGTTGGTTCTGTAGAAAGGGCCAGGTGCCTTATGGGATATTGAATCATTTCAGTACCTACAATAGTGCCTTTTTAATGTAGCTTTTAGTTTTTTTGTCCAATATAAGCCCCTAGAATATGATGAAGGTAAAAAGCTCCATTCAGTTTTCCTGGTACTCTAAAATAGTATTGGCAAACGGTAAAGATCTTCATCACATCTGCCCTGAGCAGATCTGGCCCTGCACATGAAAGGGAAAGAGACCTTCAACACAAAAACTGAGAGGGAGTAGATTTGTGACTTCCTTACTATTAGCTATTCGCCAAATAATTTTGTAAAGAAGGGTAAATGATGAGGCTAAGAGAACAATCAAGCATGCCTTCATTTAAAGATTTAAATAACCGTAGAAATAATTGAAAACAGGCCATTGGAATTACATCCCTCAAACTAAAACACGAAGATAAGAATTGCCCCAAGGACTCTAACTTTTATCTGATGTCTCTACTTTTGACTACTCTAGGCACAAAGAATATCGACATCTCATATAACAAGTGGTTTTCTTCTCCTTAGCCCCCCGACCACTTCCGGTGTCATGTTCTAGTTGAACACCTTGGCCACGTAATTTAGCCTGAGTGCCAGGTATGAATGTATTGCCTTCAGCTCCAAATCCACCTCTCACTGACCTGCTTTGTGAGATTCTAAGGTTTGGTGCTCCCATCGGAGTGTTAGGAGATTGATTGATGCTTGCTTCCTCCGTGTCAAAGGATTACTAAAGATCAAATGCATTTAGTCCTAGAATTCCTTCTGCAGTGAACAAACCACCTCTGCATGAACCACCGCCCTGGCGATGTGGAACAACTTAGTGTCACTCCTTCTATCACAAGACGGGGATTTTGTCCTGAAAACATGTCAGTGCCTGATGACATACAGTCATATGGAAATAGGAAGCGAGCACGGATTTCTAATCTCTGCAGCCAAATCAGCTGTTTTCTACGCGCTTCTGCTTTTGCACCTGCTCCCCACGCTGTCAGCCATGTGGAAAGTCCACCCACTGCCCGGTTCCAATGGGAAGAATGAGAGGAAGGAAGGAAGCGCTTCTTCAGGCCCATCTGACAGGTGTGGGCACCCAATGACCGGGGGCAGGGGGGTGGCTTTCCCTCCCTGCCCTTTTATTGAAATGAACTCTCCAGTTCTATCGTGAAGAGGTAAAGCCAGCCTTGCAGTGTCACTTCTGGGGTTATTTATACACCCACAGCGCTCAAGGCTTGGGTGTGGCCGTGAGTATGAAGTTCATCAATTGAACTCTGATGAGGCTGGCTGAACACTTCCCCCCAATTAGTTATTTTCACCGCAAAGAAGTGCAGGTGCCTGGCTTCCTGTGCCGAATGACTGGCCAGGTGGGAATGACTCAGTGGCATGTGTCGTGGTGATCTGAAGCAGTCAGAGTGGGCTGGGGTGCTGGGGAAGGTCTCTAACCACAAGCAGATCCCGCTGGGGCCATGTGTCCCTGGGGCTCCCAGCCCGCCAGTCTCAGGCTCCCCCTTGCAGAGCTGAGACTCACGGACCCCAGAGGAAAAACAGGTGTAGGGGGAGGGGTGGTGAAATGGTCTGTATCGTTTTTATAGCAATCCCTTCTCATTTTCTATACTGCAGCCTTCAGTCCATTAAATGTAATTTCCTGGCATCACCCAAGCTTGAAAGGCCAGATCAAAAGTACCGAGTGTCCCAGCTGTGCGGGCCTCGTTCAGGCTGAACATTAACCACAGCCCTTGAAGATGATTCACTCCATTTGAGACCTGGAAGCACCCTGGATGCTTCCTCTCTGTGGGATTGGCTTTATTGTTCTCCCTGCTCTGCAGTTGTGAAAACATTTCCGAAATGCAGTCATCTCCCCTACAACAAAACAAGTCTGCCCCTGCCTAGGTGTCACACCTGTATGGTGCACGAATGAGGAGAGGGCTTTCAGAACTGGAAGAAGAACCCGTAGTTCTCAGACCGACAACAGGCTGCAAATCACTTTTACATGTCATGGATGGAGACCACACAGAAAGGCTTTGAATTCACGTTTGGGGAAATATAATGGCCCAGAGAGCTGAATTCTGTGCTGGTGATCACTTTTCAAGATTGCACTGAAGAAACCTAGAAAGAAGACCCTGAGTGCTGGGAGCACAGTAGGTGATGAGTGAAAAGCAGCAGCGGCTGTAGCAGAGGCAGAAGGAACAGGGTAAGATGCGCACTGAACCAAGGACCAAGGGCCATTGAACCAAGGACCCTGAGGGTACCTGCAGCACTGAGCCATGACACTGAGAGGAGATGCACCCCGATGTCCTCTGGCCTCTTCACTGTTCCTGATGGTGCTGACGACACTCATCATGAAATGTCCTCAAACCTGGAAAATGTGGCAGAGGGAAAGCGCATTGAACCAAGAGCCAGAAGCCTGGCTCCTGTTCCGTCTCTTTCCTCTACTGCTCAAGGCATCTCACCTGTCTTGACGTCAGCTTCCTCATCTGTTAAAATTGGGAATCATAATTCTGACTTCCTACCTCCCAGGGTTTTAGGGAGAACCAAATGAGATTAGGCAAAAAAAAAAAGAAAAAGAAAAGGAAAGAAAGAAAAGAAGAAAAAAGCTTCCAGAAAGGTAAAACACTAAGGCAGATAGAAGGGGTTGTTTTTACCAATTAAACAAAATGACCAAAAAGTGAAATGGATCATCTCGGCAAAATCTGAATTAACTCAAGAATCAGAGCTCTCCCTCCACTAGGTCCTTGGTGCTGGTTTCCCCAGCTTTTTATGCAGAGCCAGCCAGTCCCAGGATATGTGGTTCCATCAGCAACATGTGCGTCCATTCTCATCCTCATCCTCCCAACGTCTTCTGCCTCCAGGATCAGGTAACCACATGCTGACTCTTCAGTAACAAATAAGTTTGAACAAAACAAGCCTGCCAAGAAACACCTGCATTTCGATGGTGGTTTCTAGAAACCCATACTGTCTGTAGAACGCAAAAGAATGGGATCGTGGTGGTAGAACGACATGCAGTAGGGTTGGTATTTTGGATGGATGAACTGCCCTGTTCCATTCCTATCATCAGCAGCCTACTCCTCCATAAGACAGCCCTGAATATAACCTCATTTCAAGAGAAATGTATGGTTTTGCTGCTGAAACAAAAACTACCATCATTTGAAACTCCTTCATAAAAAGATTCTTCTGAAAGCAAGGAGTCTGAAGTAAATGGCAAGACCAATGACACCAAAAGAAAAGATACCAGTTTTTTTCAAAACTCAGGAAATGGTCCAAGTCAAAATTCATTGTTTGATAACGGAAAGACAGGGGGATCTAGTTATTTAACTTTCCTTATTCATGGTGTCCTTAGTGTCTCAGTAATTTTACACAGTGTCCCTGTGCCAAAAGAAATAGTTAATAGTTCCACTTATTAAGTAATTAGGTTATAAGTATTCGTGTCCTGGGAAGTTAGTAGCTGTTTAAAACAATAATACTCTAATTGAAAGGAAAAATAACATTTGTTTTTCATTCCAAAATAGCCATTTACTAGTGGGTGTGGGCCCCTGTTGGGCTCTGCCCAACTTCTCAATCCTTGGACTCACTCAGAGTGGACATGGCCCACCCTCAAGTCCTGTTTCCTACTGATTTTCATGCCATAGTTGTTTTTATTCTTAGCGAGGTTTCCCAAACCCCAGCTCTACAAAGGTATGTCATTAAAGGAATGTGGCATGGCCCAACATGGGAACCAAAGTCTCTCAAGCTACTAGTTCACACATTGTCTGATAGATACAGAGCATCGCTGTGTTTCCCTAGAAAATTGAAAATTTTAAACACCCTGCAGGGCCCATGTGAGTTCACTTTTAACACCCTGGGGTGCTCCAGAGCTTAGAGAGGGAATCACAGGTCTAGTGAAAGATCCCTGGGCTGGGCAGCCTGGAATGCTTGAGTTCAGGTCCCGATTCAGCCCCCAAAAAGCTGTGCAACCTTAAGGCAAGTAGTAAACCTCTCTGAGCTTCAGTTCTCTATTTATAAAAGGGAAGTGAGAATCCCTAAAATCACACCTTACTTAGTATTCATTCCTATAAAGAGACAAGCCCAAAGTCATTCACACCCATTTTCTTTTTTTTTTGTTTTTTTAAACATCTTTATTGGGGTATAATTGCTTTACAATGGTGTGTTAGTTTCTGCTTTATAACAAAGTGAATCAGCTATACATATACATAGGTTCCCATATGTCTTCCCTCTTGCGTCTCCCTCCCTCCCACTCTCCCCATCCCACCCCTCCAGGCTGTCACAAAGCACCGAGCTAATATCCTGTGCCTTGCGGCTGCTTCCCCCCAGCTATCTACCTTACTACGTTTGTTAGTGTGTATATGTCCATGACTCTCTCTCACCCTGTCAAAGCTCACCCTTCCCCCTCCCCATATCCTCAAGTCCGTTCTCCAGTAGGTCTGCGTCTTTATTCCTGTCTTACCCCTAGGTTCTTCATGACATTTTTTTTTCTTAAATTCCATATATATGTGTTAGCATACGGTATTTGTCTTTTTCTTTCTGACTTACTTCACTCTGAATGACAGACTCTAGGTCTATCCATCTCATTACAAATAGCTCAATTTCATTTCTTTTTAAGGCTGAGTAATATTCCATTGTATATATGTGCCACATCTTCTTTATCAATTCATCCGATGATGGGCGCTTAGGTTGTTTCCGTCTCTGGGCTATTGTAAATAGAGCTGCAATGAACATTTTGGTACATGACTCTTTTTGAATTTTGGTTTTCTCAGGGTATATGCCCAGTAGTGGGATTGCTGGGTCATATGGTAATTCTATTTGTAGTTTTTTA